>NC_090446.1:73537508-73840539 GCF_031143425.1 Pleurodeles waltl
GACCTTAGACACCAATTCATCAGTAAACTTCCTGTGGATACTTGCCAGGGTGAAGGACTGCTGTGCTGCTGAAAGGACTGGTATTTTTCTGGACTGCTGACCTGCTGTTGCCTTGCTGAACTGCTGCCTTTCTGCACTGCTGCCCTGTTGCCTGGAGAAGAAGGACTGGACCTGCAACCTGAATCTAGGACCACCAGAGTGACTCCAAAGAGCTAGTTTGCTGGCCTCCTAATCTGAGCCTCCGGGACACAAAAGACTTCCTTCACCTTGGACCCACACCTAAACCCCATCTTTGAGTCCTGGCCCTCCAAGTGATGACCCATCAGTCATTGATCTTTTGAAGTGCGGCTGAAGGTGACCAAATAGCCAAAATACAAAAGTGGGGACTTAAACATGTTTTGACTAAAAACTGCTTTGAGAATCAGAAGGAAACTGGGACCATCCTGCTTACCTGTCCATTCGAGATTCATCGCCGGTCGGATTGACTTCATGGCTTCTCCTGCTATGTTCTTCTCTGCAGCAGATAATCCTCTTAAGTGGTCCATCGCCAAAGGGGTAACCGGCCTCATGGAATCATCTTTGGCTACAGCCCTCTGCCTCATCCCGCTGGAGATTTTCGACTCCCATTTTATAGTCCAAACAGAAATATTCACTGCATCTTCAACCAACGGAAATCCGATGATGATGCTCCCACCTTGGACACATCCTGCAGTCTTGCTGTGCTAAGCTGTACATTCTCAGAACATTTTTCTCAAAAGTTCTTCTAAGCCCGAAGGAAAGTGCTGACCAGGTCCAATCCACTTCTTGTATCCAAACTGCGCTCCATTGCAACTGCCCAGATTTTTCAGCTTGACCCGGTCTCACATGACTAGAAGCCTGCAGTTGGTGCTTTGATCTTTTAGGCACTAGTTTTTACTAAAAACTTCAAAAATTCAGAACTCCAGTTTTACTGATTGTATTGTGGTTGTTTTGTGTCAAATACTTAAAATTTACTCTGTTTTTCTAAACTGGTTTGGGATATTTCTTGTGCTGTGTTTTCACTTTATTACAATTTGGGTGCTGCATAAATACTTTACACATTGCCTCTAAGTTGCGCTTGATTGTTTTTTTGTGCCACGCTAACCAGGGTTAGGCACAGGTTCATTTAGTAACGTTTTGTGGCTCACCCTGCAAGGGACTGTGACTGCTTGACCAGGGCTCACACCCAATCCACCAGCAACCCAATTTCTCACCACACCAGTCCACAGACATTTTTCTTCCACATGCATTCATCACCCACATTCTCGGTTCACCTACTCATCCGTCTGTCCACCAAATTCAGCTTTTGTTAAGACATAAATTCAGAAGCATTCCAGCCTCCCACTCATCCAATTGTCCACCACCTCACACCTCACACCCCAATCCACTTCTCCATCCATTTACTCATGTAGGAATACAGGTATTCACTCTTCTATACATAACATAAGAACATATGTATTTGGAAAAGTGCATTCACCCCTTTGGGTGTCTTGGTGCTGAAATAATAGATGTTTCATGACGACATCAGGACCAAAGTCGACAAAGGCGAGACCGTTGCACTCATCCTCCTAGACCTCTCCGCAGCCTATGACACCGTCTGCCACCACACACTCCGCACATGCCTCCACAACATAGGACTTCGCCACAAAGCCTTAGACTGGCTCACCTCCTTCCTCACTGACCGGACCCAGAGACCTGCGGAGTCCCCCAAGGGTCCTTCCTCAGCCCCACACTCTTCAACATCTATATGATCCCCTTAGCTAACATCCTCCGAGCACACGGAATCACAGTCCTCTCTTATGCAGATGACACACAACTCATCCTCTCCCTCACCCGCAACCCCACCACCGCCAAAACCAACCTACACGCCGCTCTCCTCGACACCGCCAACTGGAAGACCATTAACGACCTCAAGCTCAACTCAAACAAAACCGAGATCATCATCTTCGGCCCCAACAAAACCACATGGGACGACTCCTGGTGACCCACTGCCCTAGGCCACGCACCCTCAATCAATCATACTGAACCATTTTACTTGATCAGCTGTCTATCCACTTACCAATATACACAACCGAGATGTATGCATCAAATAGGCAAGGGTGCGTGCGCTGCTGCTGCAGACTGTGCTGGCCCTGTTATGTGAGATAGGTGGCTTCACTGATACGTAGGGGCAGATTTGTGAAAAGTGGAGCTGCACCTAGTGCAGCGCCCCTTTTCTTGCTCCCCTTAGCACCCCCCCTAACGCCACCTTGTGTGCACCATATTTAAAATACAGTGCACATGGCAGTTGTTAGGGGACTAGTGCCAAAATGTTTGCCCTTAGTGTGCTTTACATGTTCTGTGACAGTAAGACTGCTTCTGCTCCGGTAGTGTCAGGAAAGGAAGTTCCACCGCAGTTACAATGCTATGTCTGTTCCGCAAAGGAGAAAAGCTTGTACTTCTCTCCTTGCTATACCTGTTTCATGAGAAATAGAAGCCTGCACTGCTGAGGCCCAGCTATTCCTGTTGTGTGAGGTATGCTATGATCTACTAGTGTGAAGCTAGGAAACTTGCCAACTGATGCACATGGTATATCTGTTTTGTGAGAAAGGCAAACTTGCATAGCCAGTGTGTAAAGGGCCCTTGTGCAAGGAAGGGAAATGGGCCCCTTAGCTGCTGTTTGAATTGTAAAATACAACAATAATCAGGACTGAAGCTACTTCCCTGCTGCTAATGTCCAGCTGTGCCTGTTTTGTGAGTCATGCTAGCCTTGTCCTTGGTGTGCTGTACCTATTCCATGAGGAATGGAAGCTTGTTTTCTCATGTTTCAGAATCATTAGTCACACCCACTGGTGGTGCCATGGGGTGCATCAGAATGTGGGTTCTGACCATGGGTGTGAGCATAACTTAGTGTGCCCGCCTTCTTTGAAGACCTGCAGGAAGGGTTACTACCACCTTCCTCAGAGAAACATGCTGAATATGTCTGTGTAGTCTGCTATCCTGGAAGGGCCATGAGATGGTAATTGCATAACAGTTTGTTTAAAACTTTCTGTATTCTCTTTCTTTAACATAGCAAATCTGCCTCTGTTTTCATTAAAAAAAATGCTCAAATAGTCTAGACAACTATGTTTATATTTCAAATGGGAAAAATACTACCTTTTGACTATTTGTTGTGATTTTTTAAATCTGACTTGGCAAAAGAATAATGTCAAGACAAATGGTTATGTTTGGATCTTCTTACAATAGCTGAGAAGGTTAATGTACCTGCACCAGGGGATTTCATATAATACTAGATCTCACATTTGTTGTCTAAATAAGATGGTTAGTTGGTTCATGCTTTTGTTACAGATATGTTTGTATAACCTTTTTCCCCAGTTGTGCCCTTACTTTTTTGTTTACCCAAACTCCCCTCATCTGCTGTGCAGGGGATGAAAATGGAAGTGTTGACTTGGACTCTATGGCCCAGATTTAAGAGAGCCTAGCTTCTCCTTGCACCACATTAGCGTCATTTGTTTTTACGCTAATGTGGCCCAACGAGGCCAAAATCGCTGCACCAGATTTAACACCTTGCTCCGATTTATGCCTACACCAGGGATAACATATGAAACGGGGGTGGTCCCCCAATAGGGGACCGAACAAATTTCTTCACACTATTTTTTCAGCATTTTTAATGCCAGATCAGAGCAGGCGTTAAAAGGGGGCACACTACTGGTTACAATCGGCCCCTATGTACTGTTCAGGGTTAGCGCAAAAATGTTGGCACTAAACCTGAACAGTACATCATTAGCGTAAAAAATTATTTCGCTATTGCCCTTTACCCTGTGCCATGGTGCGTCGTATTTTAAATACGGTGCACACATGGTGGCGGTAGGGGCACTAAGAGGCGCAAGGAAAGTGGCGCTGCACTTGGTGCAGCAACACAAATTTCTTAAATCTGCCCCTATGTCTCTCATGTCTTCCTAACCAGACTGGTTCTGTCTATCATTTCTATTGTTTTCTTTCTTCAAGGCATTGCATTGTGGTGTCCTTTCACATGCCAGTGGGTGAAGAATTAGCTCTTGGGTGACAAGGTGCTCCAAAAAGTGAAAACTTGACATGGCACGCAACCTATATGCCATGCCCCCTAATCACTGCATGCAAAATTTCTAAGTCACCCTTTCAGCAGGCTTTACAGCCCCAAGGCAGGTTGCATTATTTTATGTGGATGGACATATCTGCAAGACCAGATAGGCCCCTGCTATGTCTATAGTAAGTGAAAAGGGAAGCCATTTTAAGTACATGTGCTGGACACTGGTCAACACGAGTTCCCCAGCTACATGGTGGATTCACTGAAACTAGGGATGTTTGGTATCAAACATCTTGAATTAACAAACACTCACTTATTCCAGCATTTATTAATACATTCACCCAGAGGGCACCTTAGAGGTGCCCTCTGAAAACCTACCAACTGCCTCCCGGCTGACTGACTAGTTTTAGCCAGCCTGCCACCAACAGACAGGGTTCTGACCCCAAAGAGTGAAGGCCTCTCGGGAGGTCAGGAACAAAGCCTTCTCTGGCAGGGATGTTCCACACCCCTCCCAATAGGATGACCTGCAAATCTGCATTACAAGGCAGGAGGCTTCAAAGGAGCCCACCACGTGTGGTATGCAGATTTGGCTTCCCTAAGAAGGGAGATGCCAACCCCCTGCCCAGGGCCCATTTGGCACCTAGACAGGTGGGAAAATTAGCTATGCAGGAGACATGTTGCACTGCCATGCTCGACACACCTTTAAGGATGACCAGCCTGATGTGAACACAACCTTAGGATTTCCAACATCTTGTGTATGTTGGAATATGGAATTTTGGGACAGCATGATGTCCACTCCCCAAAGGAAGTGGTCATCTAGGGGGTGTAGTCACCCCAGGGGCAAGTAGCCTATTGACTGCTACCCCAAATTCACCTTCACGCCCCCTTAATTGTGTATTTAGGGAACCCCCTAATACCAGGAAATCCGATCTTTGCTGGACACAAAAGAAGGAGTGGGCAAAGAACCCGGCTGACCTGAGAACCGAAGAGCACGACTGACTTGGCGCCGGCCTGCCTGCTGCAGGTCAAAACGATTAAAATGCAATAAGTATATGTTGATATCACTGTAAAAGTGATATAAAGTGACTTTAGTCTTTTAAAAGCAATAAATGTCTCTTTCAAGCACAAAGTACCTGGTTCACGTTCAAAATCTCCGCAAAGACCCTCAGAGGCGGAGATGTGCGGAAAACAATGGGGTGTTCATCGATTTCTCGGGCTGCACACGGCGATGCATCGTTTAGTTTTCACGCAGGGATGGCTGTGCGCCGATTTCCGACGCTCAGTCGTGGATCTTTTCGGGTTGCGGGGTTTTCAGACGCCCCAGGGACGATGCGTGGATTTCTGGCGCTGACAGGACGAAGTCACAGGGTCTGCGTCGATCCGGTGGGCGTTGCGTGGAAATTTCTATCGCAAGGCAGGCGCATCGTCGATTCCTCTCTGGAAGTCGGGCTGCGTCGTTCTGGCTTGGCTGTGCATCGATCCAGTGGGCCGTGCATCAGATTTCCGATCACTACGCTGGCGCTGTGTCGAACTTCTCGTTGTGAAGTCAGGCTGCGTCGTTCCGCTTCGGCGTGCAGTGAATTTTTCACCGCGATGCAGGCTGTGCGTCGTTTCTGGCAGGCTGTGCATTGATTTTCGCCACACAAGGAGTCCTTTTTGCAGAGATGAAGTCTTTTTAGTCCTGAGACTTCAGGTAACGGGAGGCAACCTCTATCCAAGCCCTTGGAGAGCACTTCTCACCACAGCCAGAGAGCAGCAAGGCAGCAGGGCAACAGCAAGGCAGCAGTCCTTCACAGAAAGCAGTCAGGTGAGTCCTTTGGGCAGCCAGGCAGGATGCAGGTTCTGGTTCAGGTTCTCTTCTCCAGGAAGTTTCTTATCAGATAGAGTGGCTACCTTAGAAGTCTCTGGGTTGGTAGGGGCAAAGGCCCTGTTTAAATACCCAAATGTGCCTTTGAAGTGGGAGGGACATCAAAGAGTGGCTTAGAAGTGCACAAGGTCCCCTTTCAGTTCCATCCTGTCTGCCAGGGTCCCAGTAGGGAGTGTGGCAGTCATAGTCATTTGTGTGAGGGCAGGCTACAGTCCTTTGACATGTATGTGTCAGGCCCTCCACCCTCCCAGCCCAGGAAGACCCATTTAAAATGCAGATGTATGCAAGTGAGGCTGAGTATCCTGTGTTTGGGGTGTGTCTGAGTGAATGCATAAGGGAGCTGCCGACTAAACCTAGCCAGACGTGGATTGGAAGGCACAGAAGGATTTAAGTGCAGAGAAATGCTCACTTTCTAAAAGTGCCATTTCTGAAATAGTAATATTAAATCCAACTTCACCATTAAGCAGGATTTTGTATAACCATTCTGGCCATACTAAATATGACCTGGCTACTCCTTTCAGATCAGGATCTACCACTCAAACAGTATATGAGGGTAGCCTCAAGGGCTATCCTATGAAAGGAGCAGGCCTCTCAGCAGTGTAAAATTGGATTTATGAGTTTTACACTACCAGGACCTATAGAACACACATATTCATGTGCTGCCTTTTACCTACATAACACCCTGCCATATGGGCTACCTAAAGCCTATCTTAGGGGTGACTTACATGTAGAAAAAGGGGAGTTTAAGGCTTGGCAGGTACTTTTAAATGGCAAGCCGAAGTGGCAGTGAAAGTGCACACACAGGCACTGCAGAGGCAGGTCTGAGACATGGTTAAGAAGCATTTAATTTACAGGCCCTGTGCACATGTAGTGCACTTGACTAGGGACTTACAAGTGAATTAAATAAGCCAATATATATACAAATAGAACTTCAAGGTGCACAGATGTTGTTAAAGAATAGAAAATCTATACTTCCTCCATATGCACTTACCTTTCTAAATGTTGTCCCCCGATTAGTGTAGCTCAATATGTCTAGCTTCGATATTCAGTGGTACATTTACCTAATGTACACCCTGGCACAGAAGGACTTGGGATACTGGAGACTAATAATGGGGGCACTCAGATGTCCATTTACTACACTCTTTAGTCACAATGCTCTTTTCTGGAGAACAACATGACCTGACATAACAGAAAATGAAGAATGATCCAGAGGCTGAGGTGGAACTCTGATATCATGTCCACAGTCACTATAGGAGAGGGGCTAAGCAAGCTGCCCTTTCAAACTTAAAAAAATACCACAGTTATAGGTATATGGTGCCTTGCATAAGAACCCATTGTGCAGTGCTTAATTTGTAAAATAATACATGCAGGTGCTCAACATTTTTGTAAATAGGTCACCAACCATTTTCGTTCACCATTGGCACCACCACTTGCATCATTAGTGTGGTTGGTTTCCCTTCGTTTCAGGCCGGAATTTGAATATTTATGCTGAAACTTGGGGCCATATGTACTAAAGCATTTTCCCATAGACACAGAATGGGTAAAATCCTTTGGTACATCTGGCCCTAAATATCCATGAAATTTAATGGAAATATGGGTGTGTCACTGCATGCAACCCTTTGCTGACAATAAAATTATTATTGTCAGAAATTGGGTTATTTGGTTGGAAGTGACCCCGTACCAATTTACTAATCACAATTTGGTGAGGTGACAACACTGTTGTTTAGAGAATCTTAGTTCAACCCCTGGTAGCTATGGCGCAAGCTGCAGTCAATTCCCAGGAAAATGTGCAATAAGTTCAACCTGTAGTGACAATTTCAGAGTAAAGAAAACAACACAAAATAATTTCCGAATCAATTTAGGAAAAATAGAGAACATTGGCCCTCATTACAACCTCGGCGGTCTGCAGTGCAGACCGCCGAGGTTGCGGGAGCCAGTATACCGCCAGCACTGGTACTGGTACGGCTGGCTCCCTTTTTGGACTTTTCCGCTGGCTAGGCAGACGGTAACAGAGTTACCGTCCGCTGGCCCAGCGGAAAAGTCACATCAACATTGCTGCTGGCTCGTAATTGAGCCGGCGACAATGCTGATGTGCAGTGGGTGCAGTAGCACCCCTCGCGCATTTCACTGCCCGAAATTCGGGCAGTGAAATGCGCAACAGGGCTATGCCTGGGAGCCCCTGCACTGCCCATGCCAAGTGCATGGGCAGTGCAGGGGCCCCCAGGGCCCCCCTGACTCCCCTTACCGCCAGCCTTTCCATGGCGGTGTCTACCGCCATGGACAGGCTGGCGGTGAGGGGAGTCATAATCCCCAGCGCTGCAAGCTAAAGTGGCGGGATACCGCCGGCCCGGCAGTGCGACCGCGGCGGTACCGCCGCGGTCGAAATACGCCGGGAGGCACCACCAGCCTGTTGGCGGTGCTCCCGTCATTTTGGCCCTGGGTCAAAATGACCACCATTGTGTTGAGCAAAAAGACACCAAAATCATAAAAATTCCCTTGAAGGAACCGGAAACATGAATTTCTAAGTTTATAAGGAAAAAAGTGTCTATAAAAAGTAAAGGGTTGTTGAAAGACAGCTGGGGTTGAAAGGGATCTAGGCATAATGTAAGGCCTCCCTGTCAATGATTTTACCTTTTGAAGTAGTCTCAGTCTGAGTTTGTTCCTTTAGAATTCACACTTTTTTCACACCTTTTTGGTTCTCAAAATCCTTTAGCGGGTCAAAGCTGGATGTTATAGCCAGACAGAGTTCCACTACGTCAGATACCTCCACCACAAGGTTGCACTAAACCTATTTGCAGCATGGCAAAACATCTCAGAACTTGTTGCACCTGGTTTTCTTGAAAGCTTTATTTGGGACCGTTCACAGCAAACCTCATTACCTTTTCCTGCTTCTCTAGACGTAGAAGAATTACATAGTCACACTTCTCTCCATCTACTGGAAACATTATTTCTGGTTACTCCTTTAGCCCCTAGGTCCTCATGGCAGGGTCTAGATATCTTGCACTATCCATTCCTCTGTGGTCAGCTGGGCCCTTTGGAGTGAGGTGTCCTTCTACAAAACAAACAACGTCCAAAGCTGAATTTTCTTTTTGAAAAAAACTTAACAATGCTCCCATGGGTGTATTCTCCTATGACAAAGAGGATACTGAGCAATTTTCAGTGCCCCTCACTACCAGGTTTTTTCTGGAGGTGACAGGCATTGAAATTAGGCTCTATGTTCACCCACCTAAATTTAGTGGCAAACTTACAGCTAAACCTCCAATGGCCCTCACTCCATTGGACTGTCGGTGGTCTTTGACCACAGTGGAGCTGGAGTAGTGTCTGCTGTTGCCAGTCCTATCTCTGCCCAATTTCTAAATTGGGCAGACGGACCATAGTGTTGGTGGTGTCTGATATTCTGAATGCAACATGTACTTCCAACAGCATCAGCAGCTTGTTAGTTTATTCCCGTCTGTTCTACTACAGCTTCATCACAGTATTCCAATGAACACCTAGAATGCATGCAAGCATTCTGTATTTCTGATAAAGGTGTGGCACATATGAAGCTATCTTGATGGAATCAAAGCTGTAAAACCTAAAGAATATTCTTTAAAAAATTAACAAAATGAGGGGGTTTGTCTTGTTATAAAAATTATGGTAAGTGTAATGGAAAACTGAAATGAGGACACATTCTCTATGAGTATCAAATATCTTTCTTATCCATGTCAGTAAAACACTCTGACATGCAGGCTGAAGCCTTCTTCTCTGTTTAGCTGATTGTATGGCTGTATCAGGTAGGAGCAGGCAGCGGGCTAAAAAACGTTAACTGTATGGAGTCCACTCCTCATTTTCAGAAATAACATTCTAACTACAAAGACTACAAAGAAAACAGTTTTCTGCAGGTCTTGGATCAATACATGCAGGATCTGAATCACTGTTCATACTTGCACTATCTATTATTCCAATGGGGGTGTGTGCCTAATCCAATTTCATTTGTATTGAAGGAGCAATGTGCCATTTTACACCTTTATTGGCACTTCATCTTTGAACAAAATGACCATACCACCCATGTTAGGCTTGATGACTATGGGCCTGATTTAGAGTTTGGTGGAGGGGTTACCCGGTCACAAAGGTGACAGATATTCAGGCTGCCGAACTATAAATACCATTTTAACCTATTGGACTTATATTTAGGCGGGCAGGATATCAGTCACAGTTGTGACGAAGTAACCGCTCCGCCAGACTCTAAAACAGGCACTATGCCTTTGCCCAATCAAGAACTGCTGCCACCTTTAATCCAGCCATAGCTTCCAATGGATTGGTGTACGAAGAAGCATTTGCAACATCTTCATCAGACAGGGTTAGTGCAGTGAGACTGTTCCTAAGCAAACTGCCTCCCTTTTCCAGTCTTTGTCCAAGGCAAGATTGTGCAAATCATTTTTCTGTTTGGTGTGTTGCTTACCCAAAGGAGCGTCTCAGATCACACTGGAACTGGCTACCCAACCACTGATCAAGATCCTTTTGTGAGTAAGCTGCATCTACTATAAGATATTTTTTATGTGCCCTCTTGCTTTGCCTGAGAAAATTAATTGACGTTTCAGAAACTAAACAATTCTTTGCTACCCTGATGTGAATTTGTTGAATAAGCTTATCCTTCCACAAAATATTCTGAGCTGCTAAAGTACTGGAGGAGGTCACTAATTTAACTGCTAATACACAGGCACTAAGAACTAATCAGTTGTTGAATCAACAGACTGTTACCTTACAGAACAGCTCTGTCTTTTGCTGCTGAGGGTGGAGTATGTGCTGTCGTCAGGAAAGAGTGTTGTACTTACATCATTGATATTTCTATATAGATTCACAAATTAAATGAAATTATACAGGAAGGGGTTCCAGACCTGAATACGACTGATGATGGATTTGAGTGGTCGGGCCTCTGGTCATGGTGAACAGAGTATCCATTGGGTTTCAGCTTTTGAACCAGCTGCTACATCAGTTGTTTTATTAAGTCTCTTTCCCATAGCAGCTTCACATTGACTCCTTGTTATCTTTTCTTGTGTATTGTAGTTACTATGGGGATAATTTTGACCCGGGCGGTACGGGACTGCCAGGGCTAAAATGACAGAAGCACCGCCAACAGGCTGGCGGTGCTTCCAGGCATATTACGACCGCCGCGGTCGCACCGCCGGGGCCGGCGGAATTCCGCCACTTTTGCCCCGGCGGTGATAATCCGCCTGGGCAGCGCTGCCCAGGGGATTACGAGTCCCCGACCGCCAGCCTTTTTCTGGTGGTTTGCACTGCCAGGAAAAGGCTGGCGGAACGGGGAGTCGTGGGGCCCCATGCAGCTTTTCTCTGTCTGCTATGCTATGCAGACAGTGAAAAGCGCGACAGGTGCAACTGCACCCGTCGCACGGCAGCAACACCGCCGGCTCCATTCGGAGCCGGCTCCTATGTTGCGGCCGTGATCCCCGCTGGGCCGGCGGGCGGAAACCAGGTTTCCGCCCGCCTGCCCAGCGGGGATCTCCAAATGGCCGCGGCGGGGGTGTGACCGAATTGGCGGCCGCATGCCGGTCAGATCTTGGCGGGCGGCAGACATACCCGTGCTGTTGTCACTTTTTATAATAATTAAGACAAAATTATCAGACTCTTAGCTGACAGTTTCATGCTGGTGATTTCATAAGAAGCTTTGAACCACTTAGCCTTTTGTGTTAGGTTGGTCCGCACCTCTAGTGTTTGACTGCCCAACTACACTCCATGTACGTTTACCTCTCCGTTCTGATTCCTACATTTCTTTTCTGGAGCCACTTTACTCATTTGTCTCCCTTTATTGAGTTATTTGGGCATTCTGGGTGCCTCTGAGTCTATGATTTGGTCTTGATGGTGATCCCCTAATCCTGGTGGAATCGAAGTGTTGTGGATAATAGGGCGAATAGCAGAAGAAATGAAGTAATGCTACCTGTACGTGATCATTATTGAACATAATTGCTGTTTGTGTGTGCCATCCTTCCCCTGCTTTCTATGCGCAACCACTGAATCACGGAGCACTCATGCCTTACTGTTGCATTTTATTATACCTTACTGCATTTATTATTGCCATGAATCCCATGATTTCTTGATAAAGAAGTATTTTGATTTGTAATATTTATATCAGAGAGTTATCTTTTTTATTAATATTTGATTTTGATTCCAAATGACTCGTTGTGTTTTTCTGGAAATATGAGTGTTATGTCTGTGTAAATAATCGGTGTGATAGAGCATTTGAGTCTGTACTTGGGATGATGACTGTACTTGAGGAGAGGATGGCTGTACTGCTGGCCTAGGCTGTCCTTGTTCTTGATCTATCATCTTTCCACCTTTAACATACCATGACAGTACCCTAGTTATTAAATGGGTAGTAGCTTAAATTGAGTTTTATCTGCTTTAGTATCATTATTGCTACTTGTTATTCTTGCTTCTACTTCGGGTGCATTTAAAGTTGAATGATGTCACTCCCTCTATTAACATCATGCTCAAGACTTAAATGATGCTATTTCATTTGAAGCCTCAGGGACAAAGGCCTTGTTGGGGCATGACCTGTGGTGTCATGATGGAGTAGGTCAAGTATCTTATGTCACTTCTGCCTCCCCTGCCACATTGGATCAAAACTATTATGCTGACAATAAAATCATTTTATGCAAATAAATAAAGACACAAGTGCACCCTTGAACTGCTGAGAAGTTGGATTTATTTATTATTGACCAGACACAAACACAATCATAGAGGAAATGAGGAAACTGATCATTGACTTGTTCCATTACTGGAAAAAACACACAGTGAAATGGAATCCTTAATTCATAAACAGATACAAAAATTACCTCTGTTACTTTTATCATCTGGGTAGGTGGATTAGAAATCCGTGATTATGGATTTTGGTTTATATTTGAAAGACACACACAGATATTTTCCTTAGACCAGCTAAGATGCAATTCTATTAGAAAACAAATGAAGAGGAATCTAAAGTTCAGCACAGGCAGCAGAGCTGCTCATAATGTATCTCCATTCAGAGGTGCAAATAGCAGTGATACGATAAGTACAATGGCACCAGGGGCTAGGGCCGTGAGGGGAACTCTCCTCCACAATTATGAATGAATGTTATCACATAAAAAGGGGGAAATGTGGCCCATTGTCAATACTTCCGTTTGGCCCTGAGGCTCCCTTGCTATGCCACTGAGTCATTGAATGGATAAATACTGCAACATGTCAATGAAATGAAGGACTCTTGTACAAGCAGTTTGCTCATTGGTTCCCAGTGGGAGAAATGTGCATATCAGAAAAACTAAATCAGCACAATTTAGCCCATGTGTTTTCCATTAGTCAAAGGAATATGTGCAGAGAGTAAATCTGTCTTGATTACTGAGTTTTAAATGTCAGGATGCATGTTGTCCAATCATAAAATACAGACAGTTATGGTGTCTTGTCCAAAACTTTTTGGGGGGATTTAAGTATTTTTGGCAAATATGAATTGTTCAGTCTGTGATAAAAACAATGGCAGCAATTCAGTGGGTCATAACCTGCCACACATTGGTTTGTGCCCTACAGTTTTCTCAGTGGCATCAGTAAAACATTTTTTGCCTTGTTCATTCTGAACTGATTTGGTTCACAGCTCTGCAACCATTTTTTCTACTTATTGGGTCATATTCACAAATGTGAATTCAGCCACATGTTTACACACAAATTTAATTCATTTGCAAATGGCAGGGATTCACAAAGTGATAGTTGGCAGGCATAGACCATTTTAAGGGTCGGAGATCTCTCTAACACAGGGGAGGGTTAATTAGCCATCATTGGAGGCTGCCACCAATCAAAAGTGGTGGGGTGGGGAGGTGGAGGGAGTGGTGGATGTCATGGGGGTGATGGGTGGGTTTGTAAAAATAAAAATATAAAAACGTATCTGCCGCTCCCGGTTCCGCTGCTGACTGCCTTGGTGCTTCTCTCCACCCGGCAGTCACTAGGGCACAAAAGCACAGGCTCCCAATCCAGACGCTTCTCTCATGCTATACCAAGCATGAGAGCAGCACCGGGATTGCTCTGAGAGGGCTGGTTTGATGCTCGCTGAGGCACAGTGAGCCTGTGCCATTTCTCCACCGACCTGCGCAACCCATCTGGGTTGGAGAAATATGGGTGCATGTTGGTTTGGGTGTCTTAAGACAGCCGGCCAAACCGCCTTGTGCACTTTACAGTGCCCACCACTTCTTCTTCCTGCCATAGCCCCGCCCCACCCCATCCTGGATTCCATGGCTGTCAGAGAGCGAGTGATAAATAAAAACATTGTTTTATATCATTTTGTTTTTCACTGCCTGACTCTGAGCAGGGTGGCGACACTCCATTGCTATTACAGAGGAGCCACCCGTTAGCCTTGGAAGTAAGTGGAATATGGAAATCCTATTCTTACCCTTCCTAGCCTGTAAATAGAAGGAGATGTACAGCAGCTACATAGAAAGGTCAATGGATCACCTGAAGATTTGCTGGTATTGTATGGGGGACAAAAATTCTATGCATTTTCGCAGAGGTTTCTATTGCCCCCGTGTTTAGCTTCTGCTATGGAGAGCTACACAAAGCAAGAATGGGATTTTTCTGGGAATGTCACACTACTCTCCAAAGAATACACATGAAAAGCTGCACCTGCAGCAGTTTCCCATGCTCCATGCATATTCGTGGAAATGTTTGAGAATTCCAGAAGGTTGGAATTCTACACCTGCATGTAGGTGTAAATCTGCCAGTTCAGCTTTACAACTTTCTTTTCAAATGGGGTCTAAAGCCTACACGATTGAAATTGGAAAATGTATAATATGACCCCCACACTTATTAGAATGAAAACCAAAGAGAGGGTCATGCTTTCTCACAAACTCACATTCTTGGTTACAATATATGGTTGAAATTAACATATTTAGCAAGTCACCTAGGGCCTCATTTACAAGGCCTTTGTGCCACCCTTGCATCATTTCTGTTAGACGCAGTGGTGTCGCTAGCAGTGCTCTGCACTGCTCCATATTTACAAACTGATGCATTTGGCACAATGCGTCAGTTTGTAAATTCGTCAGTCACATTCTACCTGCGCCAGTTATAATATATGCAGAGGTAGGTGTTCCCACGGGAAAAGTCCCGCAGAACTGATGCCGTGAAATTTACATTTTCTATGCATCATTCTGCACCTTCCATGCATCAGAGTTGTACCGCCTGCATGGAGCAGGCGTAAAATCGACGCAGGGCTTTTTTCTATTGGGCCTCCTCGCATTGCTGGAGTAGCATAATTTTTTACGCTAGTCCAGCAATGCGTGAGTTTAACTACAACAGATGCAAAAATATGTGGCATGTAGCTGTGTAGTGTGAATACAGCGCATCCATGGCATCAGTAGGGGATCGTGGGGCAGCACAAGAAATCTGACTCATCAGGCCGATGCGTCAGAGTCTTGAAAATGAGGTCCTAAGTGACTTATCACATTGTGAGATCAGCTAAAGCCCTTGGGAGAGAAGTTTGTATTTAGAGTAGTAGTAACACCTAGAATATGGATTTCACTAATTTCCAGTAGAACAAAAAACAAGTGGAGCTGTAACCAGCATTTGAGGTAGTTTGATGTATACTAGTTTTCAGACAGAGATCTTGTCAGCAGAGGTGCTTAAGGGATATTTAAAGTGGGGCATTATCTTATGTTCTGTACACGACAGATATTGCTGTTGCCAAGTCACAAAGTGGCCAGATTAAGTTCTTTGCAGCGTTTCTGATTGGAGCAGACATAACCTGATGCAGCAGTAAACCTCCATTAGATAGAAGGGCACAGCAATGGCTGAAGCATTGCCACATGCAGATGCCAGTGAATCACTGGTGCTCAGCACCGGAAAAGAGCAGTGAGCTGGAGATGCACTGGACATGAACACTGGCCAATCACAGTACAACCCTGGCTCAGGTTATAAAGCACAGAGTCATTCATTGGTGCCTCAGTGACATTCATTAAGTCTTCAGAGCATGGACCTGGCTCGCAGACTCGAGCGAACAGTATTATTGCTATGTATAATGGCAATCAGTAACCGAGACCAAATGTGGCATTAGTTGAAATTCTGGTAAAGAGTCAAAGTTCATTGCTACACTACTGGAAGACCCTATTTTGTGGCACAGAATATGCATTGGGTCACAGGAAGACTACCTTCTAGATAAGTATGTTTTTTGAGGTATCATGTGGGAAAATGGAAGCCATAAAATGATCCTTCTCATATTTCTCAGTTTTAGTGAAAGTACAATTACCTAAAAAAAATTGAAAATCAATGTTGAGACATGGCACCTAAGAAGAAAAAAATGTGGCTCAAACTAACGTGTCCCAAAGGCCTGGGACTGCACATCGATGTAAATATCTGTGCCAGGCTCGCAATGGTATGTTCTGGTACTGACATTGTGACCTCTTTGCACATGAATTTCACACCAATGTTTTTGCATGGCAGTGCTTTTACCAGCATGCACAACACTGTGTTTTTCTTCATAGAGAATGACTCAGCCTCACCTTTCTTCACTGTGAAGGTGGTGGGCTCATCTCCCTCATATTTGAACCCAATCAGCTTAAAGGATGTCCCCACCTTGACTGATGACAAATTGCTGAATTGAAAGCTATGGGAGACATATTGGCAGAAGTAGCGGTGAACTGCTGCCTGACATCTGTGTTGTTTGTGTACAAATACTGATCTATCTCACTGTTCTTTTCACTTTCATTCTTTTTCTTGTCCCACAGAATCTTGGCAGTCACAAAGGTGTTCCCAGGGTGCAGAGGATATGCATGGTAGATGTTATCATTGAAACCTTGATCCCAGTAATCTTTCGAATTTTCACCAGGCCTGGCTACAGTGCAACTTCCACCTCTAATTGAAATCTCGCACAGAAACCATGCTCCACTCTGGACTCTGTTTGAGGTTATGATACCATCCATGTTTTTATACTTCAGATTTGTCTCTTGAGTCAGAGCCTTCTCTTCACCCAAGTGATTGCAATGCTGATAAACTGTGATCTTAGGATTGCTCAGATCTTCAGAGAAGAATATTTCTTATTTATATCAGTACAAGAATATTCTCCCTCCTCCAGCGGAATGCACTGCCCCTGATAGTTTGATTGCTCGTAAATTAGCCATGGCTGCCCCACAACTTTCACATAGGAGATGCCATTTTCAAAGTTCTCAGCCAAATATGGAACATCTGCGGCAAATGTCCTTTGAAGTCCCTGTAAGTTGGGATGCTCATAGACAGTGATGTTGTTCATGGTTGTCATTTGTGGTCTTTTAAATGTATTTTTTGTACATTAGTTGTAACTGTAATACAAAACAACAGCTACTCATAGGTTGAATAAGATGGAAGGTTTGGTGAAAATTAACAGCATTGGTTGGTACATTTCCTTGACTTTGATAAGGAAATTATATTTCAAACTAAGGGCCACTTTTACAAAAAATGATGCACTGCTGCTGCAGCGAAGCGTTGCATCTAAATTTTTTATGCTGTGTAACGACAGATACTAATGCCATGCTTGCGCTGAATTTACAAAATGGCATGCTATAACGTTAGGATCGGAGAAGTGGAAATAAAAAATGACACTAGCCTGTGTGCTACGTTGTAAATGAAATGACGCTAGTGCTGCAAAAGTGATGTTAGCCCGATTAAGGGCACGTAATCAGACGCTAGTCAGCCTAGCATCATTTTTGCAACTAAAAGCATCAGAAAAATAGCCGCAAACTGCTGCTTTGCAAAAAAAAAACAGCAGACACTGCAGAAGCAGAAATGGAGAAGCCAGGGGACCAGAGACCCCAAGACAACCCCAACAACCCTAGTACCAGCCAGCATGTCCAGACAGACTTACTGGAGAAGGGGAAGAGAAAGTGCAGGTTCAGTGAGGGGGAGAACAACATCTTAATCAGTGAGGAGACGGAGCATCAACAACAGTTCTTTGTCACCTCCAAATTGCCGTTAGGGAAGAAAGAGGCAATACAGCAGTTTTTTGTGGACGAAGTAAACAGTGTGACACAGGTGAAGAGGACAGTCATTGACTGTAAGAAGCTCCGGCATGATTGCAAGCGCAGAACAAAGGAGAAACTGGCGGGCAACTGCAAAGCAGCATTACAGACCGCAGGTGGAAGTCCAGCAGTCCAGGAGCAGCTGGATGACTTGGAGTAGATAGTGGCAGCTGTCATCCCTGAGGAGTTGGTGACAGAGTCCCAGGACACGACAGTGCAGCTTATGACGAACTACAATCACCACAGGGTAAGTTGCAGTGGAGACACTGTGGTAACTATGCAATGTCAAAAGGGAGAGGCACCCATGTCCCAGCACTAAAATGCAATATCTGCAGGCTAAAGGGTAGGAAGCTGGTACACTTATGGTGAAACAGTAAAGATATGTAATGCATACTGACCTCCCACAAATAGCACATACCCGGCCAGAACTATCACCTCCCTTTCTTCATTGTGTGAAGTGCAGAATCATTCCACGTTTACCTCACTTTGTGCCTCATGTATGAGGAAATGACGCAGTGCAGCACAGCCAGCTACCTGGCTGCTCTGAGCTGTGTCAAGATGAAAGTGCAGGGATGCGTCAAATCCACTGTAATTCAATGAATCCCTGTACTTTGCTCACCAATGGCGCACAAACTGCTGCCTAGCTCCAGTGCAGGCATCCTTGCAGCATGCAGCTACTCGGTCTCTCCTGGGCCTATGCACACTAATCTAGGATGTAAATCCTCAGAAAGGAATGGTGTTTCAGAGGACAAACAACTCATCTGAGAGGGGTCAGGTATTGGCGATGGGAGGCATACGCATATAGGGACATGGCAAGAGACACGTCTATTGTACCCTGCATAAAACTAAATTGCACCCAGATGACATGCAGGGCAGGGGACTGCACACAGGCAATGGCGCCTGGTGACATTTGAAAGCGGTGCGGCGTAAAAGTCTGGTTACGACTTTTATATAGTGAGTAAAGTGATCAAGCTCAATGGACAAATGTGGGGTCCCAAGAAAAAATTGAAAAAAGATTGACAAATGGTGCATTTGAAAGGAAATTAATTTAGTGAGAAAGCAAGGTTTATTAAGCACTGGGAATGTATAGTATTGAAATAGTAAACACATTAAAAACGGCCCCATATCTTACTGCAATAATATGTTCCCTCTTTACTTCAATGTGCGAATTGTACACTGCAACAACTTCAGGCCCTTTAAAGTGTGTGCTTACCCAGTGTCTTGTATTGCATGCGGCATCAACTTTGGAAGCAAATGCTCTAACCAGGTGTCAGGAAGTAGCCACAGCTGTTCGCTGCAACCAGTCACACAGAAATACACGCAGACAGGTCTTAAGTGGGGTGAAAAAAGTGGTGGCTCTCTAAAAGGGAACCTGCAAAATAATTTTTTGTGATTTCCACGTGCCTGTATTTTAGTTCCTCTCTGAGATGTTAATACTTCCAGCAACATAACACACACCTAAAAACTGTCAATACTGTTGGCTTCGTCAATGGGTGTTTCAGATAAATTAGTTACAACAACAATTAGGTATAAATATTTAAATTGGAAATGTTTCAATTCTGAAAGTGTGAGACTATGAATTAAATATTATTGAGGCCTGTTGCAAGGAGTATGGCTTTCAGTTATGTGTGTTTTATGTTAGATATGTTTGCTCTTTTTCTCTTCCCATCTCATCCATCTGCACATTTTCAACCTCCTCTCTTTCCTCTTCAGCACCCTCTTTTCACTCTCTCCTGAACGCACTTCCTCGTATCTCCCTCATTTTTCCGCCCCAAACATACACTGCACTCATTCACATTTAAGCACTTGATTTACTTTTGCCTTCTAAATATGTTGACCTCTGTGCACCCCTTCACACACATTTACACTGAATTTCAATTGTAAGTGGAATACGTGACCATTGCTGTGTGTGCTTTGCAGAGATGCCAACCTACAGACAGGCACTTTGCTTTGCCTTCAGCCTCAGCGCCAGCGTGCTCAATCAAAGCCCCTCATAAACACCTGGCACAAGTCAAAGTGTGCACTATGCAAGAGTAATAAAATGCAAGAAAAGAAATACAGAAACAGAGCATGATAAAACAGCTAATTCTCTTGGTGAATGCAACATTAAGTAAAACGTGTGAAATAAGAGGAACTAAATCCCTATTTAACATTCATTGTTTGCATATCAATCCATGTTTTTGCTATTAATGCTAAGGGCATGATGTTAGGGCCCGTTTTGAAGCCATACAGCAGATAAGTGTCTTTACTAAAAGCATATATTTCTCCCCATTTGTGCTTGACTCCGATATTTGGATCAATTTCACAAGGTAACAAGAACCCTGCACGTCTTTTGGAACAATTTTGTGAGGGAACAAATTCAGCAGCTCCACTTCTAAAGGAACCAGCGATTTGCAGCCAGGGCCAGGGGTATCACAGTGGGGGAGGCTAATGTGACAAGGGGTCTCAGTATAATAAAAAGTACACAAAATTAGCATTAGAGCACTTACCATTACTGAAGCCAGTGCACCAAGTTACACGTGCTTGCATCTACTCCTACTGAGTGATGAATAGGAAAAGGGTGGGATCTATGCCTATAAATAACGGATGGCTGCACTCACGCAGGGATGAAGACTCCAACGCCCGAATCATGACACCAAAAGCGTCACTGGCATATAGTGGATACTGTCAGAGACCACAATGGAAATGAAGGGCTTTAAAGCAGTCAGCCCTGTGTCGTGCGTCAAAGTGTAGAAAGTTAATTTACTGACTGGCTTCCATCTCCTGCTTCAATGCGAGGTGGGGCAGGCAGCCTGGGACAGACTGCTCAGACTTAAATGCATCAATTTGTTTAGAGTTACAATTATGATCGCATCTCTAAACAAATCAATATATACTTATTATTTTTTGCTATAAATATGTAGGAATTTCAGAGGGGTGCAGCCCCTCAGCCCCAAAGGAGAAACTGCCCTTTGCACATAGGTGTCAGCTGCCTTGGAAGGGACCACAGGAACTCATCACAAATAATCATTTGGAGGGTGGGTAATGTGAAAACTGCACAACACTTGACCATGTGTGTACAAACTAATGATTATGTGTTGTCATGGTGGGACTCTGCTACTGCTCTGCATGGTAGGTGCTGACTCCACATGGCAATATTACACTTGGTTTGAATGGGAAGTCTGTGCATACTGGGGAGATGGGAATGGACATGTGTACTGCATGGTACCTACACAAATACGCATGCACAACTGGGTCTGACTGGGCAACACTTGTGACACACCTGGGAGGAGATGAAAGACAAAAACACAATGGGGAACCACAATCTACATGTCATGTGTTACTTAAAGATTTGTGGGGAGCCAATTAATTTACTTTCCGTCTTTTTTCCTTATGCCAAAGGTCAAAGTGCCAAAACGAACATATTCCAATATTTCCATCAGCATTATTACAATGTTGCAGATGATCATTGTCTACGTTTACATCACAATTACAATCATAGTTGCAGTAGACTGCTTGAATTCAATATTCAAAGACCTCCAGCAACGCATGTTTCGCAGTGATAATGCCGCTTCTTCAGGGCTGAAAATATATGGAAACCATGTTAACAAACAATAAAACAGACATATCTTTCTTTGCACACAAGTTCAATAATACACTCACAATCCTATATTCAAATACACCATCTTCATTCACTGTACCCCGCAGAGTGAGTGGAAGAAAGGAGCAGCATAGACAAGAATATAAAGAATATAAGAAATATAAAGATGTAAAAAATAGGGAGAAACAATATACTGAATTGACGTAACACAGGAGTTCATCTTAAAGCAATATCCATATTTTAATTGGCCTCACCCATCTAGCTTATGGAGCTATAAATATAATAGTGATACTTTAATATATGGTCAGCCGAATTCCGAAGTTTCAAGTTAGTTGCATTTAGTATAACCTCTTAGTGATATAAATACACATAAAACTTAATTAATTTGCTCCATCTCATTGGGTGAATAGACCGCATATATCCTTCCATATCCCAATAAACTTAATAGGAGTCTCAATCGTCACACAATGATTTTGACATTATTTTGACCTCCCTTGTTGATTTCATTCTCTAATTTCACCTGCTCCATTTAATTATATCTACTAAAAATCCTTGTAAGAGGTTGATACCCACCTTAATACTTGTGTTTGAAATAATTATGAGTTTTCTTCTCTTGATTGTCCTGTTGGTGCACTAATTAGACACTTGGGTACAAAAATTGGGAATATCTCCCCAGACATTGAAAAGTAAAACCACATAGATTTCAGATCATTGCCTGATCTCCTAAATGTCTCCTCTCAATTACACATATCCCAAACTCACAAGTTCTTTTGGATGCCTCGGGCTCCAAACTTTTTTCCACTATTATCAATTAGCTTAGCCTTTAGTTTCCGACTCACTCTTCAATAAAACCAAATAGATATCTAATTATTAGGTAAATAGAACTCTGCCATGACTCACATATTCTTCGCACATCATTAACTCACTTATGAAACTACTTCGACAGGAGTCGCAGCCATCAACTCTTCAACAATTGTTAGCACTAGTTCATTATTCAATAGGTATCCGTGGTTTGCATTCTGAAAACAAGTGCACAATTTATATAACATAGAATATTAATATCCACTTAGTGTCATAATGTTTCCCATTCAACACACCTACCTAAACTGTTGTCGCACCACATACCTCTCAGTGCCACATTCCCATTTCACTACCTGTCCAACTGAGTCATCCCTATCCTGGGTTACTATTTAGATAATAGCATCCAAAGTTAACTTTCTATCACCATTTTCAGGCTATTGGTCAGAATCAAAGTTAAGAAACAACAAATTACACTGCACACCTATCTAAACGGACCAACGTTGCGTACCTACCATCATTCCATAGAAATTGTCCCAATGAGAACTGCTATTCAAATACTAACGTTCCTGTTTCCTACCAGGAAGGAGTATGATGCAACAATGCCACATGCAAATTTTTGATGATGTCAAACGGAGATTGGACAAAGGGATACCAAGAAACACCTAACCACCACAAATTATAAGACCCATGGAGGTACTATAGCTGAAGTGGGTGGGCCTACTTATGTGGGATTCAGATGTAGGGACTTATCACCAATCACACCACCAGTACAATGTGGGGTGAGGCCCCAACAATTGCTGTCTATAACAAAACAACATGTAGTCCCATCGGGCATGATCGACGTTTTGTAGGCATGTGAGAATAAATGTATGATTTGGGTAGGATAACTGTGTGCCACTTACCTGTGTACCATGACCCAAAAATGGGTAATCTAAGGAGGTCTGTACAACTGCAAAGACGTGGGCGTGAGTCATATGATGTGTGACACTCTGCAGAAAAACAACTCACATCAGGATGTTATGGGGGAATGTAAGTGAGCTAAATTACAGAGTAGGAAAAAGCCCATCCCCTCAGAGCAGGCACACAGTGCCTGTGAGAAAAATTCATTTGTAATGTAAATCTTGGGAAACTGTGCATCAATACCTATGCTCAACAGGTGTTCTACACATCACTGTTCAACTTGGGGCCCCACATGTGATGTAATGATGCAACATGGTACTGCAAGCCAGCTTGCTGTGCTGCACTGTATCATTTTGAAAGTGCAGGGATGCATTGTATTTACCAAAATGCAACACATACCTGTATGTTCCTCAATGAGGGTGCACTCACTGCTTCCTAGCACCAACACAGTCACCTTCCCTTGCACCATGGTATAGGGGTGCCTGCGTTGCAGGAATGATTGCTCATGTGCTGAAAGGGACACTTTCCTGAACGTGAAAAATCATGAATGGAGTCTTCCACTTTCTATGTATGCTGAAGAATGCAGCACACATTGAAATAGGAAAATGGGGACTAAAATGTCAATTCTCTGTTGCTCCACTTCAGTGCCATCCCAGAGGTTGTGTAAGAATCTGATGCAATTCCAAAAATCTAAATCTGGGAATGTGTCACATTCCTTTAGATTGCATGGGTGTTGCTGGGGGACACCTACAGCAACACACATGGAACTCCCTTTTTATGGAGTTTACTGCATGAAAGGGGTGCCCAATCACAGGACCATTACAAGATACACAAGTTGTGCTTGGTGTGGTCTTGTAAATTAGGGGTCTGCACACTGCACACTGTGCCACTGAAACATCAAATTCTATTACACTCTACTTGTGGAGTTTGCTGCCAGGGCTTTGAAAATCAGGCAGTTCAAGTGCTCTTTTGAAACCCTGATTGTAAACCTGATCACTCATGTCAACATCTAGCCTAGCTCAACATTAACTTACCTCCAGTTCATTGCAGAGGATCACACTATACCTCCTGGCCAGCTGCCTGTCCAGGAATGCTCCGATGATGCGGATGATCAGCTGCAAACTATACATCTGGATACCCTCCAGCAAATCCTGAGTGCCATCCAGACACCATCTCAGTCTGCGGACACAAACTCCAGTCGCAGGGAGGCTAGACAGCGTTGCGGGTCTACAGATGATTCACCCAACATCCAACATACACCACCAGCATACTCAACCAGAGCCTTGGACTCCCAGGACTGGACACCCAGGACTTACATTCCAAAAAACTGTGCTAGGAGTCCATCTGGAGCTGGCAGATACGGTGCGGGTGGAGAAGGAAATAGTGGCGATCCAGAGGTGTCTCAGTCCGAATACGGGCAACTCAGCTTCCATACGAGGCACCTACTCTCTGCTTCGTGACCTCCAGCAGTCCCTGGCTGACATAGATGATGTCATGAGGTAGATGCACAGGCAAATGCCCAGCCAAGGTGGCACCAGCAAGGTTGCCAACAGGCTGGGGCAATAAAAAATGTGTTGGAGTCCATGGAGCAGAAGCAGGACTCCATGATTGCCACCTTGGGTGCCTTTCACCGTGACGTTGCTGCAGTGTTGCAGACCCTGCTGCTCCTTCTTGCTCCCCTCATGTGTTCCGCATCTTCAGCCACTGATGTGTGTGTGCCTCCCTCTACTTTAGCACCTACAACACCCCATCATGGGAGGCACCATATACATCAGAGGATAAAAATGTGAAAGTAATATCTTTTACAAGGAAAACTGCTTGGTAGCTTTGCTCTGTGGCACATTGCCCCTGTCTCCCCTGCTCTCTGGGTAAGGCCATGCCAGTGTCAAAACACCTGGCACCGTCCTCAATTGGAATCTCCAACTGTTACCCTCTCACATATGTGGACTATCATTGTGGCCAATCTTCCCGAATAGCAATGTGGTCCTCCTTCTCACAAAAGCACTCCTCCCCTACACATGTGTCATGACATGTTCTCCCTCATGTCACTGTCTGGACATACAATGGCTAAATACATGTGTTGGGGTTCTTCTTACTTGGAATGTACATCAGTACTGCACGTACATTAACACATGTAAATAAAATCACTTACTACAACCTTCTTGTTTGTATGTGTGTCTGAAGCAGGAACAGCAGGAACATGTTGCATTGCATGACGCAAATACACTGACAGCTTACCAAAAGGATATGTTTAGATTGCAGCCCGAGACAAAGCCACACAAATTGAGTGAACATACTTGATGAATATGATATGTACAGTTTTTGAGGCTCCCAAACATCTAATGCAACAGGTACCATGCAATCATTGTGATAGCTTATGAAACACATATCACAAGAGGCTGGTCTAAGCAAGGACAGAAGCAAAAATCGGCCATTGATGTGACAATCAGATGTTGCAAGTTTAAGTGCGTGAAGGGCAGGCATAAGTATGTAATTAACAAATCCATGATTTAGGGTGTGTGCAATAACAACATTCCACAAATGCATACCCCATGACTAACCAACAGAGAGCAAATGCACATAAATACCTGTTATGGGGTGTATATACATTCACATCCAGATTATCACTTACATTGCTCAATGATTTTTGCAGATAACTGATGGGATCCCTTTGCCAACCTGACACGTATTTGTCCATAAGGCATACACCTTTCCACATGTTTCCAAATAGTGCTTGCATGTACCTAACATAACCTGTGCAGATATGCTAAATCCTAGACAGTAAATCATGATGAAGACCATGATGTATGAAACAACAAAATGTAATAAAACTATTAATCTTTCACTAAAAACTGCCTATACAACCTAACCTAACTATCCTTACCTATCCTACACTACCTTGATCTACTTTTACAATCAACTTAACTCATCTTATCTTATCCTATACAATTAACGCCATATGATAAACATCAGCCCCTCACCCCCCTTAAAACACATGCATAGACAAGAACAACAGTCACTATAGCTATACATAAACTAACTAAACATAAAGGCATAAACAAAGATATATTTGTGTATTTTTTTTTAATGTTTTGAAAATGTTTTATGTTTTTTTTAAAGTACACAGAACTAAAGTATCACCCCCTAATAATAAGTAAAGTACCCACCCCTTATGATAACAACTATGTACTAAAACTAACCTACACTACACTAACTTACCTAACACTAACTATCTAAAAACCTCAACAATAAAAAACTATGTAAAAGGGGAAGGGAGGTAAGTGTCCCTTTTCCTCCTTCTTCTCGTCTTATCATGGCTGCCTTGATCTCCCGGAGCATGATGATTACCTGGTCATGATTGTGCTCCAGGATGGACAACCACAACTTCATAACCACCACTTCCCACTGTCTGCTGAAAGTCCCACTCAAGTTCTGCCCAAAGTTCTTTTGGTGGGGCCTGTGATGTGGATGGGGCAGTTGTTGTGGCAGTGGAGTGGATGGATTTGCCCCTGCAGACCCACCCCTGTCTGTGGCCGAGACTTGCCCTTTCCATTGTGGGTCTGCAATGAAAATGAAGCATGGTTAAGTAGTAGGAAAGAATCTAAAGCTTATTAAAAAAAAATGAAACCATCAATCAGTCATTGAAAGTGTAATTGAATTATATCATAACATCATTCATATTTACTTTGCCACCTCCAAGGGACATCAAATACATTTATGTCCAATACTAAATCAATCTGAAAACAAATTAATTCTTTATACCGGATTCTATAAAATAACAACCAAATTTTGAAAATCGCTGTATGCACAAGGTTTTTCACTCATCTCCTGAATTATGCCTGTTGTGGTCAACTTCATTGTAAATGACATAGATCCACATGAAAAAGATGGTTGCTATTACATCTCTAATCCTCTTTGTTTGTTAATCTTAATAATACTGAGATGTCTTTCCAAAATCATTATAGGTCACCTCTCTTTTCTTTGCAACCCCTCTACACAAACCAAGGTCGACGTGTTTCGGCCCTTTCCCTTTTTGGGCCTCTTCAGGAGCAATGGAGGGATAAAAACCTGTACTTTTTTAAACCTTGACCAGCGTCCAAACGTTGATTTTTCTTATTTGTCCTTTCGTAAAAATTTAAATATCCCAAAGTACTTCTTTCAGCTGTCACGGTGCTTATAATGCGGCCTCGCGTATGGTGTGAGCGCGTTACCGGTTGGTAAAAGTTCATATGAGTTTATATAAATCCCTTTTCAAAATGGCCGTCGTAACTTTTACAAACCAGTAGCATTGGGATCACAGAAGATTTCCAGTACAACTTGGGTGCACCTGCAAGATATAACATTAGACATAACACTGTGAATGTTGGACAAGGAACACTGTGGTCAAATATTGCACAGTACACATGACTTGCAAATGGACATAAAAGCCTTATTTCTGATGGATACACCTACCTGTGGATTCCTCACCTAAAGAATTCTCCCCTCACGCCAGCCCTCGATGTAAATTTCTTCTAGCTCTGCACGTCAACGATGACGTCACAATCGCCCGACTCCACGCGACGCAACATGACGTCATCCAGGCAATAAGAACCCCTCATCGACGTGCAGTCGTCAGTTCCCTTTTTTCCGTGCCCGAGTAACGGTTAATTCTTCGAGGCTCACAGGGAGCTACTGTTTCCAACGACGGTTACGATGTCGCAGCCAAGAAAATCCGGCTTTA
Source organism: Pleurodeles waltl (assembly GCF_031143425.1). Classification (NCBI taxonomy): domain Eukaryota; kingdom Metazoa; phylum Chordata; class Amphibia; order Caudata; family Salamandridae; genus Pleurodeles; species Pleurodeles waltl. Next base: position 73,565,442 of record NC_090446.1, read on the forward strand.
AACCTTGTAGACAGTGCAGGGGTCGAATGTCAGTTACCGACCCCCACGAAAACTGCCTCTGGCGCCTTAGTTCCGACCATGAGGTCGAGTCATGCGGCTCATGTCAGCGCATGAACCCTAAGGCACTTAAAGAGAGGGAGGCAAAATTGTTCTTGGCTTGGTCCAAGAAGAAGAAGGAGAGGCGTCATTGGAGGGAGTCTTCTTCAAGATCCTCGAGGTCTCATCACCATCATAGTGACTCTCGGCGCCGTCACGGATCTCAGCGCCGATCGAGCAAGGGACGGTCCAGGTCAAGATCGGCTTCTCCGTCAGCTCGGCGTCGTCCGACGTGGGATATAAGCCTGACTGTCACCCCTCCGCCTCCTACGACCCCGACGTCACCCGGGTCAGTCTTTGAGGTCGAGCCTCCCCAGAGGCCTGAAGGTTCTCCTGGCCAGGAGTTACCTGGACCCTCCTCTGCATCTATGCCGGCGCCGGTGCAGCAGCAGCAATACCCGGCTTTCCCGACTCCTGGAACAGATCCTACAGCATTTTTAAACGCAATGTTTAACATTTTTGCTTCCATGACGCCGGGTGGAAGTCATGCAGGTCCGTTTGGCCCTCTGGCCTATGATTTGGGTGTTCTGACATCTTTTAGATTGACGCCGTTCACCCCATTTTTATCTGCTGCACCTGAAGCGGCCCCAATGCCTATGACGTCGCCCAGGCTGACTACACCTGCTATGGCGCCGTTGGATTCGCCTCGGATCCGATCGACATCTAAGAATCCTGTGGAGCCGGAGCTTCCGGCTTCGGTAGGATCCCAGGTTCGGCGCCGACGAAGATCTTCGGCCTCGGCCGACGCCTTATCGACACCAGGCTTGGAGTCAAGACTTAAATAGAGACGTCTGGCTCTTCGACTTTTGGAGGAAGAAGAGTACGCGAGACAACACCTGGAGGAAGGTGACGTTTTAGAGCCCTCTGGTGACTTCCAGGGACTGGATACGGCCAGTGGCTTGGACACTACCCCGGAATAGGATCTAGCTTCCCCTGGAGAGATCACGGAGGAAGCTGCTTCATTCCACGCAGTTATTCGGAAGGCTGCAGACTTTTTGGATCTTCCCCTTCCTACCGCAGAGGTCAAAAGAAATCTATTGACAGAGGTTTAACACCCGGCTTCTGCTTCTGCTAAGCCTCTTTTGCCCTTCAATGAGGCTCTGCCGGACCCCATTAAGGATATCTGGCTGAAACCTGTGTCCACCGCTGCGGTCAACAGAGCGGTGGCTCATCGCTACAGGGCGGCGCCTGGGGATCCGGTGCTTCTCTCCAGACAGCCAACTCCGGAGAGTCTAGTGGTGCAAGCCTCTTGTTCATCCAGATCCTCTCCTGGCTCGTTTCCTGGGACACCTGCGGACAGGGAGTCAAAAAAGATGGACCATACTGCAAAAAATACCTTTTCATCTTCCAGTATCGCCCTAAAATCTTCCAATGCAACTTGCATACTGGGGCGTTACATCCATGCCCTTATAGAAGAGGCGAAGGGCCACCCTAATTTGTCCCAGGAGATGCTGCAGCTGTTGGCGGATGCTCAGGCGGCTGCGACTCAGGTGATCCATTCGGGATTGGATACTTCGGACTCGGTGGCTAGGGCTATGGGCACGACCATAGTTTCTAGACGGCAGTCTTGGCTACGGTCATCTGGCTTCTCGTCGGACGTGCAGGCCACACTTCTTGATATTCCTTTTGATGGAGAGAAGCTCTTCGGCACAAAGGCTGACTCTGCCCTGGAGCGTTTTAAACAAAGCAGAGTGACTGCTAGATCTTTGGGACACCAGTCGCCAGCCTCATCCTCCTTTAGAGGCTTTCGGAGGTTTAAAGGATTTGGACGTGGTTTATTTCGTGGAAGATTACAAGGACCACAACAATCTGCTTCTACCCTGCCATACAGATCCTTCAGGGGCAGGGGCAGGGGCAGAGTCCGTACGAGAGGAGCCACCTTGCAGCACTCTGCCTCTTCCTCTTCCTCTTCCTCGGGAGGGGGGCAGCAAGGAAAGCAGCCGTAGTCCTCCTCCACTCCCTGTCCACTTGTCTCCGGTAGGGGGGAGACTTGCCCATTTTCTTCCAATGTGGGAGGTTATAACATCTGACTCCTGGGTCATCGACATTGTAAAGAAGGGGTACTCTCTTCCCTTTCGGGAATTCCCTCCTACCTTCCTTCCCCACCCATCCTTCTGTTCGGAAGACCATCTTCTCCTATTACAGCAGGAGGTATTATCCCTATTAGCAAAAGGTGCAATAGAGTTGGTTCCCGAGCAAGAGAGGGGTCAGGGTTGTTATTCAAGATACTTCCTGATTCCCAAAAAGGATGGTCGGCTGAGACCGATTTTGGACTTGAGGATTTTGAATTGGTTCCTCAAACAGGAAAAATTCAAAATGCTGACCCTCTCAGAGGTTCTTTTGGCGTTGGACGAAGGAGACTGGATGGTGTCGGTTGATTTGCAGGACGCGTATTTTCATATTCCGATCCTCAAATCGCACAGGAAGTATCTCCGGTTTGTGGTGGGATCGCAGCATTATCAGTTTGCGGTCCTCCCTTTTGGTCTTACTTCAGCACCTCGAGTCTTCACAAATGTGATGGCGGTGGTAGCAGCAGACCTCAGAAGAAGGGGGATAGCTGTGTTTCCCTATCTGGACAATTGGTTGATCAAGGCCAAAACTCCAGAGCTCGTGCGGTGCCATTTCCAGTCGACGACTCAATTGTTGTACGACCTGGGTTTTTCAGTCAATGTACCCAAATCTCACCTGGAGCCCTCTCAACGCCTCCTGTTCATAGGGGCAGTATTGGACACAACATTGAATCGGGCCTTTCCTCCACCCCAGCAGGTCCAGAATATTCAGGCGTTGATTCCAATGTTTCAAAATGGAGCGGTAGTTCCAGTCCTCAAGGTCCTTCGACTGCTCGGTCTGTTCGCTTCTTGCATACTGTTGGTCACTCATGCACGCTGGCACATGAGGGCTCTTCAGTGGTGCATCCGCAGGCAGTGGTTTCAGCACAAAGGAAGATTCAATAAAGATCTCCAGAGACACTGCAGTGGATCTTCAATGGTGGGCAGCGGTCGACAACCTGTCTCAAGGAAGGCCGTTCTCGCTGCCACCTCCAGTGGCCACGGTGGTAACGGATGCTTCCACTCTAGGGTGGGGAACTCATCAGGGGGACCTGGAGATCAAGGGCCTTTGGTCTCCAGGGGAATAGAGGTTACACATCAATCTGTTAGAGTTGCGGGCAGTACGTCTGGCACTCAAGGCCCTCCTCCCTTCCATTTGCGGTCAGTCAATCCAAGTTCTAACGGACAACACGACCGCGATGTGGTATATAAACAAACAGGGAGGAGTGGGGTCGTATCTTCTCTGCAGAGAAGCTCTTTGTCTCTGGTCCTGGCTTCAGGACCACAAGATCTGCTTGATTGCACATCACTTGGCCGGAGTCCTGAACGTGCGTGCAGACATTCTCAGTCGACGCAGCTCTGTCGACCACGAGTGGCGTCTTCATCCAGATCTAGGGCCAGATGTAGCAAGGGTTTTGCGACTTGCAAATGGCGAAAAACGCTGTTTGCGAGTCGCAAAAGCCTCACCGGAATGCAGAAATGCATTTTGCGAGTCGGATCCGACTCGCAAAATGCATTTCCGACTCGCAAATAGGAAGGGGTGTTCCCTTCCTATTTGCGACTCGCAATGCTATTCATTTTCATTTGAGACGCAAATGAAAGCGCAGTTATCATCCACTTGAAGTGGATGGTAACCCAGGCGCAAATGGGAAGGGGTCACCATGGGACCCCTTCCCCTTTGTGTCTGGAAAAAAAATAGTTTTTCAGAGCGGGCAGTGGTCCAATGGACCACTACCTGCCCTGAAAAATACCGAAACTAAAGGTTTCGGTTTCTTTTTTCAAAGTGCAGCTCGTTTTCCTTTAAGGAAAACGGGTTGCACTTTGAAAAAAAAAAACTGCTTTATTAAAAAGCAGTCACGGACATGGTGGTCTGCTGTCTCCAGCCGGCCACCATCCCCGTGAGTGCCCCTACTCGCAATGGGGTCGCAAATTGCGACCCACCTCATTAATATTAATGAGGTGGGTGTTTGCGACCCCATTGCGAGTTGCAGAAGGTGTCTGAGACACCTTTCTGCATTCCAAATTGCGACTTGCAATTTGCGAGTCGCAGGGACTCGCAAATTGCAAGTCGCAATTTGGAATCTTCCTACATCTGGCCCCTAGTTCTGTGTATCTTCCGGATGTGGGGATATCCACAAATAGATCTGTTTGCGACTCAAGAGAATGCGCAGTGCCCGCTATTTTGCAGCCTCCAGTATCCGGTGCAAGGAGCTTTGGGGGACGCGTTTCAGATGTCCTGGAAGTGTCAGTTACTTTACCCGTTTCCCCCCATACCCTTGATTCCTCGAGTTCTCAGGAAGATCTGCCAAGACCGAGCTCAAGTCATCTTAATAGCTCCGGATTGGCCGAGAAGGGTGTGGTATTCGGACCTACTCCAACTCTCTCAGTGCCCTCTGCTCCGTCTCCCTTGCAGGGTGGACCTCCTCTCGCAGTCGCAGGGGCAGATTCTACACCCCCACCTCCAGAGCCTGCATCTTCATGCCTGGAGATTGAACGGGGCAATCTGAGTTCCTTTTCTCTCCCTCCAGATGTGGTGGAAGTTATTTTATCGGCCAGACGACACTCCACCAAGTCAATCTATGCTAATCGTTGGGCTAAATTTACAAGCTGGTGTGGAGAGAATAGTTTAGATCCTTTAAAAGCTGGTTTATCTGACATTTTGTCATTTGCACTCCATCTGGCACAGAAAGGTTGTGCGATTGCCACTGTTAAAGGTTATCTGTCTGCACTATCTGCTTTTCTGTGCCTTCCTGATAAACCATCCTTCTTTAAATCACCAATTGTTTTAAAGTTTCTAAAGGGACTCACTAATAAGTATCCACCCACACCATTCGTTATGCCTCAGTGGGACCTTAACTTAGTCTTAACTTTTCTTATGGGGGCTCCGTTCGAACCAATGCACTCTTGTTCTTTACGGTTCCTAGTATTCAAAACTGTTTTCCTGGTGGCCATAACATCTGCCAGAAGGGTTAGTGAGCTTCAGGCTCTCACTGTGGAAACCCCATACCTTTCTTTTTTTAAGGACAAAGTGGTGTTGAGGACCAAGGCGGCTTTCCTACCGAAGGTTGTTACACCCTTTCACCTGGGGCAGTCAATTACTCTCTCTTCCTTTTACCCTCCACCTCACCCATCCAAGGAGGAAGAGAGGCTGCACCGGCTGGATCCACGAAGAGCTCTGAGCTTCTACGTCGCCAGGACGAAAGAGTTCAGACAGGATGAACAGCTCTTCGTTGGATACGTGGGGAAGAGGAAAGGTAGAACGGTCCACAAGAGAACGCTATCCAGGTGGGTCATTCTAGGTATTAAGATCTGCTATTCTTTGGCGAAGAGGGATCCACCTGTGGGACTTCGTTCCCATTCCACCAGAGCCAAAGCAGCTTCATCGGCTTTGGCTGGAGGTGTTCCTGTGGCTGACATCTGCAGGGCAGCAACCTGGGCATCCCTCCATACTTTTGCCAAGCATTACTGTTTGGACTCTGAGGTTAAGAGGGATGGCCATTTTGCTCGCTCGGTGCTGCAAGATTTCTTGGTTTGACCATTCGGGCACCCACCACCAGAGGTTATACTGCTTGGGCACTCTATTCTTTAGGTGAGGAATCCACAGGTAGGTGTATCCATCAGAAGAATAAGTTACTTACCTTCGGTAACGCTTTTTCTGGTGGATACAGTAACTACCTGTGGAGTCCTCACGGTCCCCGTTGCCTGACTGGTCAAGCCAAGATCTCTTTGGGTGCGCATCGTTGATCTTGTATATATATATATGTATATAGCTGTTTCATGTATATAGTTGTAATGACTGTATATACTTTTCCTTTGCAAATTAAGATAGTGAAAAGGACATTTTAGACTGGGATTATACATACATATATTTATTTCTCTCTCGAATTGAGCATTCATAACTGTTATTTATAATGAGTTTTATAATAAATGTTTTATTTTCATTTATTCTGGATGAATGTGTACTCTTTAGGTTTAACCTGTTCGCCTCTATGGCACGTAAAAAATGGTGATAACTGGCGTCTGCACATCGACGAGGGCTTCTTATTGCATGGATGACGTCATATGGTGTCGCGTGGAGTCGGGCGATTGTGACGTCATCGTCGACGTGCAGAGCTAGAAGAAATTTCCGTCGAGGGCTAGCGCGAGGGGAGAATTCTTTAGGTGAGGAATCCACAGGTAGTTACTGTATCAACCAGAAAAAGCGTTACCGAAGGTAAGTAACTTATTTGTTTGTAACAACTCCAATAGGCCAGGCTAATATGTACATATGTGATAGTTCCATACACACATGTCTCAGGTACATAGTGTAAGGCTCTCAAATGACTTACTACCCCAAGATTTTTCAAGGAAAGCAGAGAGAAATCTCACTCTACACCTACATGACTCACAGAACATACTCAGCACGACATACTGCTGCCTCACTCTTGTCATCACATGTACATGACTATGCAACATACAACAGTAGTTAGACATCCTTGTCCCCTCATTTAACAGACATCATTGCTGCTTGGTCAAAGACAAGGAACATTCATGTTTTTTTCATCCCCAAACCACTACATTTTAACTTCAGCTACAAACATATATGTGATATATACAGATGTATGGCATTACACATGTTATGAATATGTACATAGTCACATACATCATGCCTCATCTACATGAGACATGACCCACTGAAATGTCTCAAATTTGGATCTCTAATGCTAAGCAACATGTCCCAGGGCAGCACATGTTGACATATGCCATGGCAGCAGGCCAATTATTGGAAATGTGCACACTTCCTCAGGCTGCCTACAGCTTATCTGGTGACATATGCACCATGGTGCTAACAGGAAAGTGTCCTTCATGCATGCTAGGGACACTGCTCAGTGTGGGGGCATGACAGCTCAGTTTTTGGAAACCTTTGTGTCATGCTTTAACTCTGAAATTACTTTTTTGTGTGTTTGGCATGTGATGTAAGCCCTGACATATGTCAACCACTGACACAATGGGCCACAGTTACCAGCCCAAGTTTCATTCTGCACCCCCAGAGCAACATATCCAGTGAGTTTATGTGGCACAGTGTGCCTGGCCATGGGCACGAGGCGGGTAATGCATCAGACTCATGCGTCATCTCAAGGGGAGTATCACAGTGGCCCTATGGAAATAAAAGACCTTATTTATCCACACAAAGACCTTATTTATCCACAAAAAGACCTTATTTATCCACACTGTCCTGCTTCCTATGTGCGCTGCTATCTACAGCACACATAGAGAAAGGACAACGCTATTGATGATTGTGTATGTGAAGGTAGGAGTCCCTTTCTGCATGTGTCCACTCGGTCCTGGCAACCATGTACCCTTGCAACATCACACAAGGGTGCCTGCATTGGTGCTCATCAGCAATTTGTAGGTTAGCATGTCGAAGTAAGCCTCAGCAAGGCCTACTAGTGCAAGGGGTTCGCCCTTCTCTGCACATAGGAAGAAGTTGGCACAGAAACTGAAATAAAAGACAAAGGGGGTCATTCTGACCCTGGCGGTAAAAACCGCCAGGGTCAACGACCGCGGGAGCACCGCCAACAGGCTGGCGGTGCTCCCATGGGCATTCTGACCGCGGCGGTACAGCCGCGGTCAGAAACGGAAAACCGGCGGTGTACCACCGGTTTTCCGCTGCCCTGGGGAATCCTCCATAGCGGCGCAGCTTGCTGCGCCGCCTTGGGGATTTCGACCCCCATTACCGCCATCCTGTTCCTGGCGGTCGTGGCCGCCAGGAACAGGATGGCGGTAAGGGGTGTCGTGGGGCCCCTGGGGGCCCCTGCAGTGCCCATGCCAGTGGCATGGGCACTGCAGGGGCCCCCGTAACAGGGCCCCACCATGATTTTCAGTGTCTGCCATGCAGACACTGAAAATCGCGACGGGTGCAACTGCACCCGTCGCACCCCTTCCACTCCGCCGGCTCCATTCGGAGCCGGCATCCTCATGGAAGGGTGTGTCCCGCTGGGCTGGCGGGCGGCATTCTGGCGGTCGCCCGCCAGCCCAGCGGGAAACCCAGAATACCCACGGTGGTCTTTTGACCGCGCAGCGGTATTCTGGCGGTCCCAGCCAGGCCGACGGTTTCCGCCACCGGCCGGGGTCAGAATGACCCCCAAAGTTTATTAAACCTCATGAGGTGGTACTACAGTTCAAACAGCACCCTTCGGTAATGTTTGAAGTAGCACACTGAACTAAGAGAGCATGGTCCTTTTATACCCACGTAGGGGCTAAAAGAAGGTGGTACAATTATAGAAGCAAGACTTACATACATATAAGGTCATATGGAAATGCACAGTCGACAGGTAGGAGGGGCTAACAGTTTCAAGGACTAGTTGACACATTACTGTCTGTTACTGATTACTAACAGCTGCAGATCTTACTGGGCAGGTGCGAAAGTGGGAGATGCTAAATATAACTTGTCACTAGACAGATTTTCAAGAGTAGTTAACAATAAGGTAGGACAGAGCACATGACGAGCACATGGCAGAGAAAATGGCTGCCATGAATACAAATGGATTCCGCGAAATGTTCACAATAGTTGCTAAATACAAGATGTCTTCTGCTAATGCTTAATATAATCGCTATTAAATTACAACAGACGACCCTTTAAGCATTAGCTGAAGACATTCGTCTTTCTGGGATAATCTAAATATTCATCTTGTATTTTTATGCTCATCATTTTGTCTGTTTCCTTATCTGACATGTGTTGTGCTTTCATTTCTGTAATATTTCTTTTGGTAGGCATACAAGCAGTAATACACATGGAGCAGAACATTCGACCACACGGAATACAGATACAGCATGTGAAAAATATTGCAATCATTACTCACAGGATAGTCAGTAGTTTCCAGCCCCAAACGGAAACAAGAGCCCAAAACCATCCAGAAAAAGTCCAAGTACCAGTCTCTGTGTGGATTTCTGCAGCAATTTTATGCAATTTAGATATTGCATCATATACTGAAGGTGAGTGATCTGGAATAAAAATGCAGCACCTACTACCGATGATGCGACATGCACCACCTCGATCAGCTAATATCACATCTAGTACCATACAATTTTGGAGCGCTACAATCCTCGCAATTTGGAGCTCCTCGGTAATATTCCCAAGTGCCAGAGCTGCCTTATTGGTAACTGCTTCCACAACCCTAGTCAATCGTCTCACTTTCCTACTGTTTAACGCAGCACCCACAAAGGAGAACAACCCTAAATTAAAATCAACATATTGTTGAAGGCTAGTGTCCGTTTGGTCTACCTCATTTGTACTCATTGTCCTTTTATATCTATTTTTAATGATGTCATTGAATAGTTTAAAATCTCGGTAGTTGGTAATATCCATAGTTACCACAAACAAAATATGTATTATGTGAAGCTGTAAAACTACTATTATTTACACCCTCAATAGTTAAAATCAAGGTACAATCACTTATCCCCACTGGAATTCGCCCAATGCTACGTACACATAAATCTGCTTTAGTTTTTGTAACAGAAATCACAAATTGTTCTTTCTTGTCAGAGTCTCTTATATTTGTGGAGACATATGGGGGGTCATTCCGACCCTGGCGGTAAAGCCCGCCAGGGCCGTGAACGACGGAAAGCACCACCAACAGGCTGGCGGTGCTTTCCTGCCCAGGTGATCCGGTGGTTTCCCGCCGGATTTCCCCCGGCTGGGCTGAACCTCCATGGCGGCGCTGCAAGCAGCGCCGCCATGGGGATTCTGACCCCCTTCCCGCCAGCCTGTTTCTGGCGGTTTTTACCGCCAGGAACAGGATGGCGGGAACGGGTGTCGTGGGGCCCCTGGGGGCCCCTGCACTGCCCATGCCACTGGCATGGGCAGTGCAGGGGCCCCCTAACAGGGCCCCAGCATGATTTTCACTGTCTGCATAGCACACAGTGAAAATCGCGACGGGTGCAACTGCACCCGTCGCACCCCTGCAACACCGCCGGCTCCATTCGGAGCAGGCTTCTGTGTTGCAGGGCCTTTCCCGCTGGGCCGGCGGGCGCTCCCTTGGCGGGCGCCCGCCGGCCCAGCGGGAAAGTCTGAATGGCCAGCGGTCTTTTGACCGCGGAGCGGCCAAGTGGCGGCGTAAGTTTGGAATGACTACCATGGTATTGAAACATTGTCCGGTTGATACTCTTTCCATTCCCATTTAGTTCCTTTGGCTTGGGGATACCCATCTTTGTCTTGGTAGCATACTTTATTAAGGCGAAAAAGAAGTCCGCCCTCTGTACGTTTTCCAGATGCAAACAAAAGCGTATACCAAGCTTGACAAGAACCATTGTGTGAAAAAGGAAGAGGAATGAAAGGTGTTCCTCCTTTCTTTTGATGTGCAGGTATCATTCCACATACCCAACAGTTAGAAGTATTTGTAGCATTATGGGTATGATGCAACATCTGAATGAAAGTATTACTGAAGTACGATTGACGGTGCTTCTGCTTCTGATAGGGAAGCGTAAAGTAATAGTGATCCTCTGGTACTGGAGTAGTGGCAACAAAAAACTCATGAGCAGGAGCCTTCTTTTCAACAAACCAGGTGATTATTGCTATAACCACCAAAACAACAACAAACCCCATAGTACTAATGATCAGTTTGTTATTCATTTTAGCAACAGTGATAATCTACCCTTTCAGAAATTGATTAAAAACAATCGTTGGAGCTCTTATCCCTGGGCAGCCGCTGATTTCTTCAACACGGGCCAAGACGGGTGTCACTACTCTAATGCATGGCTGATCCCCCGCCCCTTGCCACATTGGCTCTCCGTTTCACTAACCGAGGGCGGTAGCTCAACCAGTTTTCTCCAGCACTACGGGGTCTTTCCTCGGTCTCAAATTATATTGCGACACTCCAGAAACCGTATGGTCCGGGAAGAACTCCGCAGATTCGTCAGGTGATATAGCACGGCTTTTCTCCGTAGTCAAAATCTCTTGATGATCGGTCAGCACAGCAGGTTCCACCAAGGTAGGTAGCACTCTCTTGCAGTGAGTATTATGGACCCAATTCTTTCAGTTCGTCACTCAAACTGCTGTCCTTGTCGCAAGGAACACCTGCTCTGGGCCTCGCCACCTTGGTTCCAAGCTGCTTGATCTTTCAAAGGACTTAATCATCACCTGGTCACCAGGTCGGAGATCATGGCCTTCACCTGTAGATCTGTCAGGAAGTGCTTCTCGAACCTGTTGATGAATAGAAACCAAATTGTCGGTTAACTCTGCCAAATAATCATTCATCAGGACACAAGGTACATCATATACAGAATTTGGCTTAGGAACTCCCCAAATGTTCCAAACACTATTTCATAAGGAGTAAGGCCGATTCGAGAGTGTGGCACTGACCTAATAGACGATAATGCCAACGGTAATGCATCCGGCCAAGTTAAGGATGTTGAAGCCTGTATCTTCGCTAACTTGAGCTTCAAAGTAGCATTATACCACCAACTCTGTTGATTGTGGGTGGAAAACCGCATGGAACTTCTGTTTGATCCCTAATCCTTTCAGGACATACTTAATAACATCCCCAACAAAATGAGGTCCGTTATCATTCCATAAAAGTCTGCAAACACCAAATCTAGGGAAAAAAGTCTTTCAAAAGCACCTTCACTGAGGTAATGGCAGTATTATCCTTTGTGGCGTACGCCTCTATCCATTTACTGAAGGCACATACCACCACCAAGACATACTTTAAATTATTGCAGCGTTCAAGCTGAATATAATCCATTTGTAGAACTTCAAAAGGTGCAGTTGGTGTAGCAAACCCTCCCGCAGGAGTTCGTGTCCCTTTTCCAGGATTGTATTGTAAACAGATCAAACAAGACTGTACTACTCTCTTAGCTGTACTGGAAATTTCTGGATGCTCCCAAACTTGTGTAAGCAACTTCGTTATTGTTGAAGCTCCAACATGTGCCAGCCCATGTGCCATCTGAACCATAGGTTGTACAAAAGCTATAGGCAATTTCCATTTATCCATCTGCTTATTCTGCCAACAGCCCTCATCATCCAATTCTCCTTCTTCAGACCATTGCTCACGTTCTTTCACAGAAGCAGATTTCTGTATCTTTAATACGTCTTGTCTAGCATTATGCCAGCGTTCAGCTTGTGACTTCAATACATACATAGAAGTAGTACTTCACTGCATCGCAGTCTCACGTGTTACGCGGTCCCCAAGGGCATTACCCTGCCCTATCTTATCGGTCACTTTGTTGTGTGCACTACATTTCACAATAGCTAGTTTCTTTGGATATGTCAATGCAGTCAAGAGGTTATGCACTAATTCTCCGTGCATTATCTGCATCCCATGGGATGTGAGAAAGCCTCTCTCCTTCCAAAGCAAACCAAAATCATGAGCCACTCCAAAAGCATAGCGGCTGTCTGTATAAATGTTCACACATAAGTCATTACTCAGCTCACATGCTCGTGTCAAAGCTATTAGTTCATCTGCTTGAGCTGACTTCTGTAGTATACGAGCTGTCTCCACTACCGTGTGTATTGTGGTGATTGCGCATGCAGCTGAGGTAGTACTGTCTGGCAACTTCAAACAAGACCCATCAACCCACAATTCCCCATCTACATCTGGAAGGGGCGTATCTTGTAAATCAATACGACCCTTTGTCTGTTCTTCAGTAAGGAATATACAATCATGTGTTTCTTGTGACTGAGGCTGAGTCACCGGATATGGCAACAAAGTGGCTGGATTTAGTGTTGCACATCTCTTCAGTGTAATGTGATGAGCCAGCAATGTCAATTCATATCCTGTCAGGCGAGCGCTAGTTAAATGTTGTGTCTTTGTTTGATTTAAAAGAGCATCAACCGCATGGGGTACTAACATCAACAGCTTATGTGACAAAACTATCCCTTCACTCTGACGTATTGACACAGCTGTTGTGGCATCTGAACGAAAACACCCAGCAACGCTCGAGCGACAGGATCAAGTACTGCTGAAAAATATGCACAGGGACGCTGCTTATCGCCATGTGTCTGTACTAAAACTGACAATGCACATCCATCTTTCTCATGTACGTAAAGTGCAAAAGGCTTTGTGTAATCGCGAGTTCCTAACACTTGTGCTGAACAAAGGGCTCGTCGTAGCTGCCGGAAAGCAGTCTCACATTCATCTGTCCATGGGAGGGGCATTGGAGTATCTTTAGTCAAAAGTGCTAGCAAAGGTTTGACAATGTGTGAAAACCCTAATATCCATTGCCTACAAAAAGAAGTAAGACAAAGGAATGCACAAACATCTTCCTTAGACAAAAGGTGACCTAAATAGGTTACCTTTGGTCTACAATATTGCAATTTCTTTCGTGACACTTTATGTTTGTGTGAAGCAAGAAAAGAAAGTAAGGACAAAGTGCACTTTTCACACTGTTCAGGGGTATCAGCTGCCACCAAAATATCATCAACATATTGTATGAGAGCCACACCTTCAGGCAAAACAAAAGAATCAAGTTGTTGTTTTAACGCTTGACTATAAATACTAGGACTCTCAGTATAGCCTTGAGGAACTCTGCAAAATCTCCACGATCATTTATTCAAAGTAAAACCAAACAAATATCAGCTGTCAGGATGAATAGGGATCGAAAAGAAAGCATTCTTCAAGTCTATCACAGAGAACGTAGTTGCTGTCGGGGGAACCAAAGTAAGAAGTGTCATGATGTCAGATACCACCGGATATTGTGGTACCACAATCTTATTGAATTCTCGTAAATCAATAATGAATCGGTAAATCCTAGTATCAGTATCCTTTTTCAGAATAGGAAGAATCGGACTGTTACAAACATTATACAGAACTTCGTCAACAACTCCAACTGCAATAAGATCATGCACAATTCGTGTGAGTGCTTCTTCGCCCTCCTGTGAAATTTTGTATTGAGGCAAACGTGGCAATACAGCTCCCTCCTTGACACTAATATGTACCGGTGGAATAATCATTTGTCCCACATCAGTATCAGAAGTAGCCCACAAAGTACTAGGGAGTGAAGTTAATGCAATATCCTCTTTAACAAGACAAACTCTTTCCATCACAGGATGATTATCATCAAAATAACATGCACCCCTTCAGGAGAGAATCGTATTGTAGCCCTGAAATACTTGAGCATATCAAGACCCACAATATTGTCTGGTGTATTCGGAGAAAGCAAAAATGGACATGGAGCAGTAAATTTATCAACATGGAATGCAAGTGGTTGAGACAATGGGCTAGGGAAAGGTGTTCCATCGAAATCTATTGATGTAATGGTTAAGCCAGACAGGGGAGCACTTGGAATCAATTGTTTAGACAAGGCGCTACGAGTAGCTCCTGTATCAACCAGAAACTGATCAGTAGAACTCAAAACATGTGCTGTAACATAGGGACCCCTCTGATCTACTGGAACTTCAACTGATTCCTTACCCCATCCTAGGCAATCCTATGCATAAGCAGAATCTTGGAAATCAGGCTGCACATAGTTAGACATCTGGTATTGGTTCCGTCTATCAAAAGTGTTAAGCCCATCCTGCCCTCGTACATTAGCATCAACCCTAGCATGATCATTTGTGCTTCTTTTAGGCCCTGAATATCCTGAGCGATTTCTCATTTGTCCCTGACCACATGAACACTGCTGAACACGTTTTGCTGGACAATCGGTAGCCCAATGCCCACATTTCTTACAATACGCACACTGATCAACAGACAAATTTGAACGAGTGTAAGAAGAACCATAAGATCCACGCCCAACTCTATCACTACCTCTAAAAGGCAGACCATAAGCTTGAGCCAACATAACCTTCGACTTTAATTCTTTAATCTTTTTAACCTCGCTACCTTTTGCTTTTAATTCCTGACGTTCATAATACTGAGCCATAGTCAAAAGAGAAACCGGAGTAGAGGTAGTCCATGAACTTTCACTAGCTTTTAGACCACTAGCTATTCCTGGTAACAGATTTGCAACATATTTATCGACAAACAAATGTCTACCCGTATCATCTGACAATAACTGGCTGCTAAAATCATGAAATGCTTCTTCAAAGCGTGTAAAGAAATCAGAGACCGATTCATCTGCCTTTTGCTTACAAGACGCTAAAACAGTCCAATCTATCTTTTTAGGGGGAATAATTGTTTTTAACTTAACTAATATGGCTGCGGGAAGATCTAGAATCAACTGATATGGCTTTTTCGCAGGTTCCCTATCCCCGTCCATCTGTTCTAATTCTTTCCATGACGCCCCAAAAACTACACGATCATCAACTTTACGAACAGTTCTCCACATATCTGGCGGTAATATCAATCCGAAAAATAAACCAATGTCAGCCAAAGTCATAGTACAAGAACTAATTGCTCCCTCAATTCCTCATAAAAGGCGGCTGGATTTTTCCGTGGGTCACGTAATGCTGTTTCAAGTGCCATTACATCTGCCCTATTTCAAGGAGTATACACACAATTATAAATAAAATAACCCTTAGCATTAACAGAAGTTTTATCATCACTTGTACCCAATCCTTTAAGAGGAACATACAAAGACGCAGCCTCCTGCATTGGTTTCTCGTGAACTATCATAGTCTTATCTGTTCCGAAAATGGAAGCTTGCACCCCGCCGGTCTGAGATGTCCTTGCACCTACGTCCATGGCCCTTTTCTCCTCTTGCAAACGGACTGCCACAACACATAATTTCACCAAACGCCTGATTGCATGAGCCACCTGGGAGAAAACAAAAAGACCATCACGCATTTGCTTATGATCTGCTGCTACATCATCGGGCTCTAACTCATCAGAATATTTCCGAAATTGTTCAATAACTTCTGTGCCAAATGCCTCAGTAAAATATAGCTGCTTCTTTTCCGTCCACCCTTTCATGTTGTCTAATAGTTCAGAAGCAGAGACAACGCTACAAATTGTTTTACGAGCAATAGATCTAAGCTCAGACGCACAGTCAGCAGGCAACATAGAGCGACTGTCTGGTATCTTCTGTTGCTCCGAACCGGAGACCTCAGCTAACTCATGAGGGGCAGAAGGAAAGACATACGGAGGTGGAGGGCGATCTAGTAACAAAAAACCATTGTGTGTTTTTTTAAGGATAGGATAGAGAGGTTGCCTAACAGTGTATTGGCCAGTTACCTGTAATTTACGTTCTTTCTCTTCTAGCTCCTTTAAGTCATTTCTTTCTTTCTTTCTCATTTCCAATGTTTTTACATATACATTCTTCTGCTGCTCTTTCTCAAGCAAGGCTTGCTCACGCTTCACTCGTCCACGCACTTCTTTCTCCCACATTTGTACACAGTCAAACATATCTTGCCTAGACCTTCGCTTACACATACATTGTTCCACATACTCAATCTTTCGCAAATCAAATGACCCATGCATAGGCCAACGTAACTCAGGATCCGCACAAGTGTATTTATTCCATAATGTGCTGTACATTATAGAAGAAAGACCATGTTTAACATACATATCTCTATTGGGCGTCCCCTCTGGGGGTGCCGGTTGCGATTCTTCCAGTCTCAAATTGGTACCATTACAAAAGCAACACATCCTACAAAGTGCGCTAAAAACAGGCATGCCAAAAATAGTGCAAAATATGCAATATTATAATCAAAGTAGCACTTAAGATGCCGTTCAAATCAAAATTAAATTGGAGAAAATTCTCCTCATTACCTGCCTATATAAATTGCAATTTATATATCAATTCAAAGGACACAAACTGACTAGTCACCCAAAACACGAGAGCCACAGTAAGTGGTGCTAAACTTCATTACCAAACAAAGGCATCAAAATCCACAGCAAGTGCCGTAAAACGGCTCTTAACAATCACAGGGCGTCCAGGTTCCAACTGCCAAGTTCTGAAAACGACCAAATGGTCACTGCACGACGAATGAACAAAAAGGATCTCAGTTGAGGACCGGCGCCACCTGGATGGTCAAATCAGAAAGAAGGGAAAAACACCGTGGTTGCCAAGACTCGGGTCTCCTCAGGCATTGATCGTCTGCAGAGAGATCCCAATCCTTCGTCGTGACCAATCCGTCGGCGTCTGAGTTGCCGATGAGCCCCCGTTCGGGCGCCAATTTGTCGAAGTAAGCCTCAGCAAGGCCTTCTAGTGCAAGGGGTTCGCCCTTCTCTGCACAAAGTCCTCAGACCATATAGGAAGAAGTTGGCACAGAAACTGAAAAAAAAGACAAAGTTTATTAAACCTCATGAGGTGGTACTACAGTTCAAACAGCACCCTTCGGTACTGTTTGAAGTAGCACACTGAACTAAGAGAGCATGGTCCTTTTATACCCACGCAGGGGCTAAAAGAAGGTGGTACAATTATAGCAGCAAGACTTACATACATATAAGGTCATATGGAAATGCACAGTCGACAGGTTGGAGGGGCTAACAGTTTCAAGGACTAGTTGACACATTACTGTCTGTTACTGATTACTAACAGCTGCAGATCTTAAGGGGCATGTTCGAAAGTGGGAGATGCTAAATATAACTTGTCACTAGAAAGATTTTCAAGAGTAGTTAACAGAAAGGTAGGACAGAACACATGGCAGAGAAAATGGCTGCCATGAATACAAATGGATTCCGCAAAATGTTCACAATAGTTGCTAAATACAAGATGTCTTCTGCTAATGCTTAATCTAATCGCTATTAAATTACAACAAGCACACAGGACAAGTACAGGAATGTGCCAAATGTCATATTTACAGCCCATTGCTCACTTGTCAGGGATGTTGGTTGGCACAGTAACACAACTTGCAGCCCTGACCTGTGTCCTAATGTATAAAAGAGGTCCTATGGGTAGCAGACATCTACTTGCTAATGCGATACAGGAATCACTCACAAAGATTGTGTACTTACCAACAGTTCCACCAACCTCTTTCTTGAGGTAGTCCAGGAGGTCATGTTCCCATAAGATGATGTCTGCCTATCGATGATTGAGTAGGTGGGTTGTCCGCTCCACCTTGAAGATCCGCTGCATGTGGAAGTGGACCTTCCCCCACCGACACTTGCGTACCTCCATCCTGTACCCCAGAATCACTCCCCCGCCCATGGCGAACATATTTGGCAGGTACTGGGTGACCAGCCAGATGAAGACCCCCAACTCCGCACTCATGCCACGCGCCCTTCCCTTCCCAACATGCCCCAACCCACAATTAACTGAATACAAAAAGAAAACCCCAAACTACCCCCAACCACCCCAAAAGACTAATCTACCCCAAGGACAAACACCAGACAATACACAGTAAATTACAACACAGTATATGAATAGACAGAACAAAACAGACATCAGGGAAATAACAGAAACAGCAGACTGCACAAAAGACTCCTATAACAGCACTCCTCAGCAGAACTCCAGCACCATACAACCTCTCCCAAGCACAGACACAAAGTGAGAGTGAGGGAAATTGAAAATAACTTTACAGTTCCTGGTTTGCAACATGGCTGATCCCTTGCATCACTTCCTGTGCTGATGTGGCCCATTTGGAGCCAATGCTTTGTTTTTTTTTTTTATGCTTTAAGCCAATGCGTAGATTTTTCAGGATGCATGATGAAGCACCATGAGGAAGTTCTGACGTGTCGCCTGGGAAGCCTCGATTTTTGGCATATGCGATAGCTAAAAAAACACACACTTTGACAATGCATCAATATTTTGGATGCAATGAATGAAATATATATATCTGTGTATGGTGTCATGTGGGATTCATTTTTATAGTCAAATGGATTGCTGTGTTGTCTGTTAATAGTTGTGTTTTACACTCTCTTTCCATGTGTCCAATGTAGGTTTTGTAAGTGTACATGGGTGAAAGTACATACATTATATGGATCAAACCATGCATAGGGCACATTTCCTTTGTTTTGTTGACACCACCTTAGAAGGTGTTGCCCTATGTGGCAACTATGTGTTGGCACTGGAAACCATTGCTTAGTTTACCTACAGGGATGACATGGACTTGCCATGGAATCTGGGCCACACACCCACATCTAGGACAGCACAGGCGCCTGCCAATATGTGTTGTGTTTGACAGTGCAGACAGCAGGCTGTAAGGCAATGGGGAGGTTACAGTCTCCAGTGCAGGCATGTGTTGTGATAGCTATTACACACAGGTGAAGAAATATGTGAATGGTGCAATTTGCTCATGTTCCCACCATCCAGGGGCCTGCCATCAGGTGAAACACTGTCAGTTTGCCTCCGGTGATTGGCTCTGCACCTGGCATCACATTTTACATACAGCAGACAGTCCAAACTCCCCTGCCCTATTATCTACTAGGGACTTATAGGTAATTTGATTCCCCCTTGCACTATTCTCTACTAGGGACTTACAGCAGTCTGTTGTTGGCAATGGTACTTGTACCACTTCTGCATATGCCTTTTATTCAGAGTCATGGCCTTAGTCCTGGTTAGCAGGCCCAGGGTACAGTCAGGGTCAGTGACCAACATTTTGAGTCAGTCAAATTTGGTTGTATATGCTAACAGATGACTTTCTCACACTGTGACTGGGCAGGTAATGTGGCTAAACACTGGTTGTGATGATATATGTTATCTTACATAGATTCAGTTTTACTTGTAATCACCCTCTTCTGACATTATGTGAGTCATTCATGCATGCACCACACACATGACTAGTATATGGTACATCAACAATGTTGCTTCTATTGATGTTACATCTTGTGCTTGCTCCCTATCTTCACCATATTCACTGCCCCACTCTTCATGCTTCTCATTGTCATTGGGCTATGGGAGATTATGCCCTGCACATGTGTTTTGCAATTTGCAGCACACTAGTATTGGTTTAGTTGCTCTTGGTGGCGAGTAGGCTGATTGCCCCCCAAACATAACCTGACTCCCGAAGTAATACTTGTGTACTCTGAAAGTCCCCTCCACAATATTGCAGGACCTGTTTTGGACATGATTATGGCTCTGCTGGGCCTACGTATGGGTGCACTTGTGAGGGGACTCACCCACAGCTGCAGTCTAAATCCTTTGTCAGGTGCACAGTGAATAGCGGTGGATTGGGGGAATGGTCATTACAGCTAATGGTCCAAATACATTTACAAGCTATTCTGTGTCCTGAAGTACTCAGACCTATTGGTAACAGTATGTGACGTGTTTTACCCATGATTGGCATACATGCAAAATGATCACAGATTTGTCAGACACTGTGCTACATATACAGGTGTACTGTACACTATGATATGCTTACTATTTGTCATACATGTGAGTGCAAAATATGTGGATGTTGTGAGTTGTCACCAGTACCATGCATTTTTCCCCCATTGCGCTGACACATATCTCACACTGATCCACTGTTGCAGTTTATAACTACTATTTACATACCTTGGCATAAAGTTTACACCTCATGCATCACACAGTGATTCATATCTATCCATTTTCCTTTTGTAAAGTATTTTCAGTTCAACATGTTTGTTGGGCAGGCAAGGAAAACATTATACCCCACACTTTTCAGATATCAGTGCATTGTGTTTGGTACTTTTGAGAATGATGACAGTCTTCACACTTGATTGACAACTGCTGTGGCCTACTTAGGGTTTCCTGGATGTGGGTATGTTATACTCCAAGACATATGTTAGATGAACTAATTTTTTTACATGTTTGGCAGTCATGCCTGTAGTCACATGTGCTTAACTAAAGAAGTTCTGCATGATGGGTGCATGTCTCCGTGCACCTGCAGCAGCATTATAGAGGTCAGTTTGATGTGGTGTCTGATCCTCCTCCTCTTCCCTTGGTGCCTCCAGGTCTTTGTTCCATTGGGCCTTTGTCCTGATACAAATATTGTACAGTATTGCATAGGCCAATATTACCTTGCAGACCAGAGGGGGGAGCACAGGAGTCTCTCACCTGAAATGTCCAGACAGCAAAACCGACCCCTGAGTAGACCAAAGGTCCGCTCAAAGATGATTCTCATACAACTGTGTGCCTGTTTGTAGGCCTTTTCTGCCTCAGTTTGTGGGTTTCCAAATGGTGCCATGACCCACTGTTGGATGCCATATCCTTGGTCAGCTGAAATGTAAAAGAAAAGAAACAGTCATTGTTTAGAATTACTGTATATGCATACGTCCTTCCTGTGTGTGTTATGTATATTGGGTGTATCATGCACTTCTCCCAATTATGACCACATATGTTGATCATGCCAGTGTACTACTATTTCCAGGAAACTGTTCGTACTGCATGGGCAGATACATCATACAATTCAACTTCCTCACTGATATTTCTTCAGCAGATTTAGATGGTGGCTGATTCCCATCGCTCAAGTCCACTCAATGTTTTGTTTTTCACAATACGTGTGGTGCGACAGAATATGTATGTGAATGTGTTTTGCAGGTCCAGCCTAGGTTGTTGGTGACATTCCAGACATGGCTGACACAGACACATGTATAGGACCATGCTAATCCCCAGATGTTGGTGATGCCATACATTACTTTTGTCCATGCCTTTGATTATCCCACATTGTCCATGACAGTTGACATGATGCCATCCACACGGTTGCACTCACACATCCCAGCTGACTGACATGATATGACAACTGCCATTTCCCAATCCATGGTTGCATGTCACGATGAGGGACCATTGTGCACATACTGACGGCATTGTGCCCAATTTGTGCACACAACACACGTATCCTGCCAATTTGTTGGTGGTCATCTGCAGTCCAGCTACACAACTTCCTGGACTGTGCTATATCTCTAAGAAGGGGAAGTGGTACACAATACGTGGGGCCTCTTGCACATTGGGGAACCATACAATTAGACTTACACACAAGTTGGCTAGCAGGTACACAGTCACACTTGCATCAGGGGTTGTAGGTTTTCTTCTTTGCTTTCAGGATTGAATTTGTGTATGTGGGAGTACCTTCCAGTCAAGGCTTCTGCCTCAGAAGCATGGTAAGTAATATCTGTATGTAGCATTAAACTTCACACATGTGAGATAGGAGCTATTTTACATACCAGTATATATTTGTACTGTTACATGTCACCTGCGCGTGAGCCGTGGTTTGTCATATCACCTAAGACCTCATTTACGGGCCCCATGGCACTGGGAAAAGGCATAAATGCATCGTATTCACAAGATATGGCACCGTTATGTCCTCTCTCCCAGCAGTGGGGCACAAATTGCTGCCTAGCACCTTGCAGTATGGTGCAAGGGTGCCTGCATTGTGGGGAGGATTGTTTTTGTGCAGGAAGGGACACCTTCCTGTCCAAAAACCATCATAAGAGGTGTTTCACTCTTTGTATGTGTACTGCAGAATGCAGCACACGTGGTAAGAGGATGATACGGGGAGAAATAAAAATATATTTATCCCTGTCGCATCACTCTTATGTCACCCCTGAGGTGGCATAAGATTCTGCTGCATTTCCAGGCTTGTAAATCTGGGAATGGATCAGATACCTTCAGCTATCATGGGTGTTGCATGGGTAAACTCCAAGCAACACCCATGGAACGCCCCTTTCAAACAGTCTTATCCTTCAAAGGTGTCCATATACACAAGGCCATGAAAAGCCATGCATGGTTGCTTTGGATGGCTTTTTAAATATCGACTAGTACACTGTGCCACCGGAGTGTGGGTCAAATGTCGCTCCGGTGGCACTTTGTGCCAGTAGGGCCTTGTACATGAGACCCTTAGTCCCTGATGTGTGAGCCATGACACAGCTGAGGGCCCATGTGTGTTGCATGTGGTCACCCCCCCCAGTGTACATCGTATACCTCTCTTACGCACAGAGATGTTGAGCAGATTTCCTAGTTGCCATGCATGGCTGTGTGCCTTTACATCATGCAATGTGTACAACACTTGGTTGAGATGTCTTCACCTGTATGTTAGGGTATTTTGCATTATGAATGTGTACTGGAGCATGGAGCATATATGTGTAAGAGGCCTTATCCTGCAGTCCCTATCTGTGCAGGCAGACAAGTGTCTGTGTATTTTGTCCCCCATACATATTTGCTATTGTCTCAGTTAGGTACTTGCTTTTTGCTTACCTGCAAGCAGGCCATTTCCATATTGTCCATCCTGGAATCTCTGGTTAACTGTGAACTGCAGGAAGATGTAGGCATCATGTACACTGCCCGGGTGTTCGAAATGGGGTCTCTAGTTAGCAGATGTATACACCCTTATCAAAGTATGGAACACATTCCTGGTCAGGGTAAGTCACAACACAACACAAATTATCCTGTGCCCACCCCCTGGTAGCTTGGCACAGAGCAGGCAGGCTTAACTCAGAAGGCAATGTGCAAAGTATTTGTGCAATAACTCAGAGTAACACAGTGAAAACACCACAAAAATACACCACACAGGTTTAGAAAAATAGATAATATTTATCTGAATAAAATAAGGCAAAAACATAAAAAATCCAATAATTACAAGTTGAAATATCAGTTTTTAAAGGTTTAAAATAGTTTTAGTTCTTAAGAAACAGTGGTTGTATCTTTGTAACACACAGTAACTGCGATGCATAACAATAATGACGCACAGGGATCACAGAGGAGGAAATGCATGGAAAAATAAGGTGTTGTGTTGGATTTTCCGGCGCAGCACAGACAATGCGTCGTTCCTTTCCATGCTGCAAGGTAATGAGTCGATTTCCAGGAGTGCAGCCTTGGTTCCATACTGCAATGCGGAGATATTTTGATGCCGAGGGATAATACGTTGAAAATCCTTGATGCGCTGGGAGAAGGAGCAAGCGCTGCGTCTATCCAGTCGGCGATGCAGTGAAATTTCAGCCGTGAGGCAGGCATTGCGTCGGATTTCAGGCTGAGAAGCCAACACTGCAGCGTTCTGGTCGGCGGTCCAGCGATTTTCCAGCTGCGATGCAGGTACTGCATAGATTTCTGCAGTTTTTGCATCAATTTTCCGATGCAGGAGGATTTCTTGAAGAGGTGAAGTCTTTGTTGGCCCTGAGACTTCAGAAACAGGAGGCAAGCTCAATCTAAGCCCTTGGAGAGCACTTTAGGAGGATGCCGGAGTCCTTCCAGCAGAGCCTGGAACACCAGGCAGCAGGGCAACAAGCAGGGAAGCAGTCCTTCTGCCTAAGCAGTCCAGAAAGTCCTTTGGGCATCCAGGCAGCCTCTCTGACAGAGTCTAGGTGTTTATCCAGATGTGTCTAATTTGGTGGGGTCAGAGACCCAACTTATATAACCAAAAATGCCTTTGAAGTGGGTGAAACTTCAAACAGTGGTTTTGAAGTGCACACGTTTGCCTTTCAGCCCAGTCCTGTCTGCCAGGATCCCTGTGGGGGGCTTTCAGTCCTTTGTGTGAGGGCAAGCAACTGGCCTTTGAAATGTAAGAGAGAGCCCCTCCACCCTTCCTGCCCAGTGAGAACCATGTAGTATGCAGATGAATGCAGATGTGACTGATTGTCCTTTGTTTATGGCTGTCTGGGTGGAATGCACAATGGGAGCTGTCAACCAGCACAGACCAGACATGGATTGGAGGGAGGCTGTAAGGCACAGATGTCAATAAGTGCAGAGAAATGCTCACTTTCTAGAAGTGGCAGTTCTAAAATAGTAATATTAAATCCAACTTCACCACTAAGCAGAATTTTCCATTACCATTTTGGCCATACTAAACATGACAGGGCTACTCCTTCAGATCAGTATCTACGACTCAAAAGTATACGAGGGGAGTTCTAATGCTAGTCTATGAGAGGAGCAGGCCCCACAGTAGTGGAAAAAGAATTTATGAGTAAAAGACACATCCTGCCTTTTGCCTACATAGCTTCCTACCCCATGGGTTATCTAGGGCCTACCTTAGGGGTGACTTGTATGTAGAAAAATGGTGAGTTTAAAGCTTAGCAAGTAGTTGTAAATGCCAAGTCGAAGTGGCAGTAAAACTGCACACACAGGCCTTGCAATGGCAGGATTTAGACATGGTTGAGGGGGTACTTATGTGGGGGGCACAATCCGTGCTGCATGCCCACTAGTAGCATTTAATTTACACGCCCTGGCACATGTAGTGTATTTTACTAGGGACTTACAGGTAAATTAAATATGCTACTTGGGTGGGACCGATGTTACCATGTTTAGGGGTGGGAACATATGCACTTTAGCATTGGACAGCAGTGGTAAAATGTGCAGAGTCCTAAAAACAGGGTGAGAAAAATGGAGGGAGGCAGGTGAAAAGTTGGGGGAATGTTAGACCAGTCATCCTTGGCATGGTTTCCCCCGATCATTTTGCCTCTGCTTCCTGTATTCTTGACTGTGTGCTGGACTTCGTTTTTCCAGGTTTTGGTACTCTGGGCACTTTACCACTGCTGACCAGTGCTAAAGTGCAAGTGCTCTCTATGTAGAATTTATTGGTAATTGGCCTTTCCATGATTGGCATATGTGATTTACTAGTAAGTCCCTAGTAGAGTGCCCTTGAGGTGCCCAGGGCCTATAAATCAAATGCTACTAGTGGGCCTTAAGCATTTATTGTGCCACCCACATTAGTATCCCTGTAAACATGTATCAGACCTGCCACTAGTGTGTGTAGTTTTAAGCTGCCAACTCGTGAGTCACCCTTAAGGTAGGCCCGAGGTAGCCCCATGGACAGAGTGCAGTATATTTAAAGGTAGGACATGTACTGGTGTATTTTACATGTTCTGATAATGAAATACTGCCAAATTCGTTTTTCACTATTGCTAGGCCTATCTCTCCCATAGGTTAACATGGGGACTGCCTTTAAATATCTTTTACGTGCAGTTTCCCATTGGGGGCAGATAGAGATATGGAGTTTGTGGTCTCTGCACTCACAAATTTAAAAAATACATCTTTTGGTAAAGTTGTTTTTTAGATTGTCAGTTTGAAAATGCCACTTTTAGAAAGTGAGCATTTTCTTGCTTTACCACTCGATGCCTCTGCCTGCTTGTGGAATCCACGTCTGGGTCAGACTGACGGTTGGGCTGTTTCTGAATTCCCTCTAGACAGTGGCACAAAGGGAGCTGAGGAGTGGCTTGCATATCCTGATAAATCTCCTGGACTAGAGTGGTGAGGGAGGAGTTGAAACCTGCACCTGAAAGGACTGTGCCTGTCTTCACACAATGCAGTTTCTAACCCCCTGGTGTGTGTCTGGGACCAGGCCTGGACCAGGATCTTGTCAACAACAGGGACTTTCCTTTGAAGTTTGTCTACTTCAAAGGCAGAAATGGGTATAAGTAGTGGACCCAAAACCAGAGACTTTTAGATTACTTCTGGATCAAGGGGAACCTTGGCCAATGAGAAGAGCTGAAGAGCTGGAGGAGGTGCACTGCCTCTTTGCCTGTGAGTGTGCTTTGCTGGGTTGGCCTGCATTTGCTGCCTCTACCTTAGTGAGGACAAAGACTGGACTTTGCTGTGTTTTCCTGCTTGTGAAGTGTCTCCAAGGTCTTGGACTGAGCTTGCCCCCTGTTTTGAAGTCTCAGGGCCATCAAAGACTTCCTCTGCCAGCACCTGGACTCTCTTGCTGAGACTTCTACCCTGCTAAGTGGTGCCCTATCCGGTCCCTGGACCCTTGAAAGGAGAAGCTGGTGGAACTAAGACTGAGATCCACTGAAGTTGAGTGGAAGAAAAATTGATGCAGCACCTGCCTCATGGCTGAAAAATCAATGCAACGCCCACTTGCAGCTGCTGAAATCGATGCAGCGCCTGCATCACGGGTGGAAAATCGACACAACACCCACTGGCAGCTGCAGAAATGAACGGATCACCCATGCAGTGCAGCTCTTCACCATCGTGTGTCAGGATTTTGCACGCATCATCGGTGGGCATCAAAACCACAGTGAACCTGTACGGACCCGAGGCTGCCCATCTGGAAATCGACGCATCACTCTTCTGTGCGAGAGAGAAATGACACATCGCCTACCCAACCAGAGAAAAAGCAATGCACAGCCTCACTTGCGACACATCGTTTACTTTTCTGATGCACGCTTGCCTGTGCAGCTTTATTTTTAATGCATACTAGACACTTTGTGTAAAAACAATGCATCCATTTATTTCTATGGATTAACACACTTTTTAATTTAAAACAAATCATATTTTTTCTTGTATATGTTGGATGTTTGTCGTTTTGGTCTTGTTTGATTTAGATAAATATTGGCTATATTTCTAAACTGGTGTTGTCACTTTTGTAGTTTTCACTGTATTACAGTGTGCGGTGGCACAATTTCTTTACACATTGCCTCTGAGATGAGCCTGACTGCTTGTGCCAAGCCACCGAGAGAGTGAGTGGGGGTTATCTTAGGTGTTTACCTCCCTTACCTTGACTAGAGTGAGGGTTCCTGCTTGGGCAAAGTGTAAACTGACTGCCAACCACAGACCCCATTTCTAACAGGGATGACCACCCTTAGGCTGTCAGGTCTAACACCGGGTATTTGGCCACCACATTCAGGATCAACCCACAATGGTCAACGATCCCCTGTACATTCATTGAGTGGGTATGTTTCCTGTTCCGGTATAAGTGTTCAGTTGCAGCAGTAGGAACGAGCTGCACGTGTGTGCAGTCCATGGGATTCCGCACATGTGGAAATCCAGCAATGCTGTAGAAGCCTTGTTCTATTCCTGCTGCTGTTCCTGGGTGTTAGGGAAGAGGGTGTGGTGAGGTGTGAAGCGGATGATGGCATCCAGACAGAGGGAAGGAATGCTGACAAAGATGGCCGTGATGCTCCTCCCACTCGTGTTGCAGTGGTCTGGAAGGAGCCAGATGCAAGCATATATAGCATTCCCAGGAGCTTCGTCAGTGGTTGTTTGTTGGTCACCCTGTCGACCATAGCCTGTGGTCTGGGCACCATGAGGTGGAGCAGTTGGATGATGGACTACCTGCACAGCTGGGAAAAGATGGTGACCTCTTCCTCTCTGAGGGCAATCAGGGATTTCTGCTGGTGGTAGATGAACTCCTTTCCCCTGTGCTGCCTCTGTGGTGCAGGTGGTGGTGATTGTGGTGGTGTTGGTGGATGTGGTGCAGGTTGCTGTAGTCTTATTGGTACCCTAAGCTGTAGAAGGAGTAAATCCATGTTGTCCTCCGGGTATCCAGAGTGCTTTGAGTGTGTGTTCTCCCTATGTACCTGTGCCAAAAAGTCATTTTAATGCCTGGTCTGACCAGGCGTTAACATTTTGATGATAGCCAGTCTTAGTGCGACTATTCCTTAGCGTGCATCATTTTTCAGAAATCTTGTAAATACGACTGCATCGAAGCAGCGTCACTGTTTAAGGGGGAACACCTACCTTGCATATCATTGTCGGTATCTGACACAGCCACATCCAACGCTGTTACAAAATGATGCTGGAATAGAAGAAGGGACGCTAGAAACCTCTAGCGTCATTTTGTAAATATGGAGTTGTTTTAGCCTGCAGCTGCATCAAAAAATGACGCTGTGGCAGTGCAAACCCCTTGTAAATAAGCCCCTATGAGTTTAATTTCCCAATAATACAAAGCCTTCACACATAAAGCACTCTGCTCCTACAGGCGAAGCAGGTGGCTCAGGGTTTAGTAAAAGTATAGTTTGCAAGTACCCCATAAGGATTACTACAAGGAAGTCACAGGAATAATAATTAAGAGGCATCAACATAAAAGTAGCCAAATAGTAATCACACAAACCTTGTACTAACAGTGAATTCTCAGGCACTCACTATAGTCCTACCAACTGTAAAAGAATAAAAGTATTTGAAATAAAAATAAAATGCAAATGTTTCTCCTTTCTCGCTGAGCACACAGCTATTTGTGACCTGAGTTTATATCGAACTGCACTGCCCGTGGGTGGCACCAGCACTTATTTTTGAGGGCCACTACTCATTTTTCTGCATCCGGTAATTACTGCGAGGGAAAGGCACAGATGGGAAAGAGGAAGGAAGAGAAAAACGGAAAAGCGTCACAAAAGGAGAAGGCAGAAAGCTGCAAGAGTGAGCTGAAGGGGCAGGAAGGGGCTGTAAATGTATTAAAGAGGACAGAGACGGCTTCAGATTACGATGCCTCTGTATTCTGTGCTCTCACATTTAAATATAGCAGTCCCGTGCTTCAAAGGAGAGCTTTGGGCACCAGCACGTTTATATTCACAGATTAACCACTGCTAGGGCAGTACTTTTGTGCCAACCATCTTCTGTTCTCCTCAGGGCTTTCCACCTCTTCATATTTTCCTGCTCGAGGAACACATAATCAGTCTGAAGTTCACACGTTCATTTCCATAAAATGCTCCTCAGCCGAGTTCTTGGCTCTCCCATTTCCTTCATTATATAATATCCTGGATTTTTATCAGCATATATTTAGAAAACAAATCTAATTTATATTTGTTTTCCAACTAATAACTGATAACTATCCTGGGTCTGTTTCATATACAGCATATTATTTATATATTTTAACAACTTACTTTTACAATGCATTTTTTTCTTCATATTCATTTAGAACGCATGCACTTACTCCTAAAAATGTGTTGCAAAAGTAACAACTTGAAAACTATGGGGCATAATTATATCTAATTTGCTCAGAATTTGCGTCACTGTTTGACGCAAATTCAGTCCAAAACTAACTCCATTTTTATATTTTGACGTTAGACCAGTCTAACATTTTTTGCACGCATAAACCTACCTTGCGTCAATGAGATGCAAGGTAGGCGTTCCCATTTAAAAAATGTTGCTAACCCCAGAGCTCCATATTTATCCCCCCGTGTTAAAATAATGCATGGGTGGGAGGGGGGGCTAAATAATGGTGCAAAGCTTGCTTTGCACCATTATTTAACACGTTAGGGGGCACTTGTATACTTGTTTTGCACCAAATTTGCGTCTTTTTTTTTTACACAAATTCAGTGCAAAACTAACTCCATATTTATACTTTGGAGTTAAAGAAATTTTTTGGACGTGGAAACCTACCTTGCGTTAATGAGATGCAAGGTAGGCATTCCCATGCAAAAAATTACTCGATGGCCTTAGCGCCATATTTATCGCCTTGTGCTAAAATCAGGCACGGGGAGAGGAGGGGACAAATAATGGTGTAAAGTTTGCTTTGCACTATTACTTAATGCCTTGGTCAGGGCAGATGTTAGGGGACCTGTGGGCCTATTTCCATGGTGGGACACCATGGAATAAGCCCACAAGTGCCCTCCTCAGGCCCCAGGGACACCCCCACCCACACCAGAGGGACAGCGGAGGATGGGGGACCCCAACCCAGGTAAGTATAGGTAAGTACAGGTAAGTATTTTCTTTTTTTTTTAAATGCCATTGGGTGCCCTTAAATGGGCCCCCCTACATGGCACTTGGTGCAATGGTCATGCCCTGGCCCCCTGTGCTGGCCATTGGGGTGGTGGGCATGACTCCTGTCTTTTCTAAGACCCCATCTAAGGTAAGTAGGGTAAGTATAGGTAACTAATTGTGTTTAAATTAAAGTGCCATCGGGGCCTAAGTTGGGGTCCCCCGCATGGAACAGGGTGCAATGGCCATGCCCTGGGGACACTGGTCACCTGTGCTGGCTATTGAAGTGGTGGGCATGACTCCTGTCTACTCTAAGACAGGAGTCATGTAGTATGGATGGTTTTGATGCTAGGTTGGTTAGAGTCATCTTTTTTTACTCTAACCAGCCTAACATAATTTTTTGGTGCAAACCCCACTTCTCTCATACCGCCAGCCCCACCCGGCTAATGTCATTTTCTTTTAAATTAGCCCACCCTTTGCACCGGCTTGCGCCATTCCATAAATATGGCGCCCGACTGGTGCTCAGGAATGGCTCAAGCCGGTGCTAAGCCATTTGGTGCATACTATGTGAGTGCAGTTTTGCACCAAAAAGTATAAATATGCCCAAAAATACCTTTCTAAAGTTTAATTTAAACCTCACACGAGGCTCCACTCCAAACTTTCACACATTCAGTTGGAACAATATGTTATTGCTTTTAGAAGTAAAAATATTTAAATAAAACAAAAACTTAAGTATATTAACAGGGACAAATTTAAGTTTCTTTAAATGTTATTGTTCTAAGGGCCAGATTTACAAGAATCAGCTTCAGCTTTGATGTGCCACTTTTCTTGTGCCCCCCCCAAGAACACCATTTGTGTGCTGAATTTAGAATGTAGTGCACTCTTGCAAACATTAGGACAAAAGCGTCATAATTTGTGCCATAAATTGTGGCACTAATCCTGCAAAGTGAAGGGAGGCCCATTGAAAGTAATTGGCACACCATTTTAATGCCTGCTCTGAGCAGGCGTAAAAAATTATGCTAAAAATGGAGCAGTGAAATGCTGTAAATTTTACTGTGCCATTATTACGGGCCTTCCTGTGGGGGAATCCCACGTTTGCATACATTATGCCTGGCGCAGGCATAATGTGGCGCAATGGGGTGCAAAGTGGTGCAAAGCAAGTACTGCACCACTTTGTAAATATGTCGAATGAGAATGGCCACCTTAATGCCACTTTAGCATAAAAAAATATGACACAAGTGTGGCACTAAGAGGTGCTAGGGCCTTGTAAATCTGGCCCATAATGTCATATAGTAAATACCCTGAAAACAGTAGATGGCAGTGTGGAGTTATGTGATCAGTAACATTCTTTGTTTGCTGTTTCTAAAGGTACAGACTTTTTTGTTGATATTGGAAAGCTTGAAGGCGAGACTTTTGTGATGTCAAGTTGAAAGTTAATATTGACATGCCACTATCACCCTCTCACACCGCCAGGGTTGACTTGGTTTTCCACATCACATTTTACACAAGTGCCTGGATAAAGACCTCAAAGTTTGCAGAATTTCTAAGCATTGCATTAATTATATAGACATGTACAGCGCATTTTAATTTTAGTTCAAATACATTTAAATCGCATACATGTTGTCATTGTATAGGTCGTAAATGTATTTTTAAATTAAATAACATTATACATGTCTGCGTTGTAAAAATGCGTTGTAAATGAATTCGTTTCCAACTATTGCGTAGCTGCCAAGTTTTCGTATTGGTATTTGTGACATTTTCATAATTTCAGTGTAATTATAAGTAACATTTCAATGATTATGAATGTCACTTTCTCACGAGCAAAATCAAGTAATGAAGATGAGGAAAACATATAAATATCATAAATTACTGCCATTTGAGCAATGAGAAACTGTGGGGGCTGGCAGGTGCACCCCACGCTGCATCTTCCCACCTGCCTTCCGCATGGTGGGAGGAACATGACATTTACTCATGCCTGCTGAAAGCAATGCGGCCTTTGATACCATGGCTTGAGCAGGGGGTGCTTTTGTATGCTAATTAGATGTGTGTGTGGTTTTGTGTTTGGGTCTTCAAAGCTATGTGGTTCACTTGCCTGGGATATATGAGTTTCTTTAGCCGCCACAATAGCCGAGCTGATTTTAGTAAACAGCCACCACCTTTACAAACCTGTGGAAACATCAAAATCCTTATCCATTTCAGGTCAGAACAGGACCACACAAGACAAAAAACCCAAACCTCGTTCTCTTCAACAGACCACAGCCTTCTAACTCTCACACCTCCCAACCATCAAACATTGTTAACATTGCATTCTTAGCCCATTATCCCCCTAAAAACTAACCTCACATGTGATCCAACAGACTTTGACACTTTCCTGAAACACTGCCAAAACTCACTCTCCCAAACTGCCTGGTACAGCAGCTGCCATGCATTATCATGCACTATAAAACTTTGACCCATATTTAAGAAAAAGTGGCGCATCAGCTATGATCCGCCACTTTTTTTGTGCCCACTACCGGCACCTAACGAAACCATGGCTGCGCTGTATTTATAATTCGGCGCACCACAGCGTTCGCTAGTACAATAGCGTCAAAATGTTTGATGCTAATGTGGTGCTTTGCTACACTAGCATCACAAAATTTGACGCTAGTGTAGCAAGGTGATAGGAGGTCCATAGGTTTCTATGGGAGTGTCATTTTAATGCCTGCTCTGAGCAGACATTACAAATTACACCAAAAATGGAGCAGTGAAATCTGTTAAATTTCACAGTGCCATTTTGGCGGGCCTCCCAGCACCGGATTGCCCTCTCTTGCATACATCATGCCTGGCGCAGGCGTAATGTGGCACAAGGGGTTAAAAAATGGTGCAATGCATGCATTGGGCCACTTTGTAAATATGGTGCATGGAAAAAGCCACTTTAGCTCCGTCATAGCATTAAGAGAATGACGCTATGGCAGCGCTAAGGTGGCGCTAGGGGCTCTTAATTATGTCCCCTCTGAGTCTTGCATAATTCCCTTTTCTATCCTTTTCTTTTTGTTCACAAATGCTGAAGGCCCAAAGTGTTAAACTATGGATACTCACAAAACCTTTCCTGGGGCCACAAAGTTTGCTCTTTGATGTGTCCGAGGGTTGCACTGATGCCAGCATGATGACGGTCATGGGTGTCTGAATTGCTCAACGTGCAACCATAAACTTTGGAATAATAGCGGTTTCAACACCATATTATGTGATCCTAGGCAAATGTTTTATTTCACTTTCCCTGCTTTTTGTTCATTATCACAGGACCTCGAAACACATGACTTCAGGATGGGGGCTGCAGAAAACCTTCTTGTGTTTGATTAAATAAACTACAAGAACGAGCTACTTACCTTTGGTAACAACTTTTCTGGTGGATACATTAGCTACCTGTGGATTCCTCACCTATTGAATACACCCATTGCGCCAGCATTCGACAGAAATCTTCTTCCTAGCTTCTGCACGTCGACGAGGACGTCACAATTGCCCACGCGACGCCGTCTGACGTCATACAGGCAATAAGAGGTCCTCGCCGACGTGCTGACGTCAGTACCAACATTTTTTACGTGCCTGAGAGTAATAGGCCATTGAGACAATCAATCAAATAGCAATATTTAATAACATTCAAGATAAAAACATCATTCCAAAAACTCAAGATTATTTTTTTTTTTTTTATATATATATTTTTTTTAAAGCAAACAAATAAATAAATATATACAGTATATGTACAAGCCCTCAAAAACCAAGAGGAGCACACCCAAGAATAACTTGGTTAGACCAGACAGGCAACGGGGAGGCGGGGGACACCGTGAGGAATCCACAGGTAGCTAATGTATCCACCAGAAAAGTCGTTACCGAAGGTAAGTAACTAGATCTTCTGATGGATACAACTACCTGTGGATTCCTCACCTATTGGATAGAGTCCCAAAGCAGTACCGCACTCGGTGGTGGGTGCCTGAATGGTCAAACCAAGAAATCCTGCAGCACTGACCGTGCAAAATGGCCATCCCTCCTAACCTCAGAGTCCAAGCAGTAATGCTTCGCAAAAGTGTGGAGGGATGACCAAGTTGCGGCCTTGCAGATGTCGACCACAGGAACACCCCTAGCCAAGGCCGAAGAGGCCGACTTAGCTTTGGTGGAATGAGCTCTCATACCATCAGGGGGATCCTTCTTTGCTAAAGAGTAACACATTTTAATGCAAACAATGACCCACCTGGAGAGTGTTCTCTTGTGGACTGCCTTTCCTCTCCTCTTTCCCACATACCCGATGAAGAGCTGATCCTCCAGCCTGAAATCCTTTGTTCTGTCCACAAAAAAGCTTAGCGCTCTCCTCGGGTCTAAGCCGTGTAGTCTCTCTTCTTCTTTTGAAGGATGAGGCGGAGGATAAAACGAGGGAAGAGTAATCGTTTGGGCCATATGAAAGGGTGAACAACCTTCGGTAGGAAAGCAGCCTTGGTCCTCAACACCACCATAAAAAGATGTGTAAGGAGGTTTAACAGATAGAGCCTGCAGCTCACTCACTCTTCTTGCGGAGGTAATTGCAACTAGGAAAACCATCTTTAGGACCAATAACCTTAAGGGGCAAGAATGCATTGGCTCAAACGGGGAACCCATAAGAAAAGTCAGAACCAGATTTAAATCCCACTGAGGCATAATGAAAGGAGTGGGAGGAAATTTGTTTATAAGATCTTTAAAAAATCTAAGCACTATAAGGGATTTGAATAGAGAAGGCTGGTCTGGAAGACATAGAAAGGCTGACAGGGCAGATAAATATCCCTTAACCATAGCCACTGCACAACCCCTCTGTGCCAGAGACAATGCAAAAGACAAGATATCTGATAAGTGAGCATGTAAGGGATCAATTTGCCTCTCTCCACACCAAATCACAAATTTAGCCCACCTATTAGCGTTGATAGATTTAGTGGAGTGTCGCCTGGCCGATAAGATAACATCCACTACATCAGGCGGGAGAGAAAAGGAACTCAGGTTGTCCCGTTCAATCTCCAGGCATGAAGGTGCAGGCTCTGGAGGTGGGGGTGTAAAACCAGCCCCTGCGACTGCGAGAGGAGGTCTGCCCTGAGAGGGAGACGGAGCAAAGGTCACAGTGAAAGTTGGAGAAGGTCCGTGTTCCATTCCCTCCTTGGCCAATCTGAAGCTATTAAGATGACTTGGGCCCGGTGTTGGAAAATGGGTTATTGGTAGGGCAGGTAGGTACCTACACCTAGCAACAAGCCACTAACCTCCACCTAGGTACAGTTAGGTCTCAGTAAATTAATCCCAGCTCAACCCTTGGTAGCTTGGCAACGAGCGTCAAGGCTTAACTTAGGAGACAAAGTGTAAAGCATTCAAATATCACAAAACAGTAATTAAATAAAACACAGGAAACAGTTTAAAAATCCCAAACCAATTTATAAAAATAGTTTATATTTTTATCTTTAAAATGACACAAAAACGATTAAAATCGGTTCAGGGGAACCGGAGATATGAATTTTTAAAGAATTATTACTTTTCTAGCGCTTAGAAACAAAAAGCGCCAATCGGGTCATCTGGTTGCACCTCGACCGGGGCAAAGTCAAACTTTCAGGCCGACCGCGATGGAGCCCTGCTCGGCTACAGGTCGCGGGAGGCCTCGGTTAAAAAGTTACCTTCTGACTTAGTCTTTATTTTGAAGTTTTTCTTCACCGGGACGAACCTGCCAGTTGAATCCGACCTCCTGGAGCCCTTGTCCGGATACGCGATGTGGGTTTCCTCGGTGGAGACTTTTACCTTCAGACTTAGTCGTTTTTTCGAGATGAAAATCCTTCGACCGGGGTAAACCTGGATCTTGATCCGACGTCCATGGAGCCCTTCTCGGATACGATGGCTGGGAGGTCCCGGTCAACTTTTTACCTTCGGACTTAGTCTCTTTTTTGGATGTTTTTCTTTACCGGGACGAACCACGAAGTCAGGCCGGGTCGCGGTTGAGGCAAGCCGGCTAGAATTTCCGCGGCGGGTTGGTCCCTCTCTGGAGCTTTTTTCCAAAAATTCTCAAATCTTTTCCAAACTTCTGGGGCTTCACCCAGATGTTCTTTTAAGGTTCTTTTGGGGTCCACAGCTCACCCCAAGGGTCCAGAAGTTCTGTGATGGTCCTTGGGGGGTGCGGACTTCAACTCCCAAAATGCACCTGGCACAAACTCCTTTTTGGCCACTGGACAGTGGTCAGCTGGTCGCTTTCTTCAGGAGTTGGTGCAGGGGACTCTGGTTAGCAATTTTTCACCTGTAGCAAACAGGGAGTCCCTCCTTGAACCAGTTGAAGCCAGGCAAAGTCCTTCTTGTGGTGAAGCCCAAGTGTGCAGCTGGTGCAGTCCTTCTGAGTGCAGGGTCCAGGTGCAGGCCAGGGGTCCAGCAGGGCAGTCCTTCTTCTTCTTTAGTTCCCTTCTTGTTGAATTCTGGAGGGGATCTGAGGCGTGGATGCAGGTTTGCCAGTTTTATCCTTGCTCCTGGGTGAAAAGCAGGGGGGCCCTGGTTCTCCAATCAGGGACAGGGTCGTCCCCCTGTGATGACCACTTCCTGGGAAGTGTGGCAAAAATCCATCCCAGAAGGCAACAGTCTCTAAAAATCCAACATGGATGAATCTGATTTTTGGAGGTTACATCTGGCTGAGCCCACCCACTGGTGTGGCTAAAAATCATAAACACACCCCTCTCCTGCCCTCTCCTAATCTAATCAAGGGGGCACCTAGCTGTCTGGGGTTGCAGGATGTGGGGGTGTTGCTGGGTGCTGCAAATGTCCTTCTCTGCCTTTGAAGACCAGTTTGGCAGCCCTCCCCCTTCCTGCCTCACCATCTGCTGAGGGGAGATTCTCTCCCCCAAGCACATTCCTTTGTGTGAAGTCTGGCCACTTCACACCTCATCAAGGCAGCCTGGCAGAAGCTGCTGCAGGCTGGCCAATCAGAGCACAGCAGCAAAAACAATGCAGAGCTGAAATTGGCAACTTTTTAGGTAAAGTCTAAACTTTTTACCTGAACTAGTTATATTAAATCCAACAACTGGAAGTTGTAGGATTTATTACAACAATTAATTTGATACCAAATTCTTGGTATGCAACATTTAAGGAGACTTTAAAATTTAAAATAAAGTCTGCCCATTCTAGCCTATGAAGGCCATTTCCTTCAATGAGGGAAAAATGAATTTGGCTGTTTTTACCTCACCAGGGCTTATAAATCTATTTTTATAAAGTCCCTGCTTATAGTTACATGGCACCCAGCCCTAGGGGCACATAGGGCACACCTTAGGGGTGACTTATATGTAAAAATAAGGTAGTTTAAGACTTTGGAAGTACTTTTAATTCCAAAGTCGAATTTCCATATAACTTTAATTTAAAAGCAGCCATAAAGGCAGGCTTGCTTTTAAAATGACACTGGGCACCTCAGCAGTGCACCTAGGTGTGCACCACCTATGCTGTGGTCCCTAAACCTACATGCCCTACCATATACTAGGGACTTATAGGTAGGTTAACTTAGCCAATTATAATTAGCCTAATTTGCATATCCATTTTACACAGAGCACAGGCCCTGGGACTGGTTAGCAGTACCCAGGGCACCATCAGAGTCAGGAAAACACCAGCAAAAAGTGGAAAATGGGGGCAAAAAGTTATGGGGCCTCTGCAATCAGCCCTGTTTTCTCACACCCAGTCTTTGCGTATTTTCCTCAAAACTCGAGGAATCAAAGTTATGGGCGGAAACGCGTAAAGCAACTGGTCGCACCAGGTCATCTGAAACGCGTCCCCCAATGTTCCTTGTCCCAGATACTGGAGGCTGCAGAATAACGGGCAGTGCGAGTTCTCTCGAGTGGCAAACAGATCTATCCGAGGAAACCCCCACATCTGGAAGATTAGACGGACCTGATCCGGATGGAGACACCACTTGTGATCGGCCGAGAAGTGGCGACTGAGACTGTCTGCACGTACATTCAGGACTCCGGCCAGATGATTTGCTACCAAGCAAACCTGATGGTCCTTTGCCCAGGACCAAAGCCGTAGAGCTTCTCTGCAGAGTAGGTACGACCCTACTCCTCCCTGCTTGTTTATATACCACATTGCGGTAGTATTGTCCGTCAGGACCTGAGCCGACTGACCGCGAAGGGATGGGATGAAGGCCTTGAGTGCCAGACGTACAGCCCGCAACTCCAACAGATTGATATAAAACATCTGTTCTACTGGAGACCAAAGACCCTTGATCTCCAGGTCCCGCAGATGAGCTCCCCACCCAAGAGTGGAAGCATCCGTTATTACTGTGGCCACCGGCGGAATTAGCGAGAACGGCCTTCCTCGGAAAAGATTGCCATTCGCAATCCACAATTTTAAATCCGTGGCAGCATCTCTGGAGATCTTCACTGAACCCTCGAGATCCCCTTTGTGTTGAGACCACTGCTTTCGGAGGCACCACTGAAGAGCCCTCATGTGCCAGCGAGCGTGAGTGATCAGCAGAATGCAAGAAGCAAACAGACCAAGCAGGCGTAGGACCTTGAGGACCGGAATGACCGCCCCACTTTGAAACATTGGAACCAACGCCTGAATGTCCTGAATCCGCTGAGGCGGAGGAAAGGCGCGACTCAATGTTGTATCCAGTACTGCCCCTATGAACAGGAGGCGCTGAGAGGGCTCTAGGTGAAATTTGGGTACATTCACTGAAAAACCCAGGTCGAACAACTGGGTTGTCAACTGAAGGTGATGCAACACGAGCTCCGGAGACTTGGCTTTGATCAACCAGTCATCCAGGTAAGGGAATACTGCTATCCCCTTCCTTCTGAGCTCTGCCGCAACCACCGACATCACCTTTGTGAAGACTCGGGGTGCCGAAGTAAGACCAAACGGAAGGACCGCAAACTGATAGTGCTGCGACCCCACCACAAACCGGAGATACCTCCTGTGCGACTTGAGTATCGGGTTGTGAAAGTAAGCATCCTGCAAGTCGACCGACACCATCCAATCTCCATCGTTCAGCGCCAAAAGCACCTGAGCTAGGGTCAACATCTTGAACTTTTCCTCTTTGAGGAACCAATTCAAGATCCTCAGGTCCAGGATTGGCCTTAACCGACCATTTTTCTTGGGGATCAGAAAGTATCTTGAGTGACAACCCTGACCCCTTTCCTGCTCTGGAACCAACTCCACCGCACCCTTTGAAAGGAGGACTTGAACCTCCTGTTGTAGCAACAGGAGATGATCTTCTGTACAGTAGGAAGGGTGGGGCGGGATGGGGGTGGAAACTCCCGAAAGGGTAGGGCATAGCCTTTCCTCACAATGTTGGTGACCCAGGAGTCTGATGTTATGACCTCCCACTTGTGGAGAAAGTTCAATAACCTCCCCCCTACAGGAGTGGAGTGAGAAGGAATTGGCGGAAGTCTAAGGCTGCTTCCCATGCTGCACCCCTCCAGAGGAAGAGGAAGAGGCAGAGTGCTGCTGAGTGGCTCCTCTGGTCCGGACCCTAACCCTACATCTGTAAGATCTATAGGAGAGAGCAGAGGTGGGTTGATGCTGGAATTTTCCTCGAAAGGAGGAGGAGGAACCACGACCAAATCCTCGAAACCTCCGAACAAATCTGGAGGAAGCAGAAGAAGTGGCTTGCAAGCCTAAAGACTTGGCAGTGGCCCTACTCTCCTTGAACCTCTCTAGAGCTGAATCAGCCTTGGAGCCGAAAAGCTTATCGCCATCGAAAGGATGGTCCAAGAGGGTTGATTGTACATCAGAAGAAAATCCAGAGCTACGAAGCCAGGCTTACCTCCTTGTAGCCACAGCAGTACCCATAGCCCTAGCAACAGAGTCGGTCGTATCTAACCCAGATTGAATAACCTGGGTTGCCGCTGCTTGAGCATCCGAAACCAGGCTCATTAATTCTTGGGGCACCTCAGTATGAGCCGACTCAATCTCGTCCATCAGGGCGTAAATGTATCTCCCTAAAATACACGTAGCATTGGTGGATTTCAAAGCCATGCTACATGACGAGAAAGCCTTCTTCGACGATACGTCCATTTTTTTAGAGTCTCTATCTGAGGGTACCGCTGGAAAGGATCCTGGAGCAGATCGGGGCTGAGGAAGAGGCCTGAACCACTAGGCTTTCAGGAGTTGGGTGCCTGGAAAGGAAGCCTGGGTCCGCAGGTGCAACTCAATATCTCCGAGCAACAGCTCTATTCACCGCCGAGATGACACCGGCTTCTTCCAGATTTCCATTACGGGATCCAACAGGGCCTCATTAAAAGGCAGAAGTGTCTCTGCAGTTGTTGAGGCAGGGTGCAACTCTTCTGTTAAGATGTTTGGCTTGGGCTCAGACATCGGCAAAGGGAGGTCCAATAAATCAGCCGCCTTTCTGATGACCGAATGAAATGTTGCTGCCTCCTCCGTGTACTCCCCAGATGACGACAAGTCCCATTCAGGAGATATGTCTAGACCACTAGCCGTGTCCAAGCCATGGAGATCTTCACGAGAGTCCTCAATCTCCCCTTCCTCCAATGTCTGTCTCCGATATTCTTGTTCTTCAAGGAGGCGTAGAGCAAGCCTCCTCGAATGCAGTCTCTCCTCTATCCTCGGCGTCGACATGGGGTCAGCAGATGTCGAAGCATGACGCCGCTCCTCGGATCCATCCGACGCCGGATCTAATGGCGCCATGGATTTCTTCGGCGCAGAACGAGGAGTAGGACGGACAGAAGACTGTTCCGGGGCCGGTCTACTCGGCGTCGCTGGCTGAGACGCTGACGCCACAGGCGCCGACGATACCGGCGCCGACACCGGCGCCGAGCCCACATTTCCCAAGGGAAGAAAGGGTATAAAGGGTGCCGGTCACAACGGAGCCGGAGCACCCATGTTGAAGGCCAAAGGGCCTGAAGGACCAGCCGGTCCACCACCTGGAGCCATCTGTTGAAAGATGGAGAACATCGCATTCAAGAATGCGGAACTATCGGCTCCAGGGGCCGGGAAAGCCGGGTACTGAGGTGCCTGGGTCGAAGGCGACATCGACGCCGGTCCCGACGTCTGCAAAGTCGGAGAAAACTCTTGAGGCCGTGGAACCTCAAACACCGAAGGAGGATTAACAGGCGACGTCGGTGAAGTCAGGAAAGATGCAGATGCCAACGGCGTCATCGGCTGGGGAGAGACGGTGGGACTAACTTCCCAAGTATTCTGACGTCGAGTCGAAGGTGACCTCGATCGCGACCTCTCCCTACTCGACCGGCGTCGAGATTCTCGATGACGCCGGGAGTCCCGATGACGCTGATGCGACTTCGGTGACGATGACTTGCGGTGATGTCTTTTCTCCTTTTTCTTTGACTTTGCCAAAAAAAGCTTGGCCTCACATTCTTTTAAGGCCTTTGGATTCATACGTTGAT
Organism: Pleurodeles waltl; assembly: GCF_031143425.1. Taxonomy (NCBI): domain Eukaryota; kingdom Metazoa; phylum Chordata; class Amphibia; order Caudata; family Salamandridae; genus Pleurodeles; species Pleurodeles waltl. The sequence continues at coordinate 73,607,059 of NC_090446.1, forward strand.
AAGAATCGCACTTGCCAACGTCGTGATCGGAACTAAGACACCACAAACAGTCAGAATGTGGGTCCGAAACCGACATTTTGCCACCGCACTCATTGCAGGGCTTGAATCCTGACTTTCTTTGCGACATTGTAATGTCTCAAAGCAAAAACAGCAAAAATAACTGTAACTACGTCGAGTAGCAACACTAGCTCCCTCGAAGATAACCGTCATTCGAATGGCACGGAAAAAAGGGAACTGACGTTGGCACGTCGGCGAGGACCTCTTATTGCCTTTATGACGTCAGACTGCATCGCGTGGGCAATTGTGACGTCCTCGTCGACGTGCAGAAGCTAGGAAGAAGATTTCCGTTGAATGCTGGCGCAATGGGAGTATTCAATAGGTGAGGAATCCACAGGTAGTTGTATCCATCAGAAAGTTCATGTATAATAGGAACCCAGGCCATCCAAAGAGTGCACATAACAACTGACCTGCCTCTTAGTTCACCATTGGCATTCTTATCAGGGTGGGGGTGGGGGGAGTTGGAGAGTGAATGTTTCTAAATTCTCATTTGAAAACTATCATTTACAAAATTATTTCTCAATGCACTGATATAATCTGGTATACTAAGGTAAAATGGTTCTGTGTAATGATGAAATACACTTTTTGAGTTTTGAACAGAGTTGATTATGCTTGAACACTTTTGCTGCAATTATGTTTTTTGTGTTTTTAAAGTTAGGTTGTGCAGGACACCCTAGCTGCTTTCTTTGTTTAACTTAATTTCACCTCAAATAACAAATGCTTGCTGTTCATGTAACAACTTTTCAATGTTCTTGCTGAGTCAAGGAAATAGAAGTCCAGTGCTGCTGTTAACCAGTGGCTGCATGTAAAGGTCAGGAGGGCCACATGCGGTGTCGGGTAGCAATATATTCCTTGCTAAGACTCAGCATTTTTAACACCGTGCCCAGAAAAGTAGGTGAATTTTTACACATATGTTTTAGAACTCCCAACTGGCGGAGTTGAACAATGTTCTCATTGTGTAAAAATAAAACCTACTCTTGAAGTACTAGCTCGGTGTAAGTAATGGTGTCCATAATGGTGATACAGAACATTTTCCCATAGTTTGGACTGTTCATATAAACATAGTCACTTTCAAATACACTATAATATAATGTAATATAATATGTTTTACATCCCAATCATCAGAAACAACCCCAGGTATAGTAATATTGTTTGTGGAAATGTTAAAAATATAAGGAAACTGAATACATTCAGTAGGACCAAATATATTTAAAGGTACTTCATCCCAAAAAATCCTTTCAGTAATTGGAACAGCAGAAATGTTCACTAGGGACAAGTCTCTTTGCACTTTGTGTGAAGACAATTAAGGCTTCAGAATCAAAACCTCATCCACCCGTTCAACAGCAAAGAGTTAAAAAAGATAATGACGATGTATCAGCAAGAAGAACACAATAACAAATACGATCTATAGTAGAAAGGCAAGCAATGTCAACAGTATCAACAGATGCTATCATAGACAAACTAAATAGTTATGTTTAATCCAGTCAAAAAGCTTACGTATATCATCTGCTGATGCAATAGTTAATGCTGAAGAATCTGAAGACAAATCATCAATGTCTGCAAAGTAACCAAAAGCTGTTTGTCCAAAAACTGGAGGCTATGATGGTAGAAGAAAATTGGTAGATGTATCCTTAGATGGGTCATCATAAACTACGCCATCTGTTTGTGTTGCATTGGAAAATTGCAGACTACTACTTTGGATATTTCTTGTCAGATTAAATGGTGACAGAAATCCACAAAAGTTCATTCTCCACCCCCCCAGCCTTGGGGAAATAATTTCAGTATTGTTTAAAGCTTGAATAGGCATCTCCTGTATGGCAGTGAGAGAGCCAAGGGAACTACTCAGGAATACTTGCGGTCTACTGTTCAGGATCGGCCACATGAAGCAATTTGATGTGGTCAATGGAAATAAAGCAGGCAGTAAGATGACAGTTCTGGCACCGTGTGCACCAAGAGCCAGCACCGGTGCCCGGTAGGATGAACCAAACTCTTCTTCATAGATATCTTTTCTCGAACTAGATCCCCAACTTTAGGAATTCAGCCTGTGGATGTTGGTAAATCCCTCATTCCCAAGGTGGCAGCATTTGTTGATGATTTTGTATTGTGGAACTGTTGTAATTCCTGCAAAACAGTGACATGTTCATTTATGTCAAAAGGTGTTTCTGGCGCCACTGCGCCAGGACCATAAAGATCCGTAACCTACATAAGGATTCCAAACGGGACTTCATAACGGGATCAACCTCCCAAAGACCTTCTAGGCAGATTTTCTAATGCTCTCTGGACTTCATACTAGTAATGAGTCCAACTACGATCTAAACCTAGTACTCTAGCTGTTAAGGATTGCTTCAGTTTTTCCTCTCGCTACAGAATTTCCCTCGGGTGATAAGGAGACGAGAAATGTACCTCAACACCCATCGTTGCCATGGTGTCTCTTAATGCCCTGGAGGCAAAGGCAGGGCCCTGGTCCGAGCGGAATGTTGCAACTGCATATAATAAAGACTTGCAAATCTTTATTAACGGTTCAAGCGTTAGTCGATCGCTGTGGCCACACCCATAGGAATCTAGAACAAGAGTGTACAGCAAGTAGAAAGAATTTGTATGCACCATCTGAATTTAACGGGCCACAATGATCCAGGTACATACACTGTAAAGGTTTGTTGGAAATTAGGAAGTGTGTTGGCAGTGGGCATTTAATAGTGAAACCTTTAATTTGTTGGCAAATGTAATAACTAAGGACATACAGTTTGGTTTGTTTGTATAGGCCAGGCCACCAATAACGTTTCTGTAGTAAAGATATAGTAGCTGTCACACCAGCATGGGTAGAAGCAACACCCTCATGAGCTACTTTGATCAGTTGGTCTCTATGGTCTAGGTTGGCGATCACACAATCATTCACCCCTGGTTTTATTACAAAAGCAATATTTTGGGCACTCAGGTGGTAGAAATATTTATTAGGGCATGCTTTTGGTAAAGGCTTGCCATCAGGCAAGGAGTTTATGGCAGCCAAAATGTCATCATCCAACCTCGTACGAGAGTGAGTTATCACAGCAACAGAAGCCATAGCAACTGCACATTTTGCCACTTCATCAGCCAGTGAGTTTCTTACAGTCTGTATTCCACAATGTTGATGGACCAATGTATGTACTACATGCGCCTGTGGCAGTTTGTCTTTACAATCTGTCGCCTTCCACGATAAAACTCTTTGTTTTATGGTGTTTCCTTTTCAACCTCTGAACCCATTTTGGTGCCAGTAATGTAGGTATTCATTATGGGGACATCTAGTTTATATTGGAGGAACTCTTGGGTCTGTAGTTTTAGATCAAAAGCAGTAAACATCATTGGCAGCCGGGGAGGTAGCCCACTGTATCCAACCTGGATATAAAGCCTTTGCGTTAGGAACGCTGGCTTTGGTAATAGCCTTGAGGGCTGGTATTGATGTAACAACAAAAATAAGTTTCCCCTGTGCTAATGGCCTCTCTTTAAATGACGGCCATCTGCACTGCAGTCAGTGTTTTCTTTGGTGGCGAAAACACATTTTTGCATTGGAGTATAGGTGTGAATTGTACACTATGGTTGTTGTGTCATCTTCATTGAACATGCCATATGGGAATCATATGGCACCAGTAATGACCTGGATTACCAAATTAGTTTTGTTTACACATGTGTAGAGTTTTTTAGCTTCAAGCATCTCAGTCTGTATTGATCTGAAAATGTGTGTATGTTGTGTCGTCTAGTATCTGCCTGACAAATCTGGGTGAATTAAATTGTAGAAGCGTATTATGCGTTGTGCATAGTCTGGAATGTATGGTTTGCCAAAAGAAACATAGCAACAACTGCAGTTTCATGATAGTATTTCATGGATTTAGTTGAGCACATTTCTCTAGGAATTGTGGAGCCAAGCTTTTCCCCTAATTTGAAAACTCATATCCCAGGAACAGTACATTGAGAAAGGCTATCTTAGTTTTCTTAAAGTTTAATTTGTAGTCACGGTCGGCAGATCCCAAAACAATGCAGTCTACCCTGGCTAAATATGTGTTGAGGTCATCATCTGTCAGATAAGTGTCATCTACATAGGACAATGCCTCAGAATCAATATCATGCAGTATTGATGTGAAACAGGCTGAGAATAATCCTGGACTGTTCGTATACCCTTGGGAAAGTTGACAAAATCAACGCTGGGAACCTAATGTGGAAAACGCGCTTAGATCCTAACTTTCAAGCACTAGATTTTGGCAGAAAAAATCATTGGAAATGTCTAGGGTTGTTTTGTATTTTTTGCGCACTATAATATTCATAAGTGCCATGCTGTGTAAATTTTGAATTGCAAATGGGCATATGTGGCTATTTAAATGTCTGTAAGCTAAGACTATTCTATATGAATGGTTTGACTTAGCAACAGGAAATAATGGATTATTCATAGGAGATTCAATTACTCCCTGGTACTCCAGTTGTGAGAGAATTTCTTTCATTGGGACCTTAGCCTTATGTTTTAAAGGATATTGAGGTTGTATTTGTGGATTGGGCTGTACTGATATGATGTGATAAGGAGAATCCCTATTCCAATCCCTTTGGTTGCGGTACAGTGCTAAAGTCTGCGCCACGGCGCAATCTGTGGCCAAGGGTTCTTTTACTGGTTGTGGAATAAGACTGAGAAAAGGGGCAAAACAACATGTTCCCCTTGTGGGAGCGTTCAGACAAACTCTAGCTGCCAATCTTTTTCTACACAGAGAATGTCAGAGCTTAGTGCCCCAGAAGATTACGTTGATGGTGCATTCAGGGTCCCCCCTTCAATTTGAATTTTTAGTGTATATACCCTGTTGGGAGGGAAAGCACACCTGTCTGCTGGCTCGACTTCAAGGAAGTTATTAGTTGCTTTCACATCTAGAAGCTTCCGAAGATTCCAACAAACTATTGTGAACTCTGCCATGCTGTTTAGCAGAGTCACTACCCACATCTTGTTCTTGAGTAATTTTCTCATTATGTGTGGCATGTTTAGCTGAAAGTGCCCAATCTTCTTTTTAAACTGGTGTTTTTGTTTTTGAAGATTATCTTACTTTTTTATCATGACTACCGAGGAGCGTTGTGAGTCCTTTTTTGGATCCACATACTTGTTTCGGTGTTCTGACGGCACTTCTCTCTCACTCCACATGTTGGGTGAGTCCTGGAAGGAATGAGAAGGGCATGTTTCAGTATACCGATAGCAGTAAGAAGGTTTTAAATTGTCCCAATTTCTGAGATTGTTGTTTTTCTCTGAGTTCTCCGAATGCAGAGATTCTCCTCTTTGTTTTATTCTATCTTTATCATTCTTCTGTTTATCAAAGCATTTTTTAGAATACTATTGTACTGCTATGTATTATCCTTACCAGATTTATCCTTTAATTGTGGTTTACTTGGTCTGGCCTCAGACTATCCTGACCTATACTAGTGTAGGTTTCAGCAATAATCTTTGGCAGCCTGCGTTCCTGATCTTGTTGTGGAACATCCTCTGGCGTACTGCCAGTGCTACTGCTTACCCTTTAATATTACTTAGTATGATTGTGGAGAATGTGGCAAATTTGCCTAATAATTTCATCCTCACATCTAGGGCAGGGGCTGCTCCATTTTCACCTTGAATTTGTTTTAACACTTCCAGAAGATTAGCAAGGGTCGAAGTACCATGCGTTGGAGTGTAAATTGTAGCAAATACTATCCCCCAAGTGGTACAGTCATCTACAGAGGGAACAATTCCAAACAGTAAGCACATTGTGAAAATCCTATGTTCATCTTAGAGTCCCGTATGCAGAAACACTGCTTCCAGCGCATTTGTTTTTTGTGCTATCCAGAACAGAATGGCATCGCATTTGGAGGGAACCTTACACATTGTTGAATATAGAGAGTCACCGGGTTTATCCCTGTTATGGTCAAATGTGGTGCTGGTGAGCAGCCCTCACTGAGGAGGTATTTAAGGTCCACATTACGAATTGTATTGATCGTCTATTTCTATCTACTAGAGTATTTTATAATGCTGTAAATCCGCTACCGGCATACTTTGTGTATTCGGATGTGGTGTTTATGTGGCAAATTCTGGCAATGTAGCCCCTCCATTACTTAAGGGTGCTAGTCTGTTGTTTTGGAAAATGGGTCGATGGGCGCCTTGAAACCAATTCTGATGTTCTTAATTAAAGAGAGGTATCATTAAATATGCATAAGCTCTGTATTGTGCAGGTGGGTTTGGTACAGTATATGTATGGAAGTGATTTGAATTTGAATTTGCTACAGGAAAGGTAACGCCAGAATAAAAAATGTCTGTTCTGTACTCATTGTGTGCCTCTACCATGAATATAACTTCTCCACCCTCATCAGTGAGACCATGGTTTAATAAGCATTGTGTGAGAGGAATTCTCATATTTACTGGAATTACCAGTGGTTGTGGCTCTGCCATATTTTAATAGGGTATCATTCAGAGATAGAAATACCAAATTGGGAAATCCTCTTAAGGTTCACTCTTGAACAACCTACAGACTAAATATAGGTATTACCTATTTAGCTGAGGAGGATTGTCCCTAATACCACGAACGTCTCAGTTTAAAGATAGTTATGGTACATTTGGCATGCGCAGGACAGAGTTAATCAGGAGATCCATAAAATTTGCACCTGACCAAATTTTGGTGGCGCCATGTTGTGCAGTTCCTATTATGATAATAAGACTGCAGGATTTTTAGAGCGGCAGCAACACCACATGTAGGTGACTTAGTCACTCCCACACCATCTGGAAACTGTTGGCCTAATTCTGAGCTAGCTCATAGTACCTCATCCTATCTTAGAAAGGAGAGGTTCATTTGTGGCAACCTAGAACCTAACACTTTGACTCCTCAAGGAAGTCGTGGTGGAAAGACCATACCCCTTTCACTCAGTGACTCAAATATTTACACATGCCAAGGCAGAAATAAAGATGCAAGATGATTTCAATGCATTTATTGAAGCAATTGCATCCTATGATAAAAAGCATGAGCTGTGATAGTTAGGTAGATGAAACATAATACAGTGAACTTAGTGACCATCAGTGTAAAGAAAATAAACAATGATCATGGGAACCCTGTGATTTCCTATGTCCTATATCTAAAGTCTGAGAGGATAGCGGTCGTAATTCTTCTGCCTATTCCGGTCTAAGAGAAGGACCAGCGCCATATCTGAAAGGCTGGCAAGGGTCTGCCTGTTGTTTGGTTGGCAATCCCCTCCGTTGGCTGGAGAGTCAACGTCAGGATCAGATAAGCTGTCAATGGAATATTGTACATTGCAGGACAGCCATAACTGGAATGCCCTCTGTCCCCCTTAAGCCTATGTGGTCTGACATGATCATTTTTGGAACTTACTTTGGACTACTGTACCAGCAATACTAGTTAGAATATTGTGTATGGTACATGACAGCCTTGAACAGGGCACAAAGTGAAAATCTGCTGATAAAATGTTCAACATGAACAACTATGCCATCTGAGAAAAAGCAGCTGATTAAAATATAAAATCAATGAGCTGAAAGCAAGCTGTGTTAAGTAATGTAAATTAATAAAAACTTATGTCTACATGAAAGGGCACAAGCTACGGGCCTAATGCTAAAATAAGGGTGCCCAACCCAGGTGCTAAGGGGACTCCGCAACAACATGTTATGATAATTAAGGCTAATTTATCAGACTCTTGGTTGGTGTAATGCAATGTAATGTAGAGTGCTGCTTGTCACATGTGAGGGTATCCAGACGCTGAATAGGAGAGTGTAGGGGCGTGGTAAGGCTGCGTCTGAATATAGGCAGTTTTGATGGTCCCACAAGAAGACTAATTGAATAGCCAGGTGTTCAGCTTCTTGCTGAATTGAATAAGGGAGGAGATGGCACTGATGTGTTGGGGGTGATTGTTCCAGGATTTGGTAGGAGAATGATCAAACTCCTGCTCTGCTTCTGTGGATATGGGGTGTGTGTGTGTGAGTGAGTGTGTGTCCACTCTCGAGTACGGTGTATACGTCATCCGTGGCAGTGATGAGGGCCTTTTCGGTATTGTAGTCTTTTCAGAATCCTGACTGCGAGTCATTCAGGAGTTTGTGGCATTCTAGGTGGTCTGAGAGTTGTCTGTTGATGGCCTTTGTTAGAAATTGGGTCTCTAGTTGGCAGCGGTTTGCACCCTGTCCAAGTAGGGACCCTCACTCTAGCCAGGGTAAGGGGGTCACATAGCTAACATAACCCCTGCCCACCCCCTTGGTAGCTTGGCTCAAGCAGTTAGGTTTATCTCAGATGCAATGTGTAAAGAATTTCTACACACCCACACACACAGACACACACACACACAGTAACACACTGAAAACACTACAAAATGACTCCACACCAGTTTAGAAAAATAGCCAATATTCATCGGAGTAAAAGAAGACCAAAATGACAAAAATCCAACATACACAAGTCAAGATAATTGCTTAAAAGTTTAAGCAAGTAGTAATTCATAGGAATCAATGGAGGTATCTCTTTAGCACCTAGTACCTGTGATGTGTCAAAAACAAAGGCGAAGTGGGCAACAGGGGAAGTGAGGTGCCAGAAAAGCAAAGTGATATGTCTGTTCCCTACTGCGCACGGAAGGTGATGCGTTGATTCTTTTCTCACAGGTGGACAATGTGTCGGTTCCTTACAGGCAGGAAAGGGGATGACTCGATTTCTGGACATGCGGCCTTGGTTCCTTACTGCTGTTCGGGGTAGATGAGAAAGTGGTTTCCAGGGTCGATGCGTGGAAAATCCAGACGCACTGTGTTGATGGGACCAAGGTGAAACAGGCAATGCGTCAATTCTGCATCCGCAAGACATGTGCTGTGTTAATTGTTCTGCCATGAGACAGGTGTGGGTTGATTCTTTTGGCGCATTGATGCATGGATTTTCTCCTTCAGATCACCAGTTTGCACTTCCAAATGCCCAAAGGCTGGAGTTGGTAGCACCTGGCAAGTCATGATTCTCAGCAGAAGATCCCAGGCATTGATGTCCCTGAGACTTCTTAACAGGAGGAAAGCTCAGTCCAAGGGGATTGGAGATTGTTTTGTGTGAGGACAGGTGCAGCCTTATTCAGGTGCAAGTCTTAGCTCCTCCCACCACTCTAGCTCAGAAAGACCCATGCGCCTGGCAATGGGCCATCAGGATATGAAGGGCACACCTCAGCTCCCTTTGTATGACTGTCTAGAGTGAATAGACAAACAGCTCAACTGTCATCCTGACTCAGACATGTATTCAGCAGACAGGCAGAGGCACAGAATGGTTAAGCAAGAGAATGTCCAATTTCTAAAAATGACATTTTCAAACTTACAATTCAAAAACCAACTTCCCCAAAAGATGTATTTTTAAATTGAGAGTTCAGAGAGCCCAAACTCCAAATCTCTATCTGCTCCCGATGGGAAGTTACACTTAAAAGATATTTCAAGGACGTCCCCATGTTACCCTATGGGAAAGTTAGGCCTTGCAATAGTGAAAAACTGATTTACCAGTATTTCACTATCAAGACATGTAAAACACATCAGTATATGTCCTACCTTTTAAATACACTGCACCCTGCCCGTGGGGATTCGTTGGGCCTACGTTAGGGAACTGGCAAATGGTTGCACATGTCAAGTCGAAATGACAGTTTAAAATTCACACACAGACACTGCAGTGACAGGCCTGAGACATATTTAAAGGGCTACTTATGTGGATGGCACAATCAGTGCTGCAGGCCCACTATTGGCATTTGATTTACAGGCCCTGGGCACACACAGTGTACTGTTCTTTTGGACTTACTAGTAAATTAAATATGCCAATCATGGAGAAACCAATCACCAATACATTTTAGATAGAGAGTATATGCACTTTAGCACTGGTTAGCAGTTGTAAAGTGCTCAGAGTCCTAAAGCCAACAACAACAGGTCAGAAAAAAATTGGAGGGAGAAGGCAAAACGTTTGGGCCTAGCCCTGCAAAAAGGACCAGGTCCAACGGTCTCCTTGATGACTTTGGCTGGGACAGTTGATAATCGTATGCAGTTAATTTTATAATAAGCCTTGAACCACTTGTCCTTGTGTTAGACTGATTCCCACTTTTCTTGTTTGACTGCCCAGCTACACACAGTGTAAGTTTTACTTTATGCCGTGATATCCACCTTCTCCTGACACTGACCCTCTATTTTCTCTGCTGATTTCTTTAGCTATTATGGGTACCTCCAGCACTTTCTGTGATTTGGTAGTGATGATGATCCCCTATTCCTTGTGGGATTGAATCATCATCGGATAGGTGCAAATGGAAAAAGAACTTAACTAATGCTCCCTCTATGTAATCATTATTGAACAGGACTGCTCTTTGTGTGTGTCATCCTTCCCTTACTTTCTATACAGATCATTGTTTCATTTAGTTGCCTTGCTGTGCAATCACTGGAGCACTGAGTACCTATACCATATTATTATACATTATTATTCCTCATTGCATTTTTAATGTCATTAATCCCATGATACCTATATAAACAATTAAATTATTTTGATCTGTGATATTTGTGTCAGTTATCTTTTTTCTTTTGTTTCATTTTGCTGTATCATGTAAATTGTGTCATTTAATTCAGTGTATTTGTTTGTCTAAATTACTCAATGTGGAGCATTGTTATGTAGTGTCATGATATTTTGGTAGTTTCTGTACTCAAATGTCGATATGCAACCATAGAATGCATAAATTCATGGTAGCAATTTCTTGAGGAAAGGCTCAACATTTGAATCATCAAACACCACTTTTTTAAAAAAAATCCAGAGGAAGCAACCCAGTTTTGTGGAGTGTACTTTATGACTACTAAACATATTTCATGTGTGTATTACTGATACATTATCATCATCTAAATACTTTCGCTGTGGCTCTATTCTAAACTATTCAGTCATTAAACAAGACCAAAACATGGTAAATTGTGATACAGTGAGAAAAACTGAAAAGGAAAGTACAGTTCAGTACAGGCTGTAGAGTTGTACATGATATCTCTCCATTCAAAGGTGAAGCTATCAATGGTACAGCAAGTGCAGTGGCACCTGGGGCTGGGGCAAAGGGGGCCCTCTGCACCACAGTTATGAATGTTTTTTATCCCTCAAAAGGAGTAAAGGTGGTCCATTTCCAATGCTTTCATTAGGGCCCTAAGGTTTCCTTGCTATGGCACTGCCCTATTTAATGGATGAAAACTTTATTAAGTTTATGAAGTAAATTACACTTGTTGAAGCAGTTCACTCATTGGACTCCAGTGGGAGAAATGTGCATATCAGGAAAACTAAATCAGCACAATTTAGCCCATGTGTTTTCCATTAGTAAAAGGAACATGTGCAGGGAGTAAATCTGTGTTCGATTTTTCAGTTTTAAATTTCCGGATGCACCTTGTCCCATCATAAAATACAGACAATTCTGGTGTTTTGCCCAAGCGTTTTCTTTGGGGTTTAAATCATTGTCACCAAATATTAATTGTTCAGTTTGTTATAAAAGAAACTGTATCAATGCAGTCTGTCATAACTTGACAAAAAAGTGGCTTCTGCTCTCCAGTTGTGTCAGTGACATCACTAAAACATGCCTGGCCTTGTTCAGTCTGAACTGATTTCGTCTACAGAAATTATTTCTACTTATTGGACCATATTCACAAATGTGAATTCAGCCATAAACATAGGTTTACACTCAAATTTAATTCTGCTACACATAGCAGGAATTAAGAAAGTGATAGCTGCCAGGCATACCCCTTTTTTATGGGTCGGAGATTTCAGCAGCCATAAATTCCCCTCAAGGTAGGGGAGCATTTAGCCTTTGAAGTATGTGGAATTTGGAAAATCCCCTTTTCCCCTTTCCACTCTGTAAAGAGAAGCAGACTTATTGCAGCCAAGTGAGAAGGACAACGGATCACCAGCAAATGTGCTTGGGTTGTAGGGGAACGAAAAATATATGCGCATTTTCACATGGGCTTCCATTGCCCTTGTGTTTAGTTCCCTGCTCTGGAGAACTCCACAAAGCAGGAATGGGATGTTTCTGGGAATGTCTCGTGACCCCCCAAAGAATACACATGAAAACCTGCAGCTGTAGCAGTTACCCTTGCTCCATGCATATCCCTGAGAATGTTTTTGGAATTGCAGAAGGTTGTAAACCTACACCTGTATGAAGGTGTAAATCTGCCAGTGCATTTTTACAACCTTCTAGCAAATTCGGTCCAAAGTCTGAATGAAAGAAAAACCCATAGAGAGGGTCAGACTCACTCACAAACCCACATGCTTGATTACAATATGTGTCTGAAACTGAAATATGTACAAGGCACCTAGTGACCCATCACATTGTGAGATCAGCTAAGGCACTTGGGAGACAAGTTAGATGTCAGAGCAGTAGTAAGACCCATTCAGAGTGTGGGTTTGACTCGTGTCCTGTGGACAGAACGACACGTGCAGCTGTGGCCAGCATATGTGACCCTCTGATTTGTACACGTTTTCAGAGAGCGCTCTTTTCATCAGAGGTGCTTTAGGTATATTTAAAGTGTGGAATTATCTTATGTTGTGTATAAGACAGACATTGCAGCTGCAGGGTCACAAAGTGGCCAGAGTAAGGTCTTTGCAGCGTTTGTGCTTGGAACAGACATGAACTGATGCCGCAGTGATCCTCAATAGCCAGGGAGGGCACAGAAATGGCTGAGGCAAGGTCACATGCAGATGCCAGTGATTCATTGCTGCTCAGCACCTACAGAGCGGAGTCAGCTGGAGGTGCAGTGTACATGAACACTGGCCAGTCACAGGATGGCACTAGGTCAGGTTATATGGCAACCAGTCATACGTTGGCTCCCCAGTGACATCCATTAAGTGTTCAGAGCACGGCCTTGGCTCGCTGACTCCCGCAAACAGTATTACTGCTATGGAGCAATACCAGTCAGTACCGCAGGCCAAATAAGGCATTAGTTGAAATTCTGGTAAGGAGTCATAGGCCCTCATTACAACCCTGGCGGTCGGTGTTAAAGCTGCGGTAAGACCGCAAACAGGCCGGCGGACAAAAAAAGGGAATTATGACCGTGGCGGAAACCGCCAACATAGACAGCCACTTTAACACTCCGACCGCCACGGCGGTACAGACAAGCAGGGCGGCGGTCACCGCCAACAGACAGGCAGAAGACAAAGTAACGCCCACAGTATTACAACAGGCCAATCCGCCACCTTTTCCGGGGCGGATTCCCCGTGGATAAAAACACGGTGGAAACAGATATTTCAATGGGAAAACGCTCACCTGAACAAACTCCACGAGGAAGGAGGGCATCATGGAGCCGGAATTACAAATCCTACCTGCCCTTGTCTTCCTGCTCATTTACGAACACCAGCAACGGCGGCAGCAACGACAACGGTGAGCACTGCACCTACGACATAGGGGAGGGGGAAGGCAAAAGTCAGGGGGACACACACGCATCACTCCCACCCTCATCCTCGCACATTACAACACACACACCAATGCATGTCAAAACATCACAGTAACAAACCACAACCCCCCCCAGAAGAATGCAAAGACCAAAGGAAATCAGTTCAAAAATTGTAATGTATCAAAATACAGGTACCAAATATATACAGATATATATACACATTAAAAAGTATATACATTAAGAGAAGCAGTGCAGGTATGCACATATCAATGTCCGTGCACCACTGGTCCAAAAATGCATGGATGAGGCCCACAATAGATACCTGTCCACAAACGGAGAGAACACTGCTGGGGCATCAGATCGAAATACAACAGGCACCTCAGGGGGAAGCTAAGGGGGGGGCACCTCAGCCAGATTACAGCACCACGCCAGATCCACGACGGGGCTCCATGCCCATTGATGTATCCTGGGGAGTGCAAAGCCACAGTCTCTTAAGTCTCTACAGTGGGTGGGTTGCCCACTGTTCAATCCTGGGGAGTGCAAAGCCACAGTCTCTCAAGTCCCTACAGTGGGTGGCTTGCCCACTGTTCAATCCTGGGGAGTGCAAAGCCACAGTCTCACAAGTTACTCCAGTGGGTGGTTTGCCCACTGCTTTATCCTGGGGAGTGCAAAGCCACAGTCTCTCAAGTCTCTACAGTGGGTGGTTTGCCCACTGTTCCATCCTGGGGAGTGCAAAGCCACAGCCTCTCAAGTCTATACAGTGGGTGGGTTGCCCACTGTACCATCCTGGGGAGTGCAAAGCCACAGTCTCTCAAGTCTCTACAGTGGGTGGCTTGCCCACTGTTCAATCCTGGGGAGTGCAAAGCCACAGTCTCACAAGCCACTCCAGTGGGTGGTTTTCCCACTGCTTTATCCTGGGGAGTGCAAAGCCACAGTCTCTCAAGTCTCTACAGTGGGTGGTTTGCCCACTGTTCCATCCTGGGAAGTGCAAAGCCACAGTCTCGCAAGTCTATACAGTGGGTGGGTTGCCCACTGTACCATCCTGGGGAGTGCAAAGCCACAGTCTCTCAAGTCTCTACAGTGGGTGGGTTGCCCACTGAACAATCCTGGGGAGTGCACAGTCACAGTCTCTCAAGTGGATAACAGTCTCCACTGCTTCTGGAGGGGGAATGGTGCCCACACTGCATTAGGCTCCCCGTGACGGTTCCTGTTCCGTCACAGTACCAGCTGTACATGTGATAACGATGCTTGATGTGGCGGTGTTCCCTTGTCCAGCGGTGCTTTGCCATGTCGGTCTCTGACCTGTTCAGCGGTTCTCTGCCCTGTGCAGCGGTGCTTTGCCCTGTTCAGCGGTCTTCACCATTGCGGTGATTCCCTTGTTCAGCGGTGCTTTGCCATGCCGGTCTCTGACCTGTTCAGCGGTTCTCCGCCCTGTGCAGCGGTGCTTTGCCCTGTTCAGCGGTCTTCACCATGGCGGTGATTCCCTTGTTCAGCGGTGCTTTGCCATGGCGATACTCCTGCCCTCCTGGGCACTGACTCTGGCGGTGGTCTCCTGACCAGTGATGATACTCCTGCCCTTTGACGATACTCCTGCCCTCCTGGGCAATGACTCTGGTGGTGGTCTCCTGACCAGTGACGATACTCCTGCCCTCCTGGGCACTGACTCCGGCGGTGGTCTCCTGACCAGTGACTATACTCCTGCCCTCCTGGGCAATGACTCTGGCGGTGGTCTCCTGACCAGTGACGACGGTGCTGGCGGTGGCGTCCCGGCCGCCGGGGAGGATGGCGCCCTTCTCCGCCGTGCTGCTATCACCAGACTGTGCAGACTTCTTCTGGCCCTTCACCACCTTTGGAGGAGTCACAGCTGACTCTGCAATCCCCCTGGGACCCTTGTGAGCAGTTTTGCCGCCAGGAGTCTTCACCCTGTCCCGTCGGCCACTTTCCAACTTGAGATGCTTTACAGGGGGTGAACTGGCAGTGCTTTGGCTCCGTGTCACACTGCTTGCCCTGGTGGCTGGTGCACTCCACACACCTTGAACATGCACCACTGGTACTGGAGTCTTTTTGGCTGAGGCGCTACTATGGGACTTATGAATAGGAGGGGTGGGGATGGGGGCAAAGAGGTCAACGTTGCTGAGGGAGAGTTTATGACGAACACTGGGATGGGTAGCTGGAGGGGGTCTGGGAGTGGAGGAAGAGGAGGTGGTTGTAGGAGGTGTCACTTTAGGTGTTTTGGGTGCAGGTGCAGGTACTGGAGGCTGTCGTGAGGTGGATGGATGTTGGGTATGTGGGTGCCTGCGTTTGTGTACTTTGGGAGGGGGTGTCACAGACACACTGGGAGAGGACACAGGGGACGTGTAAATGGGAGTGGGGGTGGTGAGTGCAGGTGAGCGTGGTGTGGTGCTGGGAGTTCTGGTGCGAGTCCTAGTGCCTGTAGATGTAGTGCATACAGGTAAGAGTGTAGACGACACTGGGAGGGAGGAGGGAGACGATGAGGAGGGGGACACAGTGGAGGCTTTGGATGTTGCTGTGTCTGTATGTGGGTGATGCTTGTGTGAGTGCCTGTGGGAAGTGTGGTGCCTATGTTTGCCTGAGCTACTTTTGTGTGTTGAGGCGTGTGCATGCTTGTCTGATGGTGTGCTTGGGATGGGCTGGGGTACAGGGGATTGGGTCTGGGTGGAGAAAGTTGGAGGGGGGAGGCTAGATACAGGGACAATGGCTGCCATCAGTGCTGAGGCCAGAGATTGCAGGGTTCGATGAAGGGCAGCCTGACCAGAATGAATGCCCTCCAGGAATGCATTACCGTGTTGCAATTCCCTTCCTATACCCTGGATGGCATTCACAATGGTAGACTGCCCAACAGTGAGTGACCTGAGGAGGTCAATGGCCTCCTCACTGAGGGCAGCAGGGGTGACAGGGGCAGGGCCTGAGGTGCCTGGGGCGAAGGTGATGCCCACCCTCCTGGGTGAGCGGGCACAGGGCGAATGTTGAGGGGCTGCTGGGAGGGCGGTGCTGGTAGGGGAGGTGGCGGCTGTACCTGTAGAAGTGTGGGGCACAGATGGTGCCGCCACCACAAGGGAGCTCCCATCAGCGGACGAGTCCGTGTCGCTGGTTGGTGATCCGCTGACCGACGTGAAGCTCCCCTCGCCCTCCGTCCCACTGGTGCATTAAGAGTCCGTGGTGTGGCCCTCCATGGCCATGTGGGATGCAGCTCCCTCGTGCTCCGGTGCCACTGTACCTCCGCCTGATGATGCTGATGCACAAAAGAACAGGGAGAGCAGAGAAAGAGGGGGGGGACGATTGAAGAAAGACAGGTTGAGTGCATGGCTTACCGCTACCATTGGCGGACAATACAGACACAGCAGCCCCCTGCACTATGCCGTGCTCCTGGCCTCTACAGATGCAATTCATGGGATCTGGCCTACATCGCTATGGTGGACATCTGCACACATGGATGCCACAGGGGCATGTATACCTGTACTTGTCACTCTACTGCGGTGGGGTGGAGTGCCACATGGCCTGCATTACGGAGGGGCCTAGCCTATGGAAGTCGCCCTGGCCTAGGGAAACCCACAGTCCTCCTCCCACACCCAGACCCCTCAACTGTGCGCAAAGTCCCCGGAATTAGGGTGTACTCACCCCCTTGTGTCTGCTGTGATGCCCTCAAGCGCCCATCCAACTCCGGGTAGGCCACCGCCAGGATCTGGAAAATCAGGGGTGTCATGGTGCGTTGGGAGGCCATTCCCAGCTGAGCCTCTGCCGTCTTCTTGCTCCAGCGGCGAATGTCCTCCCATCTTTTCCAGCAGTGGGTGCCCCATCTCTGGTGGACCCCCAGAGTCCGGACGTCCTTTGCGATGGCACACCAAATGTCCTTCTTCTGGTGGGCGCTGACCTACAGGACATGCACAGGGGAAGAAGAGAAGTCATTAGCAAGAGCACCGTCGAAGTGAGTGGCCCACATCCCTGCCCTTGCCATGTGGCACCTGCATTCACAGTCCTTCATGTTCACTGCACTCTGCCCCCTTCCCTCTAACAACCAGCACTCTCCACCCAGGCATAGCCCATACAACGTGCTCCCTGTGTACTTACCTGTTGGTCTGGAGGACCGTAGAGTAGCGTGTACTGGGGGAGGACCCCATCCACAAGCTTCTCCAACTCCTGAGCAGTGAAGGCAGGGGCCCTTTCCCCAGACGCAGTAGCCATTGTCTCTTCCAGACCGAGGTCACAGCAGCACTTGCAGTGTAGGTCCTCTCCTGTCGAAGATCAGGTATCAAGTGATTGAACAGAGAGCAAATGGCGGTCACGTCCGCGGCGGTGCATATCATCACCGCCAGCGCACTTCGTCATTGGCTCCTGTGACCCATAGGGTCCAATGTTAACCAATGCAGCATTGCGCCGCGGTCTTCGACCGCGATGGTGTACAACGCCAGCGCAGTTACCTCACATCCCATTGTCCCACTTTACAGGTCAGGCAGCCACCATTTCAGGGGCCCACATGGCTTCATTTGCAACTGCATCACACATACCTAGGCCTACACTCGACACACATACAGGAAGATAATTGTCTTTGCTGTTGTGTTCTGTGTATCTGTGGGTACATACCTGGGATTTTGTTGACTCTGTGGTCGCTATTGTCCTTCCTAGGCACCGTCAGCTGGGACATTTGAGAAGATGGCGGAATCCTCCGGTGTACCGACCGCTGGTGGACCTGTTGACAATGGAGGAGCGACATTTACTCATCACCTACAGGTTTGACCGTGCCACTATCCAGGAACTTTGTGCCCAGTTGGAGCCAGACCTGATGTCACCAATCCGCCATCCCACAGGAATCCCCCCTCAAGTGCAGGTGCTGTCAGTGCTCCATTTCCTTGCAAGTGGATCGTTTCAGACAACAGTGGCCATGGCATCAGGGATGTCCCAGCCTATGTTTTCCAACATGTTGTCCAGAGTGTTGATTGCCCTGCTGAAACACGTGAGGAGCTACATCGTTTTCCCTGAGGTAAAGGATTTGCCTACAGTTAAGGGTGACTTCTATGCCCTTGGACATATCCCCAACTTCATAGGTGCTATTGATGGCACCCATGTAGCTCTGCCCCCCCCCACAGGAGTGAACAGGTGTACAGGAACCGGAAGAGTTATCATTCGATGAATGTACAGATGGTATGTTTGGCAGACCAGTACATCTCGCGGGTAAATTCTATCTTCCCTGGCTCTGTGCATGACGCCTGCATCCTGCGCAATAGCAGCATCCCTTATATGATGGGTCAACTCCAGAGGCACCGGGTGACTCTGGTTACCCCAACCTGTCCTGGCTACTGACCCCAGTGAGGAATCCCAGGACCAGGGCAGACGAACGCTACGAGGCCCATGGGCGGACTAGGAGGGTGATCGAACGCACCTTCGGCCTCCTGAAGGACAGGTTCAGGTGTCTGCCTATGACAGGTGGTTCCCTATTGTACTCACCGAAGAAGGTGTGCCAGATCATCATCGCCTGCTCGATGCTTCACAATCTTGCTTTGCGACGCCAGGTGCCGCCTTTTCTGCAGGAGGATGGTCCAGATGGCGGTGTTGTGGCAGCTGTGGAGCCTGTGGAGCCTGTGGACAGTGATGAGGATGACGCTGAGGAAGAAGACATAGACAACAGGGAGTCAGTCATAAAGCAATATTTCCAGTGACACACAGGTGAGAACAGTTTTCTTTTTACCATGACATTCACTTTCACACTTCTACCTCTATCCTGTCTATCAGTTCATAGCAGTATTTGGTCACTGAGTTGTACCTGTCCATTACGGTTTCACAGGTGTGGTTAGCAACGTGTGTCATTTGCTTGCATCCTTCAAGGACTTGTGATGTGAGGTATGTTGGCTTTACAATTGGAAACGCATGTTGACACTGTCATTGATTATACATATGTACCAAATCACAGACTGATTCTAGATTGTTTTGTGGTTCAAGGGTGTTTATTTCAGTGCTCAAAAATGGAGGGGGGTAGTAATATGGTGATGGGGGACGGTGGAGGAATGTCCATGGCAGAGTACAGTCCATCAGTCACACAGGTGCACTGCCCATATGGGCATAGGAAGTGGAGCTGGGGCAGTTCCAATCTGGACAGGCTAACAAAGTGAGACAGTGGGAGGATAATCACAGTGGTTTCATTTTTTGGCGGGGGTCTTGCCATCGTGCTCGGTCCTGTTCCTGGATCTCAGGGACAGCTTGCGGGGTGGTTGTCTGTCTGCAGGGGGTGGGGTGCTGGTGTTGTGGTCCTGTGGCGGGGCATCCTGTCCACTAGCGCCGGCGGAGGTGGTGGGAAGTTCATCGTCCATGCTAGTGTCAGGGGCCCCTTGGAGTGCCACTGTGTCCCTCATGGTTTTTTGTATGTCCTTCAGCACCCCTACGATGGTGCCCAGGGCAGAGCTGATGGTTCTGAGCTCCTCCCTGAACCCCAAATACTGTTCGTCCTGCAGGTGCTGGGTCTCCTGAAACTTGGCCAGGACCGTCGCCATCGTCTCCTGGGAGTGGTGGTATGCTCCCATGATGGAGGAGAGGGCCTCATGGAGAGTGGGTTCCCTTGGCCTGTCCGCCCCCTGTCGCACAGCAGTCCTCCCAGTTCCCCTGTGTTCCTGTGCCTCCATCCCCTGGACCGTGTGCCCACCACCACTGCCCCCAGGTCCCTGTTGTTGCTGGGGTGGTGGGTTAGCCTGGGTTCCCTGTGGTGGTGGACACACCGCTGATTGACGTGTCCTGGGTACGGAGGTATGGGCCCGCTGGGTGGGTGCTGTGCTGGTGTTACCAGAGGGTGGAAGGTCAGTATTGGGCTGTGCCTGTGCAAGGGGAACCGACTGTCCCGAGGCCCACGATGGTCCGGGCTGGTCATCAGGATCCAGTAGGGCAGAGCTGCTGTCGTCACTGTGGGCCTCTTCTGTGAGTGGAATGGAGATGTCTGGACCCTCCGGTGTGGTGACGTTCCGTAGTGGTCCTGCAGGGGTATAAGAGCATGATTATTGCATGTGTGTGTGTCATGGTGTGCAATGGTTGGGTGAGCGTGTACCCCAGTGCTAGCATTCCTGTGTGGGGGCTTGTGTGATGATGGTTAGGGGGTGTTATGAGTATGTGCAGTGGGCATGCTTTAGTGATGGGTGTCCATGCTTTGTTGTGTCATGCAGGGCTTGGTGTTGGGATGAGTGGTTTGTGTTATTAGTACATTAGTGAGGATTTGGGGTTATAGGGGAGGGGGTGAGGGGTGAGGGGGTGGGTGTGTGATAGCATGCAGGTAGGGTGGGGGATATGATAGTTAAGATTTGACTTACCAGTGTCCATTCCTCCACCGACTCCTCCGAGGCCCTCTGGATGCATGATGGTCAAGACTTGCGCCTCCCATGTTGTTAGTTGTGGGGGAGGAGGTGGGGGTCCGCCGCCAGTCCGCTGTACCACGATGTTGTGCCTGGAGACCACAGAACGCACCTTCCCCCGTAGGTCGTTCCACCTCTTCCTGATGTCCTCCCGATTTCTTGGATGCTGTCCCACAGCGTTGACCCTGTCCACGATTCTTTGCCATAGCTCCATCTTCCTGGCTATGGAGGTGTGCTGCACCTGTGAGCCAAATAGCTGTGGCTCTACCCATAGGATTTCCTCCACCATGACCCTGAGCTCCTACTCGGAAAACCGGGGGTGTCTTTGGCGTGACATGAGGTGGTGTGGGTGATGTGTGGGGTGGTGTAAGTGCTGATGTGTGGGGTGATGTGTAGTGGTGTGTGGTGTTTTGTGTGTGTAATGTTGTATGGGTGATGGTGTTGTGTGCCTCTGTGTGGTGAGGTTCTCAGTTGCTGTGCTCTCTGTCTATCTGGCCTTCTCTCTGTAATTGTGGTTGTAGGGGTTTGTGGGTGATGTGGGTGTGTGTTTTATATTGTGTTTGGTGTGTGGGAATGGTGTTTGTATGTGTATCAGGTGTGTGTATTTCGAATTGTCCAATGTGGCGGTGTTTTGGAGATGTGTGTGTATTTTGAGCGCGGCGGTGTGTACCGCCAATGGAATACTGCGGTTGAAAGACCGCCGCGTGGATTTGTGGGTCGTGATAGCATGGGCGTGTTTCTGTTGGCGTGACGGTGGAGGTTTTGTTTTCGCCAGTTTATCACTGACCTTTGGTGTGGCGGTATTGTGTGGGTGTCTGAATTTCGGCGGATTCCAAAATGTGTGTCATAATAGCTGTGGTGGAATTCCGCGGCCGCGGCGGTGTTTTGGCAGTCTTCTGCACGGCGGTAAGCGCCTTTTACCGCCAATGTTGTAATGACCCCCATAGTTCCTTGCTACCATGCTGGAAACCCAATTTTTGGCATGGATTATTCATTGTGTCACAAGAAGAATACATTCAAGATAAATATGTTTTTTTAATTATAATGTAGGGAAATGGAAGCCATAAAATGATTCTTCTCAAATTTCTCATTTTTAGGAAAACGCAATCACCTAAAGAATAGAAAAACAATGTTGAGGCATGGCCCCTAAGAAGAAAAAAGTGTGCCTCAAAGTAGCATGTACCAATGGCCTGGGACTGCATAGCAATGTAGGTATCTGCGCCAGACTCACAACGGTATGTTCCCCTTTCGGTCACCATCTTATAGTGCTGGACAAATGTCAGCTCTACTGGTACTGAGACTGTGACCTCATTGCACATGAAATTCACACTCAGTTTTGTACGTGGCTGGGCCTTCACTGGCATGATCAACTGTGACTTTTTTTTGTGGTGGATGATTCGGACTCTCCTTTCTTCACTGTGAAGGTGTTGGACATCTCTGTGTCAATATTGACCACTCCTTTCAAAGTGAAGAAAGCACTAGCTTTGTTTGATGTTTCATTGCTAAATTCAAAGCGGTGGGAGACATATTTCTCAAACTCTTTGGTAGACGTAGCGGTGAACTCCTGCCCAATGTCTGTGTTGTTGGTGTAAAAATACTGATCTATCTGAATGTTCCTTTCATTTTCAATCTTTTTCTTGTCCCACAGAATATTGGCTGTCACAGAGACAATCACAGGGCGCAGAGGATACACATGGTAAGTTTGATCATTCTGATGGATACAACTACCTGTGGATTCCTCACCTAATGAATACTCCCATGGCGCCAGCATTCGACGGAAATCTTCTTCCTAGCTTCTGCACGTCGACGAGGACGTCACATTGGCCCACGCGATGCCGTCTGACGTCATACAGGCAATAAGAGGTCCTCGCCGACGTGCCGACGTCAGTTCCCTTTTTTCCGTGCATTCGAAACGGTTATCTTTGGGGAGCTACTGTTACTTTCATAGTTACAGTGTATTTTCTGCTGTGTGGATTTTCTCAGCGGTAATAATGTCTCAAAGGAAGTCGGGTTTCAAGCCCTGTTGAGAGTGTGGGGGCAAGATGTCCGTTACTGATCCTCACTCCGACTGTTTATGGTGCTTAAGCTCCAACCACAATGTCGCAACATGTGATTCATGTCAGCACATGAATCCGAAGGCCCTGAAAGAACGTGAGGCTAAACTATTCATGGCGAAGTCGAAGAGGAAAGAGAAAAAACATCATAAGAAGTCTTCTTCGCCAAGGTCTCATCGGCATCATCGAGACTCCCGGCGCTGTAGGGATTCACGGCGCCATTCCAGCAAGGAGTCTCGTTCGAGGTCGCCTTTGGCTCGGCGTCGGAAGACTTGGGAGGTCAGTCCCACGGTCACGCCGCATCCATCGACGCCGTTGCCTTCTCCGGCGTCACCAACTTCGCCTGGACAGGCTTCTGTGATTCGAGGTGACTCAGCCTCAGGTGTTTTCTCATGCGTCACGGACGTCGAGGCTGGTATCGGGGTCGCCTTCGATCCAGGCACCCCAGTACCCGGCTTTTCCTGCCCCTGGAGCCGATAATACCGCATTTCTGAATGCGATGTATACCATCTTTCAGCAAATGGCACCAGGTGGTGCTCCGGCCGGTCCTTCGGGGCCGTTGGCTTTTTCTTTGGGTGGTCCTGCACCTTTACGGCCGGCACCCTTTATGCCCTTTCTCCCTTTGGGGAATGTGGGCTCGGTGCCGGTGTCGGAGGCTCCAGAGGTTTTGGCCCCGGAGGTTTCCATCCCGTCGACTTCAGGATTTCGTCCTGTGACTCAGGCGGGTCCATCGGAGTCTCCAAGACGTGACTTTCTTCGTCTGGCTCCCACCTCCCGAAGCTGCCTGTGGCGCCGGACATGGCGTCGGATGGTCCCGGAGATCGGCGCCGATCCTCGACGTCGGCGGAGGCCATGTCGACTCTGCGTATTGAAGAAAGACTGCACTCGAGAAGGCATGCTCTTCGCCTTTTGGAAGAGCAAGAATACCAGCGAATACCAGCGAGTCTTGGAGGAAGGAGAGGTTGAGGACTCTGGTGATGGACTTCATGGTCTGGATACAGCCAGTGGGCTGGATACTTCCCCTGAGTGGGACCTATCATCTCCAGGGGAGTATACAGAGGAGGCCGCTACCTTTCACACTGTGGTAAGAAAGGCAGCTAACTTTCTGGACCTGCCTTTGCCGGTGGCAGAGGCGAAGCAGAATTTGTTGACTGAAGTACATCCGGCCTCTACTGCAGCGGAGCCTCTTTTGCCGTTCAATGAGGCTTTGCTTGATCCGGTGTTAGAGGTGTGGAAGAAACCAGTATCTTCCTCGGCTGTTCATAGGGCTGTGGCCAGGAGATGTCAGGCTGCGCCATCTAACCCTGGCTTTCTGTCTAGACACCCTACACCGGAGAGCTTGGTGGTACAAGCCTCCTGTTCTTCTAAGTCAGCACCTGGGTCTTTCCCGACGGTACCAGGGGACAGGGACTCTAAAAAGTTGGATGCACAATCCAAGAAGATATTTTCGTCTTGCAGTATGGCGTTGAAGGCCACCAACGCGACTTGCATTCTGGGGAGATACATCCATGCTCTTATGGACGACATATCATCTTCGTTTACAGAGCTTCCCCAGGGACTTTTGAACATTGTTTCGGATGCCCAAGCAGCCGCAACCCAGATTATCCAGTCTGGGCTGGACACGACCGACTCAGTGGCTAGGGTGATGGGCACGGCTGTGGTGGCAAGGAGACAGGCTTGGCTCCGCAACTCAGGGTTCTCTGCGGACATGCAGTCGACCCTGTTGGACCTCCCATTTGATGGGGACAAACTGTTTGGAGCCAAAGCTGATTCGGCCTTGGAAAGGTTTAAAGAAAGCAGGGTCACAGCCAGATCATTAGGACTGCAAGCCCCTTCTTCTGCCTCCTCCAGATTCTTCAGGAGGTTTTGTGGATTTGGACGTGGCTCTTCCTCCTCTTCCTTTCGGGGGAGATTCCAGCAACCCACCTCTTCCCTCCCCTATAGATCATTTAGAGGGAGGGGTAGGGCCCGCACCAGGGGAGCCTCTCAGCAGCACTCTGCCTCTTCCTCGTCCTCTGGAGGGGAGCAGCAGGGAAAGCAGCCTTAGGCTTCCACCATTTCCCACTCACTCCTCTCCTGTAGGGGGAAGGTTACGGCATTTTCTCCACAAGTGGGAGACTATTACATCAGACACTTGGGTTATCAGCATTGTGGGAAAAGGCTACACCCTTCCCTTTCGGGAGTTTCCGCCCCCCATCCCGCCCCGCCCATCTTATTGTTCAGAAGAACATCTCCTGTTGTTAGAACAGGAGGTTCAAGTCCTCCTTTCAAAGGGCGCAGTGGAGTTGGTCCCAGAGCAGGAAAGGGGTCGAGGTTGTTACTCAAGGTACTTCCTGATTCCCAAGAAGGATGGTCGGTTGAGACCAATTCTGGACCTGAGGATTTTGAATTGGTTCCTCAAACAGGAAAAGTTCAAGATGCTGACCCTAGCTCAGGTGCTTTTGGCGTTGAACAAGGGAGATTGGATGGTGTCTGTCGACTTGCAGGATGCTTACTTTCATATCCCGATACTCAAGTCGCACAGGAAGTATCTACGGTTTGTGGTGGGGTCGCAGCACTATCAGTTTGCGGTCCTCCCGTTTGGTCTTACTTCAGCACCTCGAGTCTTCACGAAGGTGATGTCGGTGGTTGCGGCAGAGCTCAGAAGGAAGGGGATAGCAGTATTCCCTTACTTGGACGACTGGTTGATCAAAGCCAAGTCCCCGGAGCTGGTGTCGCATCATCTGCAGTCAACAACCCAGTTGTTGTTCGACCTGGGCTTTTCGGTGAACGTGCCCAAATCTCACCTGGAGCCCTCTCAGCGCCTCCTGGTCATAGGGGCAGTACTGGATACAACATTGAATCGAGCCTTTCCTCCGCCTCAGCGGGTTCAAGATATTCAGGAGTTGTTTCCAATGTTTCGAAATGGAGCGGTAGTTCCAGTCCTCAAGGTCCTTCGTCTGCTCGGTCTGTTTGCCTCCTGCATACTGTTGGTCACGCATGCTCGCTGGCACATGAGGGCTCTTCAGTGGTGCCTCCGAAGGCAGTGGTCTCAACACAAAGGGGATCTAGAAGGTGCTGTCAAGATCTCCAGAGATGCTGCTGTGGACTTGAAGTGGTGGATTGCGGGCAACAATCTTTCACAAGGAAATCCGTTTGCGCAGTCACCACCAGTGACCACGGTCATAACGGATGCTTCCACTCTAGGGTGGGGAGCTCATCTGGGGGATCTGGAGATCAAAGGGCTTTGGTCTCCAGAGGAACAGATTTTTCATATCAATCTGTTGGAGTTGCGGGCTGTACGTCTGGCTCTCAAGGCCTTCCTCCCTTCTCTTCGTGGTTAGTCGGTACAGGTCCTGACGGACAATACTACCACGATGTGGTACATAAACAAACAGGGAGGAGTAGGGTCGTACCTTCTCTGCAGAGAAGCTCTTCGACTATGGTCCTGGGCAGAGGACCATCAGATTTGCTTGGCAGCAAATCATCTGGCCGGGGTATTGAATGTACGTGCGGACAGTCTCAGTCGCCATTTCTCGGCCGACCATGAGTGGTGTCTCCATCCAGATCAAGTCCGTTTAATCTTCCAGATGTGGGGGTTTCCTCGGATAGATCTGTTGCCACTCTGGAGAACACGCACTGTCCGTTATACTGCAGCCTCCAGTATCCGGTGCAGGGAGCGTTGGGGGACGCGTTTCGGAAAACCTGGTGCGACCAGTTGCTTTACGCGTTTCCCCCCATACCCTTGATTCCTCGAGTGTTGAGGAAGATTCGCCAAGACCGGGCCCAAGTCATTTTAATAGCTCCGGATTGGTCAAGGAGGGTGTGGTACTCCGACCTTCTCCAACTCTCGCTGTGCCCTCCGCTCCATCTCCCTCTCAGGGCAGACCTCCTCTCGCAGTCGCAGGGGCAGGTTTTACACCCCAACCTCCAGAGTCTGCACCTACATGCCTGGAGATTGAACGGGGCAACCTGAGTTCCTTCTCTCTCCCGCCTGATGTTAGTGGATGTTATATTAGCGGCCAGGCGACACTCCACTAAATCTATCTACGCTAATAGGTGGTCTAAATTTGTTATGTGGTGTGGAGAGAGACAGATTGATCCCTTACGTGCTCATCTGTCAGATATTTTGTCTTTTGCTTTGTCACTAGCGCAGGAAGGTTGTGCAGTGGCTACTATTAAAGGTTACTTGTCTGCTTTGTCAGCCTTCATTTGTCTTCCAGACCAACCATCGTTCTTTAAATCCCCTATTGTTCTTAGATTCTTGAAAGGTCTTCTAAATAAATATCCTCCAAAACCATTCGTTATGCCTCAATGGAATTTGTCATTGGTCCTGACTTTCCTGATGGGGTCCCCTTTTGAGCCTATGCATTCTTGCCCCTTAAGGTACTTAGTTATTAAGACAGACTTCTTGGTGGCTCTAACATCTGCAAGGAGAGTGGGTGAGTTGCAGGCCTTATCGGTAAAACCCCCTTATACAAACTTTTTATGGGGATAAGGTGGTGTTGAGGACCAAGGCTGCTTTCCTCCCGAAGGTTGTTTCACCCTTCCATTTGGCCCAGACAATTACTTTGTCCACGTTCTATCCTCCGCCTCATCCTTCAAAGGAGGAAGAGAGACTACATCGCTTGGACCCAAAGAGGGCGTTAAGCTTCTACATTGATAGAACGAAGGACTTCAGGCTGGAGGATCAGCTGTTAATCGGATACGTGGGCAAAAGGAGAGGAAAGGCAGTCCACAAGAGAACACTCTCCAGGTGGGTTGTTCTTTGCATTAAAATCTGTTACTCTTTAGCAAAGAAGGATCCTCCTGATGGTATTAGAGCTCATTCCACCAGAGCTAAGTTGGCCACTTCGGCCTTGGCCAGGGATGTTCCTGTGGTTGACATCTGCAAGGCCGCAACTTGGTCGTCCCTTCACACTTTTGCGAAGCACTGCTGCTTGGACTCTGAGGTCAGAAGGGACGGCCATTTTGCACGGTCAGTGCTGAAGGATTTCTTGGTTTGACCATTTAGGCACCCATCGCCGGGCGTGGTACTGTGTATATTTGTTTTGATTTAAAAAAAAAAAAAAGAGGAGTTATATTAAATCTACAGCCATTTTATTGCTATGTTGTGTGATTTACAATGTTATGAGATGTTGCCTTAATCTTTCATTACATCAGGTTATTGTTCTCATGCACGTAAAAAATGTTGGTACTGACGTCGGCACGTCGGCGAGGACCTCTTATTGCCTGTATGAATTCAGACGGCGTGGCGTGGGCCAATGTGACGTCCTCGTCGACGTGCAGAAGCTAGGAAGAAGATTTCCGTCGAATGCTGGCACCATGGGAGTATTCATTAGGTGAGGAATCCACAGGTAGCTAATGTATCCACCAGAAAAGTCATTACCGAAGGTAAGTAACTCGTTCTTTAGAGCTATATTCCAGTAATTTGGCAAATGTTCACCAGCTTTAGCTACAATGAACCTTCCACGTCTGTTTGGATGCTCGTAGAGAAGCCATGCTCCACTCTAAACTTTGTGGGAGGATAGCTTATCACCCATGTTACCAAATGTTAGATTAGTCTCCCGAGTCAGAACCAGCTCTTTACCAGAGTAGCTGGCATTCTCATACACTGAGGTCTTTGGATTGCTCAGATCTTCGGTGATGAGCATAAGAGAAGATGCCTTGTCATTCATTTCAGTCACAAGATATTCTCCCTCCTCTAGGGGAGTCCCCCATCCCTTATAGTAGGGATGCTTGTACATTATCCATGGCTGCACAACCACCTTTGTGGATGAGATGCAGTCTCCAAAGCTCTCTTCTGGAAGAGATGGCAAATTTGCAGAAAATGTCCTAGAGAGTCCTTGGAAGTTAGGATGTTCATAGACAGTGATTGTGTTCATGGTTGTCAGCTAATCCTTTCAATGTGTTTCCTGTAGTTGACCCTGTAATACAAAACATCAGGAACTCAGTGGAGGAACATCATGCAGGGTTGTGGGAAACTTAACACCACTGGTTACTCTCTTTTTATAGAAAAGAAGCTTACAATTCCATGCCGTTGCTTAGAAAATGATTCTCCAAACTAGGGGCCAAATCTACAAGAAAGCTGCACCACTTTTCTTGCGCCACCTGTGCCCCACCTGACGACACCCTAGTTGTGCTGTATTTACAATACAGTGAACCATGGGGCTGGTTTCCACAATAGCATCATAATTTATTATGCTATTGTGGCGCTTTGCTGGATTAGCGCCATAGATTATGGCGCTAGTGCAGCAAAGCACTAGGGAAGCCTTAGGTTACTATGGGACCACCACTTAAACGCCTGCCCTGAGCATGCATTAAAAATGACAGAAAAAATGTTGCAGTGAAATCTTGTAGATTTCACTGCACAATTTGTTACGGCCTCCCTGCGTGGGAATTCCCCCCTTGCATACATTATACCGGGTGCAGGTATAATGTGGCAGAAGGGGTTACAAAGTGGCGGAATGCTAGCATTGTGCCACTTTGTAAATATGGCATGGAAAAATGGCCTCCTTAATGCCACATTAGCATAAAAAAGATTACACTAGTGTGGCACAAGGAGACGCAGGGGCTTTGTAAATCTGTCCCTGAGATTTAAATCTCCCAATAATATCAACCCCTGTCACATAAAGCACTTAGCTTCTGTAGGGGAACCAGTTGGCTCAGAGCTGGTGCAGTTTTGCGTAAAAAATAATACAGCCGGCTGACGCCATTTTGGTGCGCCGTGCGGGCGTCAAATTTATACTTTGATGCACGGCGGCACAAACCACAGGTGTGAGTCATTTATTTTGACGCACACCGCAGCGTCAAGTCGTAAAGCAAAACGACATTAATGTGGCGGAAATGACTGTGGGTTGATTTACGACCCCGCTAACCGGATATGCAGAGTTTTTTGACGCAATAGCTTCAAAAAACACTGCAAACACTGCCATTTCAGCAGAGGAGAGCCACAATGGATCCGAGATGCCTCTACAGATCCCAGGAAGATGACAACAGACCAGGAACCAGCCAGGAGGACCCACACAAGAACTATGACACTTTTAAGAAGAAAAGAAGTGTCGCTTCAGTGCAGAGGAGCAGGAAATTCTGGTTAAAGAGGTGACGGAACACCAGCACCAACTGTTTGTCACCTCAAAATTGCCAATTAGTAGGAGAGAGGCTAGGGGGGTCATTCTGACCTCGGCGGTAAAAGGCCCTTACCGCCGGTCAGAAGTCCACCATTCTACCGCCGCGGCCGCGGTAAACCGCCACAGTCATTCTGACCACCAACTGTGAAACCGCCAAAAACCCGACATCCAAGGAAGGCCGCCTCATCAGCGGGCTGCGGAAAACTGGAGATGACCAAACCTCCACCGTCACGCCAACACAAACACGCCCATGCCATTCTGGCTCACGAATCCACGCGGCGGTCTTTCAACCGCGGTATTCCATTGGCGGTACACACCGCCGCGCTCAAAATACACACACAGCTCCAAAACACTGCCACATTGGACAATTCGAATTACACACACCTGATACACATACACACAACACTCCCACACATCCAATCAACTATAAAACACACACCCACATCACCCACAAACCCCCACTAGTTGGAAATTGGAGAGAAGGCGATAGAGAGAGAGATAGAGAGAGCGAGCACAGCAATCGAATACCCCAACACACACAGGAACCCAACTTCATCACCCACACCACATTTACGCACACATCACCACATATCACCACGCACATCACCACAAACACCACCCCACACCTCATCCACACCACCCCATGGCACCCCAAAGACACCCCAGGTTCTCGGACCAAGAACTCAGGGTCACGGTGGAGGAAATTATAAGGGTTGAGCCCCAGCTCTTTGGCACACAGGTGCAGCACACCACAATAGCAAGGAAGGCTGAGCTATGGCAAAGGATCGTAGACAGGGTCAACGCTGTGGGACAGCATCCCAGAAACCGGGAAGACATCAGAAAGCGATGGAACGACCTACGGGGGAAGGTGCGCTCGATGGTGTCGCGACACAACATCGCTGTGCAGAAGACTGGCAGCGGACCCCCACCCACTCCACCCCAATTCACAGCATGTGAGCAAGAGGTAGTAAACATCATGCATCCTGATGGCCTCGCTGGAGTACACGGAGGAATGGACTCTGGTAAGTCGAATCTCAACTACTTCACCCCCCCAACCACCAGCATGCCAACCCACACCCCCCCTCACCCCCAATCTCAACCCCCCAGCACACAACCTCCCTGCCAATGTCTCACCAGCACAACCCACCCTAAACCACACCAACCCCTGAATGCCAACACAAACCATAGACAGCCACCACCAAAGCATGACCATTGCACATACCCATACACCCCCCCCACCACCCTCACAACACCTCCCACAAGGGAATGCCAGCACTGGGGGACAAGGGCACTCAAAATGCACGCCATGGCACACACAGAAGCAATAACCATACTCGTTTACCACTACAGGGCCCGAACGCCAACACACCGCCACAGAGGGTCCAGATTTGTCCATCCCACCCCCAGAACAGGCCCCCAGCGAGGACAGAAGCTCTGTCGACCTAGAACCTGATGACAAGCCCGGACCATCGGGGACCTCTGGACAGTCGGTTCCCCACACACAGACACAGGCCACAGCAGACCCAACCCCCCTGGGAACACCAGCACAGCTCCCACCCAGCGGGCCCATGCCTCTGTCTCCAGGACGTGTCAATCAGCGGTGTGTCCGCCACTACAGGGCACCCAGGCTGACCCAACACCCCAACAACAACAGGGACCTGGGGGCAGTGGTAGTGGGCACACCGTCCAGGGGACAGAGGCCCGGGGAAACAGGGCAACTGGGAGGGCTGCTGTGCGACAGGGGGGGGAGGACAGGCCCAGGGAACCGACTCTCCAAGAGGCCCTCACCACCATCATGGGAGCATATCACCACTCCCAGGAGACGATGGCGACGGTACTGGCCAGGTTCACCGAGATCCAGGCACAGCAGGAGGAACGCTACATGGGGTTCAGAAATGAACTCAGGAACATCGCTACCACCATGGGGACCATAGTCCAGGCCCTCAACCGGATAGAAAACACATTGCGGGAAACTGTGGCACCACAAAGGGCCCCTGTCACTAGCCAGGAACAGCCTACCACCTCCGCCGGCGCTAGTGGTCAGGAGGCCCCCACAGAACGACGAGCCACCAGAACCCCACCTCCTGCCGAAGAACAACCACCCCGCAAGAGGAACCTGAGATCTCACAGGAAGACAGAGTAGGATGCCAACACCCCCGCCAGCATAAGATACCCCCGATGTCATCCCACGGTCCCACAGTGTCACCCTGTCCAACCTTGAACTGCCCCTGCTCCATCCTTCCACAGGCATATGGAAAATGCCCCTGTGAAACTGAGAACTGGGCTCTGCCATGGACACAACTCCACCCTCACCCATCACCGTTTTAATATCATGTACCAATATCTAGCACTAAAAATAAAACCCTCATTGCACTGAAATCATTCAGGAGTCAGCCTGTATTATTTACAAATGTATAACACATTACTGATCAATAATGTTCTGTTATATTTGTGATGACAACATACCGATGTCAATAAGCATTAGTCCATTGGCTAACCAAGCAGAAGTCACGCAGTGGGTCATACAGCACTGAAAAGGGAAGGGAAAATCAAACATTAGTTTAAAAGAACTGGGGGGAAATACACAAAGTAAAGATGCAGGGGGCTTTCAGGAAATGTTAAATGGCGTGGGTGATTCTTACCTGTGTGCTACTGAAAATACTGTTGGATAACTCTGTCCCGGTTGTCTGTGTCGTCCTCTTCGTCTTCCTCCTCTTCACTCTCCGCAGGCTCCACAGCTGCTTCAACACCACCATCTGGACCATCGTCCTGCAGGAAAGGCACCTGACGTCGCAATGCCAGATTGTGAAGCATACAGCAGGCCACGATGATCTGGCACACCTTCTTTTGTGAGTACATCAGGGATCCCCCTGTCATATGCAGGCACCTAAACCTGGCCTTCAGGAGCCCAAAGGTTCTTTCTATGACCCTCCTAGTTCGCCCATGGGCCTCATTGTACCGTTCCTCTGCCCTGGTCCGGGGATTCCTCACTGGGGTCAATAGCCAAGGCAGGTTGGGGTAACCAGAGTCACCAATTAGCCACACACGGTGTCTCTGTAGCTGTTCCATCACATAAGGGATGCTGCTATTACGCATCACATACGTGTCATGCACTGACCCAGGGAACTTGGCATTCACATGGGAGATGTACTGGTCAGCCAAACAGACCACCTGGACGTTCATAGAATGGTAACTTTTCCTGTTTCTGTACACCTGCTCATCGTCTTTTGGGGGGACTAAAGCCACATGGGTCCCATCAATGGCACCAATGATGTTGGGGATATGTCCAAGGGCATAGAAATCACCCTTCACAGTGGCCAAATCAACCTCCTCAGGGAATACAATGTAGCTCCGCATGTGTTTCGTCAGGGCAGACAACACTCTAGACAAAATTTTTGAAAACATAGGCTGAGACATTCCAGATGACATGGCCACTGTTGTCTGGAATGAGCCCCTTGCCA
This sequence comes from Pleurodeles waltl, assembly GCF_031143425.1. Taxonomy (NCBI): domain Eukaryota; kingdom Metazoa; phylum Chordata; class Amphibia; order Caudata; family Salamandridae; genus Pleurodeles; species Pleurodeles waltl. The sequence goes on from NC_090446.1 coordinate 73,640,455, forward strand.
AGAAATGGAGGACTGACAGAACCTGCACTAGAGGGGGAATTCCTGTGGGTTGGCGGATGGGGGACATCAGGGCTGGCTCCAGCTGGGCACACAGTTCATGTATAGTGGCTCGGTCAAGTCGGTATCGTAGTATGATATGGCGTTCTTCCATTGTCGACAGGTCCACCAGCGGTCGGTACACGCGAGGATTCATCCTTCTCCTCGCAAGTCCCAGCGGACGGTGCCTAGGAAGGACAACATGGAGCACAGAGTCAAGCAAATCACAGGTACGTAACCACAGCATGCCTAGCACACGATTATCTATGTATTGAAAGGCGTGTATGTGTGGCAATGCAAGGCCTAGGCCTGTGTGACGCAGTACAAATTATGCCATGTGGGCCCTTGAAATGGCGGCTGCCTGACCTGTGAAGTGGGACAATGGGATGTGAGGTCAATGCGCTGGCGTGGCACACCGTGGCGGTAGGCGGTCGAAGACCGCTATACGAAGCCGCATTGGTTAACATTGAAGCCTATGGGTTTCAGGAGCCAATGACGAGGTGCGCCGGCGGTCGCGGTACGCACACCGCGGCGGTACGCACCGCCGCGGGCGTGACCGACATTTTCTATCTGCTTAATCACTCGAGACCTGATCATCCACAGGAGAGGACCTATACTGCAAGTGCTGCTGTGACCTCGGTCTGGAAGTGACAATGGCTGCTGCGACTGGGGAAAGGGCCCCTGCCTTCACGTCTGAGGAGTTGGAGAAACTTGTGGATGGGGTCCTCCCCCAGTATGCGTTACTCTACGGTCCTCCAGACCAACAGGAAAGTACACTGGGTGCACATTGAATGGGCTATGCCTGTGTGGAGTGGGGTGGATGTAAGTTGGTGGGGTGGGGGGCGAATGAGGAGTGCAACGCACGACAGATGAGAGCATGTGCCATATGGCAAGGTTGGGGAGGGGGGGCCAATCACATCTAACATGCAGAAAATTAATGAATTAAGGAATTTTTCCTTTCCACCCTGTACATGTCAAATAGGTCAGCGCCCATCAGAAAGTGGACATTTGGCGTGCCATCGCCAAGGAAGTCCGGGCCCTGGGGGTCCATGTCAGACGGGGCACCCACTGCCGCAAGAGGTGGGAGGACATCCGCCGCGGAAGCAGGAAGACCGCCGAGTCACTGCTGGGGATGGACTCCCAACCTAGGAGGGGTGCCAGTTGTACCCTGACCCCCCTGATGTCCCGGATCCTGGCGGTGGCCTACCCTGATTTGGATGGGCGCTTGAGGACATCACAGCAGACACAAGGGGGTGAGTATCAGCACATTCTGCTATCTTTATGCGCAGTGGAGGCGTCTGGGTGGGGGAGGAGGGTTGTGGGTGACATTAGGCCAGGGCGCTTTCTGTAGTGTAGTCCTCTCCTTTAGGCATGGCCCTGTGCTCCCGGCCCCCACCTCTGTAGGGTGCCAAGTACAGCTATCGATGGTCCAGCATCACACATGTGCGCGTTTGTCGTCTCTAGACCTGTTGTCCTAGTCAGAAGTACTGAGTAGTGTACCCCGAATGCGCGGCTTAGTGCATGAGGCTCCTGTGTCTGTCCTCTCCGCCAACGGTGTTGACATTGCATGCACTCAACCTGGTCTTCGTTTTTCTCCCCCCACCCTTCTTCTTCATCTTCTTGTGCATGTGTGCATTAGCATCATCAGGCGGAGGAGAATTGGCATCGGAGCACGAGGGAGCTGCAAGTCACAAGGCCCCGGTGGGCCCAGGAACAGACACCGAGGGCACCAGTGATCCGGAGGGCGAGGGGAGCACCACAACGGGGACCGGTGGTGACACCAGCGACACCGACACGTCCTCGGATGGGAGCTCCCTAGCGGTGGCGGCAACATCCGGGCCCCCCGCCTCTACAGGTACAGCCGCCACCCAGTGCACCAGCCCCGCCCTCCCAGCAGCCCCTCAGCCTACGCTCCGTGCCCGCTCGCCCAGGAAGGCGGGCGTCTCCTTCGCCCCAGGCACCTCAGCCCCTGCCCCTGTCACCCCTGCTGCCCTCAGTGAGGAGGTCATTGACCTCCTTTAGACCATCATTGTTGGGCAGACTACCCTTTTGAATGCCATCCAGGGGGTAGAAAGGGAGGTGCAACGGAGCAATGCCTACCTGGAGGGCATTCATTCGGGTCAGGCTGCCCATCAACGATCGTTCAATGCTCTGGCCTCAGCACTGACGGCAGCCATTGTCCCTGTTTCCAGCCTCCCTCTTCTGACTGCCTCCACCCTGTCTCTGTCTCCTGTTCCTCAGCCTATCCCATCCACACCATCAGACCAGCCTGCACACACCTCAACACCCAAGGGCAGCTCATCCAGACACAAGCACCACAGAACCCACAAGCATTCACCCAAGCAACACCCAGATGCAGACATTCCAACAGTCACTACCACCTCTGTGTCCCCCTCCTCCTCGTCTCCCTCCTCCCTCCCTGTGACGTCTACACTCCCACCTGCATGCACACCACCATCAGCCAGTGCTTCCATCACCACCACACCCTCCAGTACAGTCCGCACACGTGCAGTCACCACCCCCACTACCATTTACACGTCCCCTGTGTCCTCTCCCACTGTGTCTGTCACCCCCTCATCCAAGATACACAAACGCAGGCAGACACCCACCCAACAGCCATCCACCTCACGACAGCCTCCAGCACAATCACCTGCACCCAAAGACAGCACACCTGACTCTCCGATAACCACATCCTCTTCCTCCACTCCCATCACCACTTCTCCTACCCTTTACCTTGGTCCTAAAAAACTTTTCCTCGCTAATCTTAACCTCTTTCCCTCCCATGACCCACCCCCTCCATCTGCAAAGAGTCCCAAGAGCACCTCAGCCACCACCAGCCCAGCTTCGAGTGTCACTGTGGTGCATGGGTTCTGGAGTCCACCCTTTGCCAGCAGTGACACTTCAATCAGCAGCCAGGGGACAGCCAGCCCCCCCCCAGGCAAAAGGACCAGGAAACTAAAGGGCCACCGTGAGAGGACTGACACGGCTGCCCCCAAGGAGCAAAGTTCGCCCACTTCACCAGCCACAACATCTAGGGGAGGCAAGGGCCCGAGAGCCCCATCTAAGGAGCGAAAGGGCAGCAGGGCGGAGAAATCAGCCAGCAGGAGCGCGGAGCAGGAGGGCCCCACAAGCCCCATCCCGGGTGTTAGGGAGGACACCAAAGGGCCCAGGACTCCGTCACCGAAGGGTCCAGCAACAGCACAGTCGGAGGGCGACTGAGCAGGGAGTCCAGGCCAGGTCTGGCTCCCTTGACTTACTGGACGAGCACCGCTGAAGAGGGCCCCGCCGTGAAGATAGGCACCGCTGAACTGGGCCCCGCCGTGCAGAAGAGCACCGCTGAACAGGGCCCCGCCGTGAAGATAGGCACCGCTGAACTGGGCCCCACCGTGCAGAAGAGCACCGCTGAACAGGGCCCCGCCGTGCAGAAGAGCACCGCTGAAGAGGGCCCCGCCGTCTCAAGCACTGCTGAACAGGGCCCTTCCTGTCAAGCACCGCTCCGCTGGGCACCGCCGTCTCAAGCACTGCTCCGCTGGGCCCCGCCGTCTCAAGCACCGCTCCGCTGGGCCCTTCCTGTCAAGCATCGCTCCGCTGGGCACCGCTGTCTCAAGCACCGCTCCGCTGGGCCCTTCCTGTCAAGCATCGCTCCGTTGGGCACCGCCGTCTCAAGCACCGCTCCGCTGGGCCCTTCCTGTCAAGCATCGCTCCGCTGGGCACCGCCGTCTCAAGCACCGCTCTGCTGGGCCCTTCCTGTCAAGCATCGCTCCACTGGGCACCGCCGTCTCAAGCACCGCTCCGCTGGGCACCGCCGTCTCAAGCACCGCTCCGCTGGGCACCGCCGTCTCAAGCACCGTTCCGCTGGGCCCCGCCGTGTCAAGCATCGCTCCGCTGGGCCCTGCCGTCTCAAGCACCGCTCCGCTGGGCCCTTCCTGTCAAGCATCGCTCCGCTGGGCACCGCCGTCTCAAGCACCGCTCCGCTGGGCACCGCCGTCTCAAGCATCGCTCCGCTGGGCCCTTCCTGCATGCACTGTTAACGGTTCACTGTGCCCACCATGCCTCCTCCTTGACCAGTGGAGACTGTAATCCACCTGATGGACTGTGGCTTTGCACTCCCCAGGATGGTACAGTGGGCAACCCACCCACTGTATAGACTTGAGAGACTGTGGCTTTGCACTCCCCAGGATGGTACAGTGGGCAACCCACCCACTGTATAGACTTGAGAGACTGTGGCTTTGCACTCCCCAGGATTGAACAGTGGCCATGGAGGCCCCTCGTGGATATGGCGTTGTGGACTCATCTGGCTGAGGTGCCCCCCCTTCCCTTCCCCCTGAGGTGCCTGTAGTTTTTTCATCAGATGCCCCTGCAGTGTTCTCTCCAAAGGACTCAGGTCTCCTGTGTGGGCTTTGCCCTTGTGTTGTTACACTTTGGCCCACGGACACTTCGATTTTCTTTTGGTGTGCAGGACTAATTGCCTCGGTTATCCATTGCACTGTATATAGAATTATTTTGATATTGACTTTTTGGCAAGTTGACCAATACTTTTCAGAGCCTATTTTGTACATAAATTTTTATTCACAATTTAATTATGTCTTTGCATTTTTCAGGGGGGTTTGGGTGGTGTCACTGTGACTTGTTGCTCTGCATTGGTGTGTACATATTGGGGGGGTGGGAGTGTATCGCGTATGTGTGTGCCCGTAAGCTTTCCTCCTCCCCCCTCCCGTGTGTCGTAGGTGCAGTACTCACCGTTGTCGTCTGCGCCGGAGTTCGTACTCGTGGTAGATGAGCAGGTAGACGAGAGCAGGTAGGATGTTTAATTCGGGTTCCATGCTGTCCTCCTTCCTCGTGGAGTGCGTAGAGGTGCGCGTTTTCCCGTTCTTTGTCTGTTTCCGCCGTGTTTTTATCGGCGGTGCTCCCGCCCCGGAAAAGGTGGCGGATTGGTGAGTTATGATACTGTGGGCGGTACATTGTCTGCCGCCTGCCTGTTGGCGGTGACCGCCGCGCTGTTTGTCTGTACCGCCGTGGCGGGCGGAGTGTTAATGTGGCGGTCTGTTTTGGCGGTTCCCGCCAGGGTCAGAATTCCATTTTTTGGACCGCCAGCCTGTTGGCGGGTTGGCTGCCGTTTTATCACCGACAGCCAGGGTTAGAATCACCCCCTATATGCCAAGAAATTGTCGACAAGCTCAACAGTGTGCCAGAAGTACACAGAACAGTCATTGAGTGCAAGAAATGCTGGCATGACTGCAAGCGCAGGACCAAGGAAAAGATGGCCAGGAACAGGAAGGCAGCACTGCAGACTGGAGGTGGGAGTTCAGAACATCAGGAGGCCCTGGACCACATGGAGGAGATGGTCGCAGCCGTCAAACCTGAGGAGATCGTCACAGGGATTCAAGGACAGGACAGCGCAGCCTACCAGGAGACAAAGTGCATGCAGGGTAAGTCGCATGGGGAATTAAAATGCACTAATGTCAACTACAACGGGGGGGATACTGACCACAAAATGCATGGAAGTCATCATATACATGGAGTGGCATAGGTAAACGGGGGATGACATGGGGGCATGGCCTGCACAGACAGAAGCTGGGGCACACCATTACACTACACCAACAACAGTCCCATGGGTGCATGCTGCCATGCAAACGATGGAGCAAAGGGAAAGCCACGCCAGGAGGGAAGGGCACAACGTCAAACTGACATCCTGGCACAGGTCAGCCACCATACCCCCTACATTAACTAGGGCCCTATTAACAACCTCTAGCCATACCGACAACTGGAAGGTATCTACGACAGCAGTTGCCACTACCACCTCCACTCTGTGTGCAGCTCAAGTAGCCAATGGCAGTAACCTCCCCATGGGTCATACACACCTAAATTAGAGGGTTGAGGATGACAACTTCAACAATCCCCTGAAAAAAGACAAAGGCCCCAGTACTGTCAAATGTCAATGCCCATAGTTGTTGCAAACATCAGCCAATGTCAACAACAATAGAAGCTACACAGCACTGAGGACATGCCCATGCTGCATATGTCAGGGTCCATCCTGTGCCTGGGTCACAATGTAACATCCCAAATGTCATACTGCTCAGACAACAGCATTGAGGGGGAGGACACATGTAACTGGTCACTGAAATACACCTGCACAATTAGAGGAGGAAATAGGACACTGATACGATTATCAGGGCAATCCAATGTACCACACATTCCCAACATCAGCTGTACACATTACCAATGCCAACATCCATATCGTTCCATAACATTGCAATGCATGGGATATGCTACATGTCAACTACATTTAAGTGGATGTGAAAGATCAGAGACTGGGGCAGGTCCAGATTGTTAAGTGTGCTGCCAGTGCCATCAGAACACCCACAGCCAGTGAAAGGCCTCGCCCTTAGAATGGAAGTAGGGGGTGGGTTGAGTAGGACAAGAAGGTGGCAATCCACTATTTGGCCTAAAAATATACTAGAGGAGATGATGCAGAGAAGTCCAATAACTTAATACTATGCATGTGATATGCAGGTGGGCCATAGGCCTGGGAGAATGCCCATCTGAAAGACTGGAGCAATAAACACGAAACAAGATCACAATGTGAATTCATCACAAGGCAGGCATGTCACATCACTAATGCCACAACACAGACACACTAATTGTACCCCGTTTCATTGCAGAGGAAGATGGATCTCCTGCAGATATGCCTGTCCCAGAATACCCTGATGACATTGATGACGAGCTGACAAACATTCCCCAGGAGACCATCCAAGAGGTCCTTGGAACCCTCCAGACCCCACCTTCAGTCACAAGGAGAAGCACAGAACAAGCAGCCATCACAGAGGAACCACCCACCACCCGAATTTTGAGACCTGCCAGCTCAAATACAGCTGAGGACTCAGATGACACAGGCACCAGCTTTGAGCAAACTGTAGTCGGAGTACAGCGGGAGCTGTTCAAGGAGGTGCAGGTAGGGATGCAAACTATGGCAACCAGCTTTGAGGGGGTGCGCTCATGCATGATGTCATCTGCAGATCAGGCAGCAACTATGCAAGCGCTAACATCTATCTTGCAGAAACAGCAAAAAAGCCTTAAGGAAATCAGCACAGCTGTAATACAGTTGACCCAACACCTACAACAGCAATCCTGTCAACGCGTGCACGAATGCAACATTGAACCCCTCAGGGCCAACCTGGCTGCCTACCATCGTGATGTGGCTGCTATTCTTAAGAATCAGCAGATCCTCCTTGCAGCAGTACTGCCCTTTAGACCTTCAAAGGTAGCAGCGACCGGGATGTCTGACTCCACGTCTTCTAACATTGAGGTGTGTGTTGCCCCTTCACAACCACGACCAACAAGGACAGAGGAGGCAACACACACATCAGAAGAAGAAGACATGGAACAGATCACATTCACATGGAAAAGTACCCGGAAGCACTAGTCCCTGTAACATGGCCAGCTATTACCAAGGTCCTGCGCTTTGTAACATGCCAGTATTACAACAACTCTACTTAATGACTGTTCTGCTTACCACTGTATATCTTGTCAGCCTGCCCAGTGATTGTCTCTCTCTTACTCATTGGCAAATCCTGTCCCTCTGCACTGTCTGAAACATCACCCCAGCATGTCAAAAGCATTTCCTTAACCCCTTGTGTAGGATCACAATGTAAGATGTCACTATAATGGACTCACAATCATGGACAATGTACATATATCACTACAGCACTTTTCAATAAATAGCACTTACACAACAAATCTGTCTCTGGGTAATGTGACATATCAACTGTGCAGTAGATCACTGAAATGTGCCTACTGTCAAATTACGTAGCTTGTCAATACAACTGTCCTGATATTATGTAGTCAGATAAATCTGCACAGTGGCCATGATTGCATCATACTCTGCCCTTCCTGAGGGAAATATCTGATGAAGTGAGAAACCATACTCCATCATGTTGTGTTGGACAGAATAATGCTTCCTCAAGGGATATCTAAGTCATCAAATAGTGGCAGCAAAATGTTGTCACCATGAATACTAAAAAATATAACTGCACACAAGTCTAAGCAAACACTACAAAAACTGCATGAATGAAACTGTCTGAGTTTACATTCAAATAGGTAATCATGCTGAACTGTGTCACAAATGATCAATGTGAGTCATGAAGACAAGAGTGCTTTCGAGAACTCATCTTATAAGGGTGTCCTTGAACATCACACTGCAGTCAGACCTAAAACTGTCCCCCAATACCAAGTCTGGAAGCACTGTTTGTGACGTAGAAAAAATACTTATCGACAGAAACACGTTGGGATCCATATTAACTGTGATCGGTGGTTGCAGCGAATGGTGGAAACTTTGCAAGGTAGCTCTGGGGTAGCTGCCAATATTACAGCTCAGTTGGGATTTGTTTGTAGCATAGGACACAAATGTAATAGAACAACATTCATGTACACTAATTCCAAGGCCATGATCAAGTAGCATTTAACACATACTGTAAAGGGTTAACTATATATTTATTAAATGCTAATCATAGAAGAGGAAACTGAGGGAAACGTCTTACCTACCCTAATCTACCCTGACTACTCATTACCCACAACTGTCCCTAACTAACCTAAGCTAAACTTACTTATCACATGTAACGAAACGTTCTAAACATCAACCCTCCACCCCCCCTTATGAGTTGGGACACATGGAGGACAACACATACTAACCTAAACACATACTATACTATTCTAAACAAACATATATATTTTTTTGTATTTCTTTTGTATTTTTTTTTTTATTAAACACACAAGAACCCCAACATAGCCCAACACCCACCCACCCACACACTTAATAAGTAAAAATAGAAAGAATCAGGACCCCCACACCCCACCCACTAACACTAACTAAACTAACAGACTATACTAACCTAACACTAAGCCCCCTAATTATGAGAACAAGGAAAGAGGAGGGAGGGAATCATGTCCATTGTCACAACAGTCTAGAGGTTGGCCCTTCCGAGGGTCCTCTTTATGGACTTCACACGCCTGGTAATGTGGCGAACATCCCGGCTCAGATTGCTTATCTTCCACAAGACACGGTCCACCTTCTGTTCCATTTCGTGGAATGCTGCAGGGTCAACTGATGGAGCTGGGGTAGTCTGGGTATCGGCGGAGGAGACCTGTGCACGTGTGGAGCCAAGGCCAGTGGGCTGTCCTGCACCTGTTTCAATGCTGTGGCCTGGAAGTATGGCAGACGTAGGGACAGCAGACGTAGGGACAACAGTCCCAGCTGTGGGTGGGGCCACCTGGCTTGAAGTGGTGGTTGTGCTGGTGGTGGCTGTGGTGGGCAAAGTAGGGCCACCCTGTGGGAAGGCCCTCCATGCCCCAGAGGCCCGTTCATGGCGGTATCGACGGGCCATCCTCCTGAACCCCGAATCTACCAGCAGGATGTGCAGGTATCTCATGGCCCGCCGCTGCAACTCACGGACCTGGTCGGGAGTCATGTTTGCAGCTGTGAAGAGAAATGCAAATAATTTACATTATGAACTGCATTGTGTGAAATGGCACAAGAAGTCAATCAGACAATACATCTACTGTACTTGTAACAGCTCATATCACCATACAGATCATTGAATGTCCCTGGGTAAGTACATGGCAGGCCAGCCTACAAAGGTCACATCACACATAGCACATCCAAAACCTACAAGATGGGTAAAGCCACATGGTCTGCAAGTTTTAACAGGACTTGCCAGTATAGTACCCATGTGCCATACCTGAGTGTGCATACTAGGTTCCAACCAAACAGTCACTTATTCACATGTATGTGTAACATACTGGTAGCATCAGTCCTAGGTACCCTATTCACAAACCCATGCCTGTGTTTGAGGGTGGGGGGGTGGAGAAACAACTAACAATTCCAAACAACATGGACACCGAGGAGTGTATAGAAAACTCCACACATGTTTGGCTCTGCACACACCACAGGTAAGGTCTATCAACAATTAGGAGTCTGCAAACCCTTGACCAATCATAGCGCCATACATGTCAGGAAATGCAGAGCTTGGTACACAACATATACTTCCAGTAAGGCATGACTTACACCAGACACAGAGTTGCAAGAACACCCATGATCATGATTAGCATGCACACCTAGGCCATTGCACTCAAGTTCCAAATACATGTAGCACAACATGTGGAAGTACATGCTGCTAGGAAGTTCTACCTACAGTTTAATAAGTACCTTGGTAAATAGGGAAGCAGAAGTCTGTTGGAAAGCAATTTGCTGTACCAATATGGGAGAATTTGGGTCTGACAGGCTGACTAAATCTGAGCTGACTTCCAGTGCGACTCTTGTTGATACAAGTGTCATCCACATGACTCACCCCAGTACTCATTGTGGGGCCTACTGGAATGACCTACAATCCTTAGATAATACAATAGGATACGCTTTGGCCAACTCAAAACATTTGAGAAACTGAAATCCCACTCATGGAACAAGACAAATGACTGGCCAACGCATCACACCTTGTTATGCGTTCAACACACAGGAGTCTATCACACATAACCAGCAAACACAACACATAACAGACTTATCAACACGTACTGGAGTTGTCGGGGTCCTCAAATGTAGCCACCTCTCCCACAGTGTAGGGTACCGGTCCACCTGTAAGGCATGGAAGGAAGAAATGTGCTCAAAATCTGTGCACTGACCAACAATTTCAAAGACATATACAATCTGTAGGCTGAATAAGGGAATGACAGCCATCCTGACATGATGATACTGCATCTGATATATCACGGCCAACATGTACATAGCATGAGTCACCTGTGACAGTTACACACATATCTGCACACATGCAGTGGCTCTAACTATCATGTGGTGGCAAACATGCCCCGTCATTAGTGATCAGAAATAAATATGGAGTGTAATCGTCTCATCATGTGCATGCAAGTAAGACATCCAAAGCCTGGTTACTTAAAGACTGCATTACCAGTCAAAAAGCCTATCTGGCCATGACACAGATCATACACATAGGTACAATGTACAGCGAGGCAGGAACTTTTGTAAGCCCTCCTGTTGTTACAGGTTCTTCATTTGATTTGGTCCTGCAATGGTGATTTGCACCAACCATGGAGATGTGAAGCCATGTGCATACCTTTGGACTGCCATCCCTAATTGGAATGTGGCACAACTCACTCCAAATACCAGTCTAAGATGTTAGCTGAGGGCACCTTACACCTTTTCACGATGTTTTCAAATCCAGGTCTGACATGTATCCAAAAAGATGAAGGACCACAATAATCCCTAACATTCATAGAACTTCCGTGAACGCTTTCCTTCCACATTCACCAGACTCACATGAGACATATGTATGGGCCACTTTGCTATCAGCAATTGACGTGAAGCCAGCACTCATTTTCTGCAGCATGTAGTGATTCTAAAGTCAGTCTAGCTATTGCGTCAACAAAGTTAGCCAATATTTTAGTACATCTTTAATTCTCTGGCAAATGTGGCCTATATAGACATGATTGGCTCCTATTTTGTTTGGTTGTCTGACACAAAGGCAGCACCAATTTACTTAACGGAAAAGTATCCTGTAAGTTTTCGGAGTACGTGCTACCTGCCAGCTAGCAATTGTGATCCTTCCCATAGTACATCAATTACCCTGTATGTTTCCCCAGCATTACACACAGTCAGCAAGTTAGCTGGCAGATATTGTACAAATCATCTGATGTCACTACAGAGCATTTAATCATGCACATTTACATGACTAGTACTCACGAACAGTGCCACCAATCACAATTCCCAGGTGGTACAAGAGATCCTGCTTCCTGGTGATGAGGTCAGCCCACTGGTGCTTCAGCTGGTGGTCACTCCTCTGGCTGGCATACACACGCTGCAGGTGATGCAGCACCTTTCCCCACCGGATTCTGCGCACCTTAGTGTGATACCCCTGTATCACCCTGCCCCCTGCCTCGATCATCAGTGGAAAGAAATGGTACACAAGCCATATGAAGCCACCCCAACTCCTTTTCACCCATCCTGCCAAGACGTGGCCTACCAGACATTGTGCAAATGAGAAGGGGAATAGGGGTTAAAGAATAAGAAAGGGAAAAAGGGGGAAAGTAGGGGTACAAAAACAGAAGAAAAGTAAACTTAACCACTAAAAGAGCCCAACTATTCCCAAACTAGCACTACCCACAACAGACTCCCACAAACAACAAAAACACTAGAAAACTGGACAAATGTAAACAAAATACAGTAGGACACTATACTCCAAAAATATTTATTTCACAAATTGACAATTGAGACAGCACACAGGACACTAAAGCACAAAATCACTGGACACAACTCTCAACACAGCCACACAGTCTAGAAGATTCACATACTGCAAAGTGAAAGTGAAAGTACACCCTCTGTACATGATCTGTAAACAGGATATTCTATTACATCACTTTCTGAATAAAATGTCCGCCGTTTTTTGCATTATGCGTCATATTTTTTCACACATGCAGTTTGTGCGTCATAATTTTCGACGCACAGGACTGAAAATTAGCCCGCATCCAAATAATAGTAAATAGTCTGTACAATTATTTGGATGCGGCCTGATTTTTACTCCTGTGTGTCAAAAAATATGACGCAAAATATGTATTGGTGGGAAAAAAATTACGCATAATGCTAGCAGCGTCAACATTTCAGTGCATGAACTGGTTTTGGGCATTTTTTCAGTTTTTATGTTATGTTACATTTGGGACACATCAGAGATATGCTGATGGCCCCCACTATGGTGTTGATGGTGTATGTTCACATGTGAGACATCATACTGCAGCGGACCATGACCCGCTACTTCCTTCACAGTATTTTGACAGTTGGCTGACGCACTAGATGGCCATATGTGTGGCCTACATATATGTATTGCACAAATTGGACATGTTTGGCATCAGGAGAGGATACCTCAATGCCTATGGCTAAATGTGTGCACTGTGGCAACTAATGTATATGTTGACCAAGTGTGTGTGCATCACATGATGCATTATTGCACATATGCTTGTATGAATATGAAGTCAATGTGTCCAAACCTTAGACGCAAGTCATTGTGGAAAAGAGAGAGGACATGTGTTAGTCATACATGTAGCAACATCCGTTATGTGCACTTCCAAGATTTAGGGTAACGTAGACACCACATATGACAAAGCATGCACCAGATAGAGTGCAGACGCTTGTTCTTGTCAGTGGTCCACATTTTCACCATCCTATGTCCTAGATTTTTGGTAACAGCTTCCTAGGCACTTGTCGTGAATCCCACAGTGAGTCAGACACATGCATTGAGGAAGTGGGTACCATGTAGTTGGCCCAGACAGCCAAAGGTGAACCACAAATGTATGATGACACCACAGTTGAGGTCATATAACTGAGCCACAACTCTCCAGTAGCTGTGGTGGACCAGCAGACGAGGCAGCACGTGTCCACCTATTTCCAGTGATCAATTGCACATAGGTGTCTTGTTCATGTGTGTGGTCCAATGTTGAGCCTGAATATTTGTTGGGGTGTAATTTGTCACAGTTAGGTCCAGGACTCATCATGAGTCAGTGGCAGCTATTCCTGTATCTACTGAGTATCCTTTGTTGATCAATGTGAGTAAAGTGGATGTGGACATAAGAACCTACATGGGGATGGTCCCACTCTGTCACTGAAGACGTGTAATGAGACAGTCAACAGGGCAACCTTGGTGTGCTGTGTGACATAATGTCTCAGGTGTCATGTTCCGGCAGGTGTCATTACAACATTTGTACACAGGTTAGCCTCTGCAATTCCCACTGCATCTGTGAACATCATAGCCTCTGTGTTGATTATTCTCGCAGCTATTCACCACACACGGCCCATCAAAATGTTGTGAGCAATATAATTCTGTGTGTGAACTGTCAGGGTCCTGACTTGTGTGGATTTTTCATGGACATTATCAGAGGTTGGTGGTTCTGCTGAAGGCCCCGTACCCAATTCCTGCATACGGCCCTAAGACACTGTCACACTTTGTCATTCATGCATAAATGAGACCCAGACAAGGGATGGGCCAGGAATTTTGGTTTTCACAGAGGATTTAACTCATATGGTACAGTTAAAAGGAAGATTATGCTATACAATGTATTTGGGTATGCATTGATGAAGCACATGCCCAAACACCCTCTGAGGAATGAGAGGTTTGCTAACGCAAGTGTGGTACATATGTAGCCACAGGGAAACTTTAGGGTGACGCACAGACAGATGCCAGTCAGGCTGATAGGATGTAGGGTGAATCAGGATCCAGCAATTTAACAAGTTACATAGTCAGTGGTCTGACTAAGACTGTTTGGAGGACGAGCTAGACAGTTGACATGTAAAACTGTGTATGTCCTGTGTTTTTGAAGGTGACAAATGAACCCAAGGGCTGTGTTACACGGCTTAATTAGTAGCAATGCTTAACAGTGTATTTGACAAAATGGCAACTCCTTTGCTGTTCCAGGCATCAGCAGGGGCAGTGCTTGTTGAAATGGGTAGTGTGCATGGAGATGATGACAAGTGTGGGCTGCATCTGTTTCTCACAAGTCCTGTAGGTGAGATTTGCATTCTAATGGCCAACAGACATTTTCACACGGGAAGCAATCTACAGGTGCTAACAGGGCTTTGAAACTAGAAGCTAATGTATTAATTGACCTGACGTCCTTGCAGTCAGATGTTCTATGACAATAGTATACCATAGGAAAGGGAGTAGCACACTGGGTTGCTATTGACAAGCTGTGTGTGTATCGGAGGGAATATCAGGGTACACATCTTACTATTCCAGGGACCTCTTCAGACAAGTGGGTTGTGACCAGGTGCATGGGTGTGTCAGGAGTTAAGAAATGGGCTGACAAGTACATGGAATGTCATGTGCGCAATGCTGCTCATATGTGTGGCACTTGTGCTGTCTATGTACTGCTTCTATGAAACTCTGGTCACAGATAGTCCTTACAAATATTGGATGCAGTTGGACTTACTGCTGTCAAGGGTCTGGTCAGACATTCCTGTTACTGATGCAAAAGCATATCCACTGCCTCATGTATGATGCTTGTTTTCCCCTTATTGAGTGATGGTGTCTTAGTTGTGAGCCATATGCTGCGATGAACCATGTTTTCAACATGTATGTGTGAAATAGGTGTGGTCCTCTGCTATTGCCCTTCAACGGTGAAATGTACAGGATATATGTAATTTACTGTGTGTGTGTATGTGACCATTGTATGGTACACATCACATTTGCTCTGGGATTTTCAGTGTCCTAATCAGTATATCAGCAATGCTCCATGAGGCAACACTCTTAATCTGATAGTTAGAGATGAAGGTGTGCAAAAATGAATAGCCAAACGATGATATGGTGATTATTATAGGTGTTTATTTAAATTAGTTCATAAAGGGGTGATGGTGATGATATTTAAAAGAAAGTGTTCATGATATGTTGCCGCCTACGTAAACCAGCAGCCGTGTTTTGTTGTTCCCCCTCATGTTGCAGGCCACCATCATCCTCTTCCTCCTCTTCAGGCATGTGTGGCTCAGGTTCCAGTAGGAGAATGTTTCTGTTTATGCAAATGTTGTGCAGAATAGCACATGTTGAGACGATCTTACAGACCATTTCCGGGGAATATAGGAGGCTACCACCAGTGATGTCGAGGCACCGGAACCTTGACTTGAGGATGCCGAAGGTCCTCTCGACTATGGTGCGTGTCCTCATTGTAGGCACGCTCTGCTGCAGTACTCGGGTTGCCAATAGGTGTCATTATCCATGGCTGGATGCCATACCCCTGATCAGCTGCAAGAGAAAATTTATGGGATCATGTTGATGTCGCTAGCCCTATTGAAATCACATTTCATGGCAGTAGTTGTCTTGTGTTGTCTGTGACTCTTTTGTGTTATTATGTCGCATCCTAGGCTAGTAGGATGTACCATCTACATTGTGTTGTTTCCTTGGCTGAACAAGTGTTTGGCTGCTAACCAGTTGTCAGCAGTATGTTTTGGGATTTGCAGTACAGTGTGCCCTCCCTAGCATTGTGACTTGTGATACAGGCGTCCCTGTGTCTTCACTGGGGGTGAGATGATAATTCCATACACAGGTTAAGATTGACAGTGTTGTTAACACGTTCATATCAATGTACCCTGGACATCACATACCTTTAGACTTGTGCAATGGATTACTGTAAACATAATTGAGACACTTACAATTTGCAAGGTGACATTTAGGCAACCCACTCCAAACGTTGTGATCATTGACATCTTAACATTAGGCTGTACAGTAATTTCAGATGTGTGACAGGTTCAATGGTGACCTAAGAAACATGGCTAGCGATGTCACAACCTCAGTGTGTTCCTGTCCACATGTTGCTGTTGTGGTGTATGTGTTGTGTGTCCTAGAGGGTTGCTGTGCAGTGTGTATATAAGTATGTTTTTGTACTTACCAACAAGTAGTCCATTGCCATACCGTCCATCCTGGAAGTGTTCATTGATGGTGCTGTGATGGAAGATGAATGAGTCATGGACACTCCCAGGATATTTAGCCACGATGTTGGTGATCAATACTTGGTGATCGACAATGGCCTGCACATTGATGAAATGTGTGTGCTTCCTGTTGCAGTAGAGGTGTTCAGTTGCAGCAGGTGGCACAAGGCATACATGTGTGCAGTCGATTGCACCAATGACTTGTGGGAAGCCACTAATGAGGTAGAACCCCTGTTTTGTTTCCTGCTGTGTTGGAAAATGGGTTATTGGTAAGGGTAGGTAGGTACCTACACCTAGCAACAAGCCACTAACCTCCACCTAGGTACAGTTAGGTCTCAGTAAATTAATCCCAGCTCAACCCTTGGTAGCTTGCAAAAGAGCGTTAAGGCTTAACTTAGGAGACAGAGTGTAAAGCATTCAAATATCACAAAACAGTAATCAAATAAAACACAGGAAACAGTTTAAAAATCCAAAACCAATTTATAAAAATAGTTTATATTTTTATCTTTAAAATGACACAAAAACGATTAAAATCGGTTCAGGGGAACCGGAGATATGAATTTTTAAAGAATTATTATTTTTCTAGCACTTAGAAACAAAAAGCGCCAATCGGGTCATCTGGTTGCACCAGGACTGGGGCAAAGTCAAAGTTTCAGGCCGACCGCGATGGAGCCCTGCTCGGCTACAAGTCGCGGGAGGCCTCGGTTAAAAAGTTACCTTCTGACTTAGTCTTTATTTTGAAGTTTTTCTTCACCGGGACGAACCTGCCAGTTGAATCCGACCTCCTGGAGCCCTTGTCCGGATACGCGATGTGGGTTTCCTCGGTGGTGACTTTTACCTTTGGACTTAGTCATTTTTTCGAGATGAAAATCCTTCGACCGGGGTAAACCTGGATCTTGATCCGACGTCCGTGGAGCCCTTCTCGGATACGATGGCTGGGAGGTCCCGGTCAACTTTTTACCTTCGGACTTAGTCTCTTTTTTGGATGTTTTTCTTTACCGGGACGAACCACGAAGTCAGGCCGGGTCGCGGTTGAGGCAAGCCGGCTAGAATTTCCGCGGCGGGTCGGTCCCTCTCTGGAGCTTTTTTTCAAAAATTCTCAAATCTTTTCCAAACTCTGGGGCTTCACCCAGATGTTCTTTTAAGGTTCTTTTGGGGTCCACAGCTCACCCCAAGGGTCCAGAAGTTCTGTGATGGTCCTTGGGGGGTGCGGACTTCAACTCCCAGAATGCACCTGGCGCAAACTCCTTTTTGGCCACTGGACAGTGGTCAGCTGGTCACTTTTCAGGAGTTGGTGCAGGGGGACTCTGGATAGCAATTTTTCACCTGTAGCAAACAGGGAGTCCCTCCTTGAACCAGTTGAAGCCAGGCAAAGTCCTTCTTGTGGTGAAGCCCAAGTGTGCAGCTGGTGCAGTCCTTCTGAGTGCAGGTTCCAGGTGCAGGCCAGGGGTCCAGCAGGGCAGTCCTTCTTCTCCTTTAGTTCTTTTCTTCTTGAAATCTGGCAGGGATCTGAGGTGTGGGGGCAGGTCTGCCAGTTTTATCCTTGCTCCTGGGTGAAAAGCAGGGGGGTCCTGGTTCTCCAATCAGGTACAGGGTCGTCCCCCTGTGATGACCACTTCCTGGGAAATGTGGCAAAAATCCATCCCAAAAGGCAACAGTCTCTAAAAATCCAACATGGCTGAATCTGATTTTTGGAGGTTACATCTGGCTGAGCCCACCCACTGGTGTAGCTAAAAATCATAAACACACCCCTCTCCTGCCCTCTCCTAATCTAATCAAGGGGGCACCTAGTGGTCTGGGGTTGCAGGATGTGGGGGTGTTGCTGGGTGCTCCAGATGTCCTTCTCTGCCTTTGAAGACCAGTTTGGCAGCCCTCCCCCTTCCTGCCTCACCATCTGCTGAGGGGAGATTCTCTCCCCCAAGCACATTCCTTTGTGTGAAGCCAGGCCACTTCACACCTCATCAAGGCAGCTTGGCAAAAGCTGCTGCAGGCTGGCCAATCAGAGCACAGCAGCAAAAACAATGCAGAGCTGAAATTGGCAACTTTTTAGGTAAAGTCTAAACTTTTTACCTGAACAAGTTATATTAAATCCAACAACTGGAAGTTGTGGGATTTATTACAACAATTAATTTGATACCAAATTCTTGGTATGCAACATTTAAGGAGACTTTAAAATTTAAAATAAAGTCTCCCCATTCTAGCCTATGAAGGCCATTTACTTCAATGAGGGAAAAACGAATTTGGCTGTTTTTACCTCACCAGGGCTTATAAATCTATTTTTATAAAGTCCCTGCTTATAGTTACATGGCACCCAGCCCTAGGGGCACATAGGGCACACCTTAGGGGTGACTTATATGTAAAAATAAGGTAGTTTAAGACTTTGGAAGTACTTTCAATTCAAAAGTCGAATTTGCATATAACTTTAATTTAAAAACAGCCAGCAAGGCAGGCCTGCCTTTAAAATGACACTGGGCACCTCAGCAGTGCACCTAGGTGTGCACCACCTATGTTGTGGTCCCTAAACCTACATGCCCTACCGTATACTAGGGACTTATAGGTAGGTTAACTTAGCCAATTATAATTAGCCTAATTTGCATATCCATTTTACACAGACCACAGGCCCTGGGACTGGTTAGCAGTACCCAGGGCACCATCAGAGTCAGGAAAACACCAGCATAAAGTGGAAAATGGGGACAAAAAGTTAGGGGGCCTCTGCAATCAGCCCTGTTTTCTCACATGCTGCTTCTGCAGTGTTTTAGGGAAGCAGATGTGGCGGGGTGTGAGTCCAATGATGGCATCCAGTACTTTGGGCAAAAAGGCAGAGAATGATGGCTGTGATATTCCGACAACCAGGGCACCAGTTGTTTGAAAAGAGGCACTTGCTAGCATGTGAAGTACGGCAAGCAGATTGGTTTCTGTTGGGATGGCGCGGGGTGTCAGCAAAGTGGGTGCAAACTGCGGCTCAATGTTTCGCAGCAGCTGCTGAATGGCCAGCCAGTTCAACCTGTACCACTGGATGATGTCATGTTCCCTGAGGCCATGAAGGGGTGTTCTGGGGCGGAATATCCTCTCCTGCCTTCAGCGCTGCCTTTGGGGTTCCTGCTGGTGTTGTGGTAGCTGCTGTTGTTGCTGCTGGGCTCTGCGTCTGCATGCATGCTGGATGCGAATCACCTCCATGTCTCCCTTTTGCTGCTCTGCTGCTCTGCTGTTGCTTCTGTGTGTTCTGATTAAATACCGGTGTGCCCCATTTTAACGCCTGCCCTGACCCAGGCATTAAATTTTGACACAAATCGGGCTGTGCGTCATTTTCCGGCACCCTCTCCCAGCCGTGCGTCATTTTTGCTTGAAAGCATAAATACGACGCACGGTCGTTTAAGTCATTTTTTGGACGGGAACGCCTATCTTGCATATCATTAACGCAAGTCGAGTTGCCTCATCCAAAAAATGACACACACAGCATAATTTTGTTGTCTGCGGGTGTCAAAGTTTAAATATGGGGCAAGGTTTGCGCTGAATGTACGTCAAAATTTTTGACGCACATTCAGCGCAGACGGAGTATAAATATGCCCCTGTATCTTTACCAACTGCAGAATAATATAACTATTTTAAATATAAATACAATGTAAACCCATTCTCCTTTCTCACTTACCACACAACTACATACAAAGTGAGTTTAGAGCATCATCAAAGTGAATTGTATTTTGCTAAAAAACACAGCCTGAAATGAAAAGAGAACAAGCGTGACACTTAGAAAATACAGCAAATCAGTCTCAGGATGGCAAAGACGCAGACATATATTGGAAAAGACATAGCTGGAAAACCATCAGCAGATTAAGGGCACTTGACAAGTAGAAAAAAGTCAAACTCAAGAGCAAGGACATAGCAGAATTCCAATATGTTAATGAAATGTTATCCTACATTCAGGTTTAACTATACATATGTTTTTAAAAACTGACGAAATGGTCAAATCTATTTGGGCAACAAAACTCTTGTACAATGTGTAAAGCCAAATTTGTTAAGCCTGCACCATTGTGCTAACGTGTTCCTGAATTCATCAGGTTTTCCCAACTCTTTATTAATTATTAATGAATTATTAATTATTGATTTGAGTATAATGCACCGCAACTGCGTTCTTGACTCTACTGGAGATAGAGGTTCACTAAAAGTGGATATCATTTCGTCAAGAGAGCCTACCAACCCTTGTGCCAGACCACAATTCAACTGTGGTTGGTGGCAGCTGATTGCAGTGGGTGGCTTGGGCAATCTTTCCTAGTTATCCTACAGGGAGAGTTGCGTGCCTGCCTTGCAGGTAAACCAAATGCTTTGACTTCACCTATTGAAAGCTAGTGTAATATTCAAAGTGAAAATCAGCATGAAAATGGAGAAACTTGCTGGAATGGGTAAGAAACACAAATTCCTGCATTTTGGGCCATATGTACAAAGGCATTTTGCATTTCCTAACAGTGCAAATCTCAGTGTTGGGCTGTTAGGAAATGGAAAATACCATTTCGATATGTACAAAAGGCATTTGCAGTGGTGCAAAGTGTGATTTCTAACTAGTAGAAATTGCAGTAAGGAAATCACTCATGGGGATTTCCAAACAGTGAATCGCTAACTACATGTACAAAAGACTTCCTAATTGCGATAGTCACAACCTGGCCATTTAGGAAATGCAATTACAATCAATCTGGATCTGGTGGTAACCAGGTGCAAATTATAAGAAGGCACACAAAATGCATCTGGCTCTTTCATAATGGCAACCCTCTATGTTTTGGCGAGGAGGATGAGGATTTTGGCTGGCAGGCAGAGAAGGAGGAGGAGACAGGAGAGGATATTTAGGGTGAAGGTCACCCTGTTTGAACAGACAGAGTATGAGCATTTTTAGAAGTGCACACTCAGTAGTGAGGTAATACTGGACTTAATTGCTGAATTACAACCTCAGCTTCAGACCTCAACACTAGGAGCAATGCATTCCCAATCACATGTACAGGCATTATGTTGTTTACACTTCTTAGCTTCTAGCAATTACTAGGGGGGGTCGTAGCAGTGGTTGCGGGGGGTCTGTTCAAGGTTGTTTTTCAGGTCTCTAAACCTCATGGGTAGCAAAAGTAACCAATACGTATATTTCCCAAATACCCCCCAATTATTGAAACACACCAAATTAATGTTCTCCCGGGTCGCACAGTTCCCCAGTGTCATTGGATGTGTTGATGGGCCACATATTGCTACATGCACCCACTCAGCAAATGAATTCATCTACAGAAACAGGAAAAGCTCACACTCACTCATTGTGCAGGTTTTGTGTGATGCCTCCTGTATTTCCAGATTCCCAGGCAGCACCCACAACTCACTTATGTTCCGCCACAGTGGAACACAAAACCGTCTGTCACAAGGTAAATTTGGCGTTGGCTTTTTACTAGGTAAGAGAGTCGCAGACTCAATGAATACAGTTGCCAGGTTGGTGTGTGTAATGTGACCTAATGGTTTTCCTTCTCATGCTCTTAAGATGGAAGTGCACATGCCCTGCAACCCTGGATACTCACACCATACCTGGCTCCAAGGACAAGAAGTGAAAGGCAGTACAACAGGGCACACAGGAGATTGTTGTCAATCATAGAGAGGACTTTTGGTATCCTGAAGTCCTGGTTTCGCTATCTCCACAAGACCGGCGGACACTACTGTATAGGCCTGAGATGTGCTGCAAGTTCTTCACCACATGAGCCATATTGCAC
The DNA here is from genome assembly GCF_031143425.1 of Pleurodeles waltl. Lineage (NCBI taxonomy): Eukaryota > Metazoa > Chordata > Amphibia > Caudata > Salamandridae > Pleurodeles > Pleurodeles waltl. The sequence goes on from NC_090446.1 coordinate 73,662,688, forward strand.
AATATTGCAATGAAGAAGGGTCTGCACAACATCCCCATAGAGCCTGAATCCGACTGTGATCATGAATTACCACCACTGTAGGTGCAGCAGAATAGTACACATGCAGCAGAGGGATGAGCACGATGCACAGAAGCCAACAACTATTTCTGAGGTAAGAGTAAAAAAACATCTAATAAATAGACATCACACATGATGGTAATGCATAGTGTCTAATTGAGAGACCACCTTTTATTCAGGTAGTGACAAAATTGTTTCTCTCATGAATCAACTGTATCTTTTATGGATGTAGCATTGTTTCAACTTTGCAACAAAGTATGTAATGACAAACAAAACAAAGTCAACTCATTACTCTGAGTGTTCAGTGGTTCACTTCTTTTGGCCTCCGGGGTTGGGTGCCCTATAAGCAACACTAAAATTGTTAACATGCCACTCCCAGAAGTGTTTGGATGTGAATGCCTAGAACTGCATGTCCACTGAATAGATGTGCAACTGAAGCCAGAGCCCTCTACACTCTCTCATAGGGGAAGGATGTTGAGAATACAGAGGTTGGGGGTCTGAATATTCTCAAGGGCTGTGGTCACTTGCACTAGTCAACATGCAACATCCTCACATCAATGTCCCATGTCAGTCTGTATGTTGACAGTTCACCTTGCTAGTGTTGTTGTGGCTACTGCCAATTGGTTGATGGAATGGGTGAAGGAATGAAAGCATGCCAGGTACTGCCTGTGCCTCTGTCTCTGCAAACGGTGCTCCACCGGTCCTGCCCTTTCTCAAACTGCTGCATCGACCTAGACATTTGTAGCAGATGCCTATTGACAGTCCTTATTTGTTTTGTTTGCAGCCGCTATACAGAGATGATGGACATCACCAAGCCACCAAACACAGAATAACTCTCAGACATGAGTTCTGACACATTATCATTGTGGTCTGTTGACAGTTGACCTCTGCACTGTCTGTGTGTCCTTTCCACAGATGTTGTGGTGTCCCTGCTCTTCAATTGTCCCTCATTACTGTCCACAAAGTCTGGCAGTGAAGAGACGGTTGCTTTCCTGGCAGTTGGAGTTGGGGTGGTGGGCAGAGTAGATGGTGATGTTGTGTGCTCTATTTCCACATGTACCAGTAGTCCCTTTAGTATTAATTGTTTCTGACACATGGGGGGGGGGGTGATTACTGGAAACGCAAGTATATGGTTAGTGTAAATACATGGTTAGTGTTTGTTCACAGTATTGTTGGAACTGTGCTTCATGTGTTTGTGACATGTTTATGATGTGCATCTATGTTTGGTGTAGTCATCAGCACACAGTGCAGCAACCAACCTATGTGTACTCCAACTCCTATGATGCATTGCCAGGGTAGGGCGAGCATCTCAATAGAGTTATTCATGCTGTGATGTATGATATGTGGATATGGTTGGAAATTACCTCTCGGCAGGGTCACCCTAAACCTTTTTGCCTTGCTCCTCTTTTTTTCTGACCTAATTTTTGCTGCATTTAGGACTCTGCACACTTTACCACTGCTGACCAGTGCTAAGCTGCATATGCACTCTCCCTACAAACATGGTAACATTGGTTCATACCCAAGTGGCATATTTAATTTACTTGTAAGTCCCTAGTAAAGTGTACTACATGTGCACATGGCCTGTATCACTGGTATTGCCACCCACATAAGTAGCCACTTAACCATGTCTCAGGCCAGCTATTGTAAGGCCTGTGTGTGCAGTTTCACTGCCATTTCGACTTGGCATTCAAAAGTACTTGCCAAGCCCTAAACTCCCCTTTTTCTACATATAAGTCACCTCTAAGGTAGGCCCTAGGTAACCCATAGGGAAGGGTGCTATGTAGTTAAGAGGCAGGACATGTACATGTGTGGTTTATTTGTCCTGGTAGTGGAAAACTCCTAAATTGGTTTTCCACTATTGTGAGGCCTGCTCCTTTCATAGGATAGCTTTAGGGCTACCCTCATATACTGTTTGAGTGGTAGATTCTGATCAGAAAGGGGTAACAAGGACATATTTAGTATGGCCAGAACGGTAATACAAAATCCTGCTTATTGGTGAAGTTGGATTTTAAAATACTATTTTAGAAATGCCACTTTTAAAAAGTGAGCATTTCCCTGCACTTAAAATCCATCTGTGCCTTACAGCCTGTCTCAAATCCACGTCTGGGCTGGGCTGGTTGACAGCTCGCTTGTGTATTTCACCGAGACAGCCATAAACACAGGATACTCAGTCACACCAGCACACATCTGCATACTGAATGGGTCTTCCTGGGCTGGAAGGGTGAAGGGCCTGACACTTACATTTCAAAGGCCAGTGGCCTGCCCTCACACAATGGATTGCCAAACCCTCTACTGGGATCCGGGCAGACACCCCTGTACTGAAAGGGGATATTGTTCACTTCAAAACCACTCTTTGAAGACTCCCCCACTTCAAAGGCATTTTGGGGTATATAAACTGGGTCTCTGATCCCACCAACTCAGACACATCTGGACCTGAACCTGCAACTTCTCAAGAAGAACTGCCTGGCTGCCAAAGGACTCATCTGGCCTGCTTTAGTGTGAAGGGTTGCTGTCCTGCTGTTGCCTGCTAACCTACTGCCCTCTGACTTTTCTGAGAAGTGCTCTCCAAGGGCTTGGATTGAGCTTGCCTCCTGTTTTCTGAAGTATCAGGGGCAAAAATAATTAATCTCTTTAAGTAACACCATGTGTGCTGAAAATCGACACACAGCCTGCCGGAAACGATGCACAGTCCGCCTTGCGACGAGAAAATCGCTGCACAGCCGAACCGGAATGACGCAGCCCGACTTCTGAGTGAAGAATCAACGCAGCGCCTGCGGCTGGAAATTCGATGCACTGCCCTACCGGATTGACGCACCACCAAACTGGAACGATGCAGCCAGACTTCCCGAGTGAAGAATTGATGCAGCGTCTGCCGTGCGACAGAAAATTCGAGGCATCACCATACCGGATCGATGCAATGTCTGTGACTTCGCTCCACACGCCCAGGATTTCCATGCATCATCCCTTGATGTCAAAAATATTCCTGCATAGTAGTGAGGAATCAAGACTGCGTGCCGGAAATCGACGCAAAGCTCCATGCAGCATGAAAAGAAATGACGCATCATCAGTGCTGCATCGGAAATTCCAACGCACACCCTATTTTTCCACGCATGTCCTCCCCTGCAGTTTCCACAAGTGCATTTTTGACTCAAACCAGGTACTTTGTGCAAACAAGAGACAACTGTTGATTTATGAGAATTAAGACTCTTTTTAATCTTGCAAAAGTGATATGTCAACTTGTGCTTATTGAATCTTTATCGTTTTTACCTTAGTTTAACCAGATAAATATATTATATTTTTCTAAACCTGTGTGGTGTATTTTTGTGATGTCTTCATTGTGTTGCTGTATGATTTATTGCACAAATACTTTACACATTGCCTTCTAACTTAAGCCTGGCTGCTCAGTGCCAAGCTACCAAAGGATGGCCGCAGGATAATTTGGATTGTGCATGACTTATCCTGACTAGGAATGTGGTCCATATTTGGACAAAGGTGAATACCTCTGCCAAATAGAGACCCCATTTCTATCAGATATGCTAACAGTATGTTATGTTAAGTAAGTAAAGGGAAATGTCTTAGCTTGGCTGGTGCCTGCAGTATTGGAGGTGTCAATGTCAGACACTCCCACCACACTTTCTGGTTCCAGGGTGCCCTCGATGAGTGTCTACATAGGATTGGGAGGGGGGTATTTTAAGTGTCCAACACCTGTTCCACAACACTTAGTCATCCTCTTGGCCACCTTCTCCTTTGTGTGAGACCTCAGGTTATACCAGCAATTGTGCTTCTCTGAGATGGGCCTCTGGATGACACCTAGGGAGCTCACCTTCTCCAAGATGCCAGTTCACCCTCTCAAAGACGGAGATGCTGCTCCATTCCATTCCTCTCCTCCACCCCCAACATTTCTAAGAACCTGGTGCATTGTAACATCATATAATGCAAATTTATCAAAAATGCAACTACCAAGGAAGCGTCCTGGAGCTGATGTACTTGCAGAGGATCCAATATGATCCTATAAACTAAATAGCCAGATCTGGTGGAGTTTATGAAATTGTAGGAGATTGGTAATTGATCAAATGCAATTTGCAGAAGTGTTTCAAGCCTTGCAGGTTTTGCAGGTTCAGTTTGTGAAGGCTCCACCTCCATGCCTTGTTTGTCTTGTTTTACTAAGAGATAATGCCAAGGAGTTAGCAGAATGAAGCAACCATACTAATTGATAAAGATGAAAGATCCGAGTAAGAAAATTGTGCCCTAATGTATGCAGTGTTTTATGGCAATGCAAAGATTTCTCCAGAATGCTTTTTTTCTTACTGGCAGCCAGTACAACTTTTTCAAGTGAGAAAAATAAGAGTATTAGGAGGGAGATTTAACAATAAACGAGCAGTACATTTCTCTACCATCTGGAGTTGGCAGAACATGCACTTTGCATTCTTAAGTAGATTCTGTAACAGTAATCCAGTGTAAAGCCTAATGCCCATTATTTTGAAACCGGAACAAAATCAGGGAATATTTTTGCCGACTAACATACTTAGGGCCCTATGTAGGAACACATTTTCCCATAGACACAGAATGGGAAAAACCCTTTGCTACATCTGGCCCTTAGTAACAGAGGGAATTGTAGGGGAATCAGTTAAATAAAGCAAATGTGGGCTTAAAAAATCAATAGTCTTGTATCTGAATCGGGTCTGTTGGAATGTAAGGTACTGTGACTTGTATGAGAGCAAAGTGCAAATCCTTTGGCAGAAATGGAAGGATTTGCCTCAAAATGTTTAACAGTAGAAAACAGTAGAAAGTAGTTTCTAAAATAAGCATTCAAAAGGAGAGTTCTCTCGTAGGGGATCTCCATTGCAAGTCATCAGCATTTCAATAGTACCGCCCACGTGCGCAAATCCTGAGGCACTTCTTTATAGAATATCTTCTAAGGTATAGACATTCGCATTTCTTCAGGAAGGCCTATAGAAACACTTAAGAAAGAACATAATATGCAGCCTAGGAAACAAGCTACAGTGGTGAAATTATTCAGATTGTAGTTAGAAAAGGGTAAAAGCATCCATATACTGTGAGGTAAATGTTTTACAAAACAACGTAAGTGTCCTTCACAAACCCTTTTCTGTAAAAGTAAGGGATGAAGAAAAAAAAGGTCAGTGTAGCCCCATAGGCTGCTATTATGTGAGTTTAAAGCAGTGATGGTGCCTTTAAGGATGCAATGACCACCAGTATCCCATAATGCTCAGCAGATGGCAGTTGCTTCAGTTCTTTTTTAGAATAAGTGTTAGTGAAAGGTAAGTCCAATACTTTCCTCTGTTAGTTCCACCAGGGAGGAGAGAGGGTTGCTTATGAGTTTAATGGAGATTCTCCTATGAGAGAACTAGAGTTACAGGTAAGACACTATTCCTTCTCTCGTAGGGGATCTCAATTGATTGTCACAAGCAATTGAAGAGAATAGCAGGCCCATCCCTACTCATCACGGTGGAAAGAACAGAGGAGAGAAGATAAGACTGGATTAGGCAAATACATTTCTGAGGGAGACTTGTCCTACATGAGCATCTGTTCTACCATCTGAGTCCAAACAGTAGTGTTTGGTGAATGTGTGAACAAATCTCCATGTGGCCGCTTTACAAATCTCATCAATAGGGAAATTTTTTATCAAAGCGGCTGTACCTGCTTTGTCTCTCTTAGAATGGGTCTTAGGTCTAGCCAACAAAGTCTTGTTGGCTTTTTGGTAACATAGAAGTATGCAGGATGCTATCCAGTGGGAGATGAATTGCTTGGACGTGGCTAAACCTGTATGGACTGGGCCACTATTGACAATAAGTTGGACTGATCTGCGCATGCTGCGCATCTTATCCAAATAAAACTTCAAGCCCTCCTTATATCTAAGGAAAGAAGAGTTCTCTCAGAAGGGGGTGAGGATTCTGAAGGAAGGTCGATAAAAAAATTGTCTGATGGAAGTGCTTTAAATTTACCTGATACAGCAAACCACAAGTAGTGAGAAGAGATTTGCTTGTGATAATGAATATCTGGCAACAAACCTGCAATTTCAAGTGCTGTGTGCTTAGGTTTTATTTTAATAATATGCACTAGGCCACTAAATATCTACCAGGTCACCCTTCCTATGTTCTTCCTCAAATTGGTGGAGCAGGCTGGCCAGACACCAGGGGCCAGATGTAGCAATTTCCGATTTTGCGATTCGGAAATTGCGAGTCGGTGCGACTCGCAACTTCCGAATCGCAAAACTGGATGCAGAACGGTGTCTCAGACACCGTCTGCGAATCGCTATGGGGTCGCAAAGACCCACCTCATCAATATTAATAAGGTGGGTCGCATTTTGCGACCCCATAGCGATTCCCTGCACTCAAAATATTTGTTTGGCTTTTGCCTGCACAGCGATGTGCTTGTGAAATGTATTGTATTAAATATATCTTAAAAGTAGCTTACATCCCACCTTCCCTTCTTATTGGTCCCTGTGCTTGTCAATTTTTGTTTTCCTCCTTTCTATTGGTTGTAGGTGTTCGTTTCATGTTGCTCCTTGTGTGTTTTTCTCTAATCAGGCTCCTGTGACCCAACTGTTCAGTCTCATCTGCCGCTTGTCGCTTTGATGGGTTGAACGTCTTTAATTTGCTTGCTGCACAGTATTTATTGTTTAGCACTTATCAGCTTCCCCTGGCTGAACACAAATAACCTTTCGCATGCCTTGGACGAGGTGACCTCGTCCAAGGCAGCGGTTCCCGTGTGCCTTGGACGAGGTCACCTCCTCCAAGGCACGGGAACTGGGGGGAGCGCTAGCGCTCCCCCCATGTGCATCCCACCCACCCCCCCACCCCAAGGCGGGGATGGAAGTGGAAGCCCTTCCATCCCCGACCCGCCCCCCCCCCCCAGTGACGTCAGCACACGCTGATTTGTCACAGGGCCTCCCCCATCGCACTGGAAGCTCAGCATCCAGCGCGATCGAAAGAGTAATGCTTTGCATTTCTCTTTCGATCACGTGTGGGAGGCCCGGAGAGGCTTCAAAGGGAAGAAAATGTATTTCCTTCCCTTTGAAATCTCTCCAAGCGTTTCAAAAGCCGGATTGCTTGCAAACCGGCTTTTGAAACGGCCACTAGACACCAGGGATGTTTTTTTTTTTTTTAAATGGACATAAGGGAGCGACCCCTTGGGCAAGGGTCGCTCCCAGGGGGGGCATTCTTTGGGGGGGCATTCTTTGGGAAGGCTTTTTCTGCACCCCCTGGGGGCAGTTCGGCCTATTATTAGGCCGATCTGCCCCCAGGGGGGGCAGAAACCTCTAGGCACCAGGGATATTTTTATTTTGTTTTTTGTTTACTTTGTTGTTTTAGGTGTGGGGAGCGACCCCTTAGGCAAGGGTCGCTCCCCTAGGGGGAAAAATATATTTAGGCCATTTCTGCCCCCCTTGGGGGAAGATTGGCCTATTTTTATGAGGCCAATCTGCCCCCAAGGGGGACAGAAACCACTAGACACCAGGGAGTTTTTTTTTTTACGTGAATTTCACGCAAGGGGAGCGACCCCTTAGGCGAGGGTCGCTCCCCTGGGGGGGAATTATTTTAGGCCATTTCTGCCACCCTGGGGGGTAGATCAGCCTATTTTGATTAGGTCGATCTGCCCCCAAGGGGGGCAGAAACCACTAGGCACCAGGCATTTTTTTTTTTTTTTGTTTTACAGATGGGAAGCGACCCCCTTGGACAAGGGTCGCCCCCCTGGAGGGGAAAATTGTATTTAGGCAATTTCTGCCCCCTTTGGAGGCAGATCGGATGATTTTTGCTACACCAATCTGCCCCCAAGGGGGGCAGAAACCTCTATACACTTGGATTTTTTTTTTCGTGCCAATGTCACGCAGGGAGAGGGACGCCGTAGGCAAGATTTGCTACCGGGGGGTTTGGGGGGGTGGGGGTTTCAAACTCATTTTAGGCCATTTCTGCCCCTATTGTTATTAGGCCGATCTGCCCCCGGGGGGGGGGGCAAAAACCTCTAGGCGCCAGGGCAAAAAAAAATTCTGTGTTTTTTTTTTGTTTGTTTGTTTTTTTAGAGATGGGGAGCTACCCTTTAGGCAAGGGTTGCTCCCCTGTGGGGCAAATTGTATTTAGACCATTTCTGCCCCCCTTGGGGCCGGCTGAGCTAGAGGCCAAAATCCACAGGTAGGCACTTTGCAAAAAACACCTCTGTTTTCTGTGAAAAAATGTGATGTTGTCCTCTTGGGGGCAGATTGGCCGATTTTAGGTCAATCTGCCCCCAAGGGGGCAGAAACCACTAGGCACCGGGTATTTATTTTTTGGCGCCAATGTCACGCAGGGGGAGCGACCTCGTAGGCAAGGGTCGCTCCCGGGCGAGGGGTTTTGGGGACAAATCTATTTTAGGTCATTTCTGCCCCCCCTGAGGGCAGATCGGCCTATTGTTATTAGGCCGATCTGCCCCCAGGGGGGCAGAAAACTCTAGGCGCCAGGGCAAAAAAATTTTGGGGTGTTTTTTTTGTTTGTTTGTTTTTTTAGAGATGGGGAGCGACCCATTAGGCAAGGGTCGCTCCCCTGGGGGGCAAATTGTATTTAGACCATTTCTGCCCCCCTTGGGGCCGGCTGAGCTAGAGGCCAAAATCCACAGGTAGGCACTTTGCAAAAAATACCTCTGTTTTCTGTGAAAAAATGTGATGTGTCCACGTTGTGTTTTGGGCCATTTCCTTTCGTGGGCGCTAGGCCTACCCACACAAGTGAAGTACCATTTTTATCGAGAGACTTGGGGGAACGCTGGCTGGAAGGAAATTTGTGGCTCCTCTCACATTCCAGAACTTTCTGTCACCGAAATTAGAGGAAAAAGTGTTTTTTTGGCCACATTTTGATGTTTGCAAAGGATTCTGGGTAACAGAACCTGGTCAGAGCCCCACAAGTCACCCCATCTTGTATTCCCCTGGGTTTCTAGTTTTCAAAAATGCGTTGGTTTGCTAGGTTTCCCCCAGGTGCCGGCTGAGCTAGAGGCCAAAATCCACAGGTAGGCACTGTTTTCTATGAACAAATGTGATGTGTCCACATTGTGTTTTGGGCCATTTCCTGTCGGGGGCGCTAGGCCTGCCCACACAAATGAGGTATCATTTATATCGGGAGACTTGGGGTAACGCTGAGTGGAAGGAAATTTGTGGCTCCTCTCAGATTCCAGAACTTTCTATCACCGAAATTTGAGGAAATTGAGTTTTTTTAGCCACATTTTGAGGTTTGCAAAGGATTCTGGGTAACAGAACCTGGTCAGAGCCCCACAAGTCACCCCATCTTGGATTCCCCTAGGTCTCTAGTTTTGAAAAATGCACAGGTTTGGTAGGTTTCCCTAGGTGCCGGCTGAGCTAGAGGCCAAAATCTACAGGTAGGCACTTTGCAAAAAACTCCTCTGTTTTCTTTAAAAAAATGTGATGTGTCCACGTTGTGTTTTGGGGCATTTCCTGTTACGGGCGCTAGCCCTACCCACACAAGTGAGGTATCATTTTTATCGGGAGACTTGGGGGAACGCTGGGTGGAAGGAAATTTGTGGCTCGTCTCAGATTCCAGAACTTTCTGTCACCGAAATGTGAGGAAAACGTGTTTTTTTTAGCCTAATTTTGAGGTTTTCAAAGGATTCTGGGTAACAGACCTGGTCAGAGCCCCACAAGTCACCCCATCTTGGATTCCCCTAGGTTTCTAGTTTTAAAAAATGCACAGGTTTGGTAGGTTTCCCTAGGTGCCGGCTGAGCTAGAGGGCAAAATCTACAGGTAGGCACTTTGCAAAAAACACCTCTGTTTTTCTTTAAAAAAATGTGATGTGGAGGGCGTGGTCTGGCCGTCGAAGAAAATGGCCGCCTGAGAAAAGATCTCCGCGCGCCGGGCAGGCCAAGCTTGTAAACAGAGTGTCTCCCCCTGCGTTTCTGTCCCCCGGCATGGCCTCCCAGCTGGTTGAGAGAGGGGGCCTCCGGGGTGGCGGAGTTACGCGACCTGAGCGACGGCAGCCGCGACCGGAGACGCAGGAGTGGATGCGGACTCCGGACCTCCGCGATGCCGCGGACTAAGGTGTGGCACCGCACGGGCCCGGGAGCGCGTCACGAGGGGGGTGCCCGGACCGGCCCTCTACCGCCTCGGCTCCCTGGGTGCTGGGGTGCCGCACTGCCCCCTCATGCGGAGAAGGGGGGGAGGACCCCGAAGGCGATGGTCCACTACAGTGCCAGGGCCTGAAAACGACCGCGACGGAACAGCAAAGGACCGGCAAGGAAGCGCATTTCACGAGGACTAAATCGTACCTGATGGGGACTGATAACAACACGATGAGACGGTGAGCCCACTAGGCGGGATCCCCCAAACGGCACCATCCAACAAAAGGACCCCCCAGCAGCAAACAAGGGACACATTCCTCCCCCCCCCCTTTTTTGATCTAGCACACGGAAGAGGAGCCCAAGAATAAGACTCTCTATGACACCCAGAAGGGGAGCGGGGGAGAAGGGGAAGGAAGAAAAGGGGGGGACAGCGAAAGGACACCAGAGAGCAATTTAGGGAGAAAGAGAGGAACAAAGATTAAACACATAAGGAATGACAAAGAAGCAAAGAGGGGAGAGGAAAGCCGGAATAGGAAGAAGGGAGGAGAACAGAACGAAACAAGAGGGGAGTAGGACCTCGAACAGCACGTGCCTCACTAAACAACCCGACCCCTCGCCCAATTGCCCCCCCAAAAAAAGAGCATTGTACTGGGTACTACAACAAGGGACTCATCTAAAATGAAACATAGGCGAGATGCCCCCTTCTGTTACACGCTGCAACGTACCCAAATTCGCTGATCCCTCTCTAGCCCTCTATCAATGAACATACCTCTATCAGAAACTGAGCGTATTCTAGATTGTCCTCTATAGATCATGCTCTGAAGCTTCACAGGTCACAGCAGGATACCAAACCGAATGGGAACCTTACCCACAGATCCTATAACCCAAAGTCTGACCCATCCTCGGAAGTCGAAGAAACCATCCGTAGGTCTGAACAGACTCATACAAGTCCTCGAGTGCTAGCTCTTAAAATAGTATCTTCTATCTGACCTCCACTCCTTGAGAACAATGCCCAACGACAAGACCGCAAGTAAACATTCTCGCCAACTGCTATTCTCGGAAGCCATTGCTCAACCCAAAACTATGACGGCACAAACGGCGCCACAGGGACATACATCTCCCCTGGTAGACCAACCCACACTAGACGCCACAGATCGTATACTGCAAGAGATTGCCTCAGTTGGACGGCGCTTGGAGGTAATGGACCTAAAAATAACAGACCTTACTTTGGCCTCCTCCTCAAACCGCGCTGACATAGCAGGCTTAAGAGAAACAGTAACCAACCTAGACCAACACCTGTCGGCAGTGGAAGACCATATAGCGGCAATCCCTGATCAGGAAGAGGAACTAAAGTCGCTCAGAACTAAACTCACTGACCTGGAGGACCGAAGTCGTAGAGACAATGTATGCTTTTTCGGTATCCCGGAACAAAAAGAAGGATCAGATATCAAAACCTTCCTTAGCTTACTGCTGACCAACCACTTCGGCATAGAGTTTTCACCACCTCCAGAATTTCAGAGGGTGCACACAAAGCGTGTAGACAAAGCGTCTACAAATAAACCGCGCCCTATCATTGCATGTTTCCTGTGCCATGAACAAGCCCGCCAGGTCATCTCCACAGCCAAAACACAGCAACCGATATCACTGGATGGACATGAAATCAGAGTAGCGGCAGACTTCTCAAGGTTAACGAATGACAGAAGAAGGGCATTTCTTGCTCTCCACCGTAACTAAGATCCCTAGACATCAAGTATAGTCTTTTTGAACCGGCACGTATGTGGATCACGCACCATGGCACATCCAGAGATTTCACTGACCCCGAGGACCTCAGCGCTTATTTGAACAGTGTGACCTCGCAATCTATGGACACCGCCCCCGGGCATCTGGAATCTACAGCACCACATACAGAAATTGCTATTAGCCTGCCAACTCCATGGCCCAGACTCAATGCCCCCCCTCGCAAAAAAGAGGCCGAATGTATGACCGACCCCCAAAGACACAGGAAGCCCGGGAGCACATCCTGCAAGCAGTGTGTGGGAAAACAGGGCTGATTGCAGAGGCCCCCTAACTTTTTGCCCCAATTTTCCACTTTATGCTGGTGTTTTCCTGACTCTGATGGTGCCCTGGGTACTGCTAACCAGTCCCAGGGCCTGTGCTCCGTGTAAAATGGATATGCAAATTAGGCTAATTATAATTGGCTAAGTTAACCTACCTATAAGTCCCTAGTATATGGTAGGGCATGTAGGTTTAGGGACCACAGCATAGGTGGTGCACACCTAGGTGCATTGCTGAGGTGCCCAGTGTCATTTTAAAAGCAAGCCTGCCTTGCTGGCTGCTTTTAAATTAAAGTTATATGCAAATTCGACTTTGGAATTAAAGGTACTTCCAAAGTCTTAAACTACCTTATTTTTACATATAAGTCACCCCTAAGGTGTGCCCTATGTGCCCCTAGGGCTGGGTGCCATGTAACTATAAGCAGGGACTTTATAAAAATAGATTTATAAGCCCTGGTGAGGTAAAAACAGCCAAATTCGTTTTTCCCTCATTGAAGTAAATGGCCTTCATAGGCTAGAATGGGCAGACTTTATTTTAAATTTTAAAGTCTCCTTAAATGTTGCATACCAAGAATTTGGTATCAAATTAATTGTTGTAATAAACCCTACAACTTCCAGTTGTTGGATTTAATATAACTAGTTCAGGTAAAAAGTTTAGACTTTACCTAAAAAGTTGCCAATTTCAACTCTGCATTGTTTTTGCTGCTGTGCTCTGATTGGCCAGCCTGCAGCAGCTTCTGCCAGGCTGCCTTGATGAGGTGTGAAGTGGCCAGGCTTCACACAAAGGAATGTGCTTGGGGGAGAGAATCTCCCCTCAGCAGATGGTGAGGCAGGAAGGGGGAGGGCTGCCAAACTGGTCTTCAAAGGCAGAGAAGGACATTTGCAGCACCCAGCAACACCCCCACATCCTGCAACCCCAGACAATTAGGTGCCCCCTTGATTAGATTAGGAGAGGGCAGGAGAGGGGTGTGTTTATGATTTTTAGCCACACCAGTGGGTGGGCTCAGCCAGATGTAACCTCCAAAAATCAGATTAATCCATGTTGGATTTTTAGAGACTGTTGCCTTCTGGGATGGATTTTTGCCACACTTCCCAGGAAGTGGTCATCACAGGGGGACAACCCTGTCCCTGATTGGAGAACCAGGGCCCCCCTGCTTTTCACCCAGGAGCAAGGATAAAACTGGCAGACCTGCACCCACGCCTCAGATCCCCTCCAGAATTCAACAAGAAAGGAACTAAAGAAGAAGAAGGACTGCCCTGCTGGACCCCTGGCCTGCACCTGGACCCTGCACTCAGAAGGACTGCACCAGCTGCACACTTGGTCTTCACCACAAGAAGGACTTTGCCTGGCTTCAACTGGTTCAAGGAGGGACTCCCTGTTTGCTACAGGTGAAAAATTGCTAACCAGAGTCCCCTGCACCAACTCCTGAAGAAAGCAACCAGCTGACCACTGTCCAGTGGCCAAAAAGGAGTTTGCGCCAGGTGCATTCTGGGAGTTGAAGTCCGCACCCCCCAAGGACCATCACAGAACTTCTGGACCCTTGGGGTGAGCTGTGGACCCCAAAAGAACCTTAAAAGAACATCTGGGTGAAGCCCCAGAAGTTTGGAAAAGATTTGAGAATTTTTGGAAAAAAGCTCCAGAGAGGGACCGACCCGCCGCGGAAATTCTAGCCGGCTTGCCTCAACCGCGACCCGGCCTGACTTCGTGGTTCGTCCCGGTAAAGAAAAACATCCAAAAAAGAGACTAAGTCCGAAGGTAAAAAGTTGACCGGGACCTCCCAGCCATCGTATCCGAGAAGGGCTCCATGGACGTCGGATCAAGATCCAGGTTTACCCCGGTCGAAGGATTTTCATCTCGAAAAAACGACTAAGTCCGAAGGTAAAAGTCTCCACCGAGGAAACCCACATCGCGTATCCGGACAAGGGCTCCAGGAGGTCGGATTCGACTGGCAGGTTCGTCCCGCTGAAGAAAAATCTTCAAAATGAAGACTAAGTCAGAAGGTAACTTTCTAACCGAGGCCTCCCGCGACCTGTAGCCGAGCAGGGCTCCATCGCGGTCGGCCTGAAAGTTTGACTTTGCCCCAGTCGAGGTGCAACCAGATGACCCGATTGGCGCTTTTTGTTTCTAAGCGCTAGAAAAGTAATAATTCTTTAAAAATTCATATCTCCGGTTCCCCTGAACCGATTTTAATAGTTTTTGTGTCATTTTAAAGATAAAAATATAAACTATTTTTGTAAATTGGTTTTGGATTTTTAAACTGTTTCCTGTGTTTTATTTAATTACTGTTTTGTGATATTTGAATGCTTTACACTTTGTCTCCTAAGTTAAGCCTTGACGCTCGTTGCCAAGCTACCAAGGGTTGAGCTGGGATTAATTTACTGAGACCTAACTGTACCTATGTGGAGGTTAGTGGCTTGTTGCTAGGTGTAGGTACCAACCTGCCCTACCAATAACCCATTTTCCAACATAATTGGAAGCAGCAACGGGATCCTGTACTTGTGTTCAATATCACGTTACAGTTTTAGGTAAAACAAATTAAAAATCCTTTAAATTGTCCTAGTGCAAAAATTGTTTTTAATTTTTAATTTGGATTAATTTCAATTATTGAATTTTTGTAATTTTTCTAAATTCTTGTTTCCAATTTTTGCAAAAAGTTTTTGTTGACACAAAACTAGGGAACCATGGAGCTTGATCTGGCTAGCCTCCCCACACTGACAGTAGTCCAGCTTAGGGGGTTGTGTATTGAAAGAGGGTTGCCTGCAACCACTGATCTCAGGAAGCAAATCCTGATCACATCCCTGACAGCATGGGCTGAGGCCCAAGAGGTAGAGTCAGAAGAAGCTCCAGAGGAGGGAGAAAGAAGGGAGGATGCAAGCTCTAACCACTCAGGGGAGGGAAGGCATCTGACCCTAAGTGAGGACGAGGAAGAACGGTCCTCAGTAAATACAGTCACTAGGGGCAGATCCAAAGCTAGTGGTGGGAAGGGGGTCCTTTCAGGAGGAGAGAACCCATCCATCAGAGAAAGAGAGCTGGAGGCCCAGCTAGCATACATAGCTTTGGAAGCAGAGAAGCTGGCCCTAGAAAAGAAAAAGTGGGCATACAAAGAGAAAAGAGATGGAGGCAGCGATAAAGAAGCTGAGGTGTCCATGGGTGGGGGAGTTTGCCCCAGATTACCCAAGGGGGTAGTTCCTGCTTATGTAGAGGGGGATGACATAGATAAGTGGCTGGGGGCCTTTGAGAGGGCACTCCAAATGAGAAGGGTTAGGCCTCAATACTGGGGTTCCCTTTTGTGGGAGTTGGTCCCCAACTCAGGTAGGGATAGGCTTCTGACCTTAAGGGGGGAGGAGGCAGATTCATACCCTAGTATGAAGAGGTGCTTAGCCAAGAAGTTTGGTCTGACCCCAGAGCAATATAGAATGAAGTTCAGGGACACCCAGAAGGTCAGTACCCAGTCTTGGGTTGACTTTGTGGACATTTCACTAAAGGCACTAGAGGGCTGGATTATTGGTAACGAAGTAGATACTTATGAGGGGTTATACAATCTGATCATGAGAGAGCACATCTTGACCAATTGTACCCAAGAAAGGTTACGCCAGCATCTAGTGGACTCTAAGCAGACCAACCCTAGAGAGCTAGGGGAGGCAGCTGATGAGTGGTTGAGAACCAGGGTGGTTGTCAAGTCCCAGGGGGGAGACTCCAAGAAGGGGGGGACAGGTCCCCAAAAACCTAAGGAGGGAGGTGGTAAGCCCACCACAGAGACTCCCTCTGTACCCCAGAACCCTAAGAAGGAGGAGAGTAAATCCCACTCCCACTCTGACAAGCAGAGACAGGGAGACCCAGGGTTAAAAAAGCTCTTGGACAGTAGGGCTTGCTTTGACTGTCAGCAGACAGGTCACTTCAGAGGAGATGCAGCCTGTCCAAAGAAGGTGGTTAGCACTGGGCTGTCCAGTGTAGCCATAGAGGAGGATTCCTCAGATGATGAAGTCCTCTTAGCATTGAGCTGGGAGACAGGACCAGATGGTAAGCTGGTGATCCCTGAGGGTGGAAGTAGGCACTTCCACCACATTCAAGTGAATGGGATCCCTACCACTGGCCTGAGAGACACCTGTGCCAGTCACACTATAGTGAGTGACCGGTTAGTGACCCCAGACATGTATGTCCCAGGAAAGACAAAGAAAGTCAGGATAGCCACAGGGGAGGTCACCTCCAAACCTGTAGCCATAGTGCCCCTAGAGAGGGAGGGTATCCTTGACTGGATTAGGGTGGTAGTCAGTGCTGACCTTCCCCTAGATTGTATCCTGGGCAATGACCTCCCAGAGGTGAGTCTGGTCACAGATGGGGTGGTCGCCCAGGGCGCCCCCCCAACCCAAAGTCCTGGGGAGTCAGTCCCTACAGTTAGGAGACAGGGGTCCCCAAGAAAAGGAAAGAAGAAAAGGAAGGGTGGGCCACTCTTAAAGAGAGTTCCAGGGAGCCAAAGGCCTTCTGCCCCAGTAGGGGGGAAGCCCAGAGTTGGCACTGGTGAGGCCTCACCTGACCCCAAGGAAGTCCTGAGTAGTCAGGCAGCTGTCCAGATGCAAGGTGTTGCCCCTGCACTGACAGAAGGGAGAGTGGAAGGAGGGTGTCTGCCACAGGAAGTGGTAGCCCCCCACTCTAGACAGCTAGAGGGGTGCCAGGACCTCACAATTGCCCCCTAAAGCAGCTCAGCCACCTGTCAGTGGAGAGCTTAGGGTGTGGTTCTGGGTACTGACAGCTGTCAGTAGCCTCTGCTGGGTGCTAGCCTTCCTGGCAGCACTGTACTTGGCCTGGGAGGCAGACCCCAGGGCCAATAGCAAAGTAGGCCCCCTGACCCTATTGGTCATGGTGGGGTTGCTCAAGTGTTGGGTGACCTCTTTGGGTAAGCTAGGTGTTGCCCTAGCAAAGTTTGGAGTAGGGGAGGTGGGCACCTCACTACCCAAGTTGGCAGAGAGAGAGGAGGAAGACCCCCCTAGAGGGAAGTTTCAGTTTGAATTGGGTCCTTTTACTGTTGGGATGGCTTCACTACCCAGAGGGAGTGAACATGACAGGAGGATGTAAGGCAGAGTAGGCCCTGCAAAGGGACAGCCAGTTTTCTTCACTGTGTTCCTCGCCTAACAAGCCAGGAAGACTCTCCCAGGGTTGGGCTGAGTCTCCTGGGCGTGTGGGCTGGGGGGGGGTTGTGTGGGAAAACAGGGCTGATTGCAGAGGCCCCCTAACTTTTTGCCCCCATTTTCCACTTTATGCTGGTGTTTTCCTGACTCTGATGATGCCCTGGGTACTGCTAACCAGTCCCAGGGCCTGTGCTCTGTGTGAAATGGATATGCAAATTAGGCTAATTATAATTGGCTAAGTTAACCTACCTATAAGTCCCTAGTATATGGTAGGGCATGTAGGTTTAGGGACCACAGCATAGGTGGTGCACACCTAGGTGCATTGCTGAGGTGCCCAGTGTCATTTTAAAAGCAAGCCTGCCTTGCTGGCTGCTTTTAAATTAAAGTTATATGCAAATTCGACTTTGGAATTAAAGGTACTTCCAAAGTCTTAAACTACCTTATTTTTACATATAAGTCACCCCTAAGGTGTGCCCTATGTGCCCCTAGGGCTGGGTGCCATGTAACTATAAGCAGGGACTTTATAAAAATAGATTTATAAGCCCTGGTGAGGTAAAAACAGCCAAATTCGTTTTTCCCTCATTGAAGTAAATGGCCTTCATAGGCTAGAATGGGCAGACTTTATTTTAAATTTTAAAGTCTCCTTAAATGTTGCATACCAAGAATTTGCTATCAAATTAATTGTTGTAATAAATCCTACAACTTCCAGTTGTTGGATTTAATATAACTAGTTCAGGTAAAAAGTTTAGACTTTACCTAAAAAGTTGCCAATTTCAGCTCTGCATTGTTTTTGCTGCTGTGCTCTGATTGGCCAGCCTGCAGCAGCTTCTGCCAGGCTGCCTTGATGAGGTGTGAAGTGGCCAGGCTTCACACAAAGGAATGTGCTTGGGGGAGAGAATCTCCCCTCAGCAGATGGTGAGGCAGGAAGGGGGAGGGCTGCCAAACTGGTCTTCAAAGGCAGAGAAGGACATTTGCAGCACCCAGCAACACCCCCACATCCTGCAACCCCAGACAATTAGGTGCCCCCTTGATTAGATTAGGAGAGGGCAGGAGAGGGGTGTGTTTATGATTTTAAGCCACACCAGTGAGTGGGCTCAGCCAGATGTAACCTCCAAAAATCAGATTCATCCATGTTGGATTTTTAGAGACTGTTGCCTTCTGGGATGGATTTTTGCCACACTTCCCAGGAAGTGGTCATCACAGGGGGACAACCTTGTCCCTGATTGGAGAACCAGGGCCCCCCTGCTTTTCACCCAGGAGCAAGGATAAAACTGGCAGACCTGCACCCACGCCTCAGATCCCCTCCAGAATTCAACAAGAAAGGAACTAAAGAAGAAGAAGGACTGCCCTGCTGGACCCCTGGCCTGCACCTGGACCCTGCACTCAGAAGGACTGCACCAGCTGCACACTTGGTCTTCACCACAAGAAGGACTTTGCCTGGCTTCAACTGGTTCAAGGAGGGACTCCCTGTTTGCTACAGGTGAAAAATTGCTAACCAGAGTCCCCTGCACCAACTCCTGAAGAAAGCGACCAGCTGACCACTGTCCAGTGGCCAAAAAGGAGTTTGCGCCAGGTGCATTCTGGGAGTTGAAGTCCGCACCCCCCAAGGACCATCACAGAACTTCTGGACCCTTGGGGTGAGCTGTGGACCCCAAAAGAACCTTAAAAGAACATCTGGGTGAAGCCCCAGAAGTTTGGAAAAGATTTGAGAATTTTTGGAAAAAAGCTCCAGAGAGGGACCGACCCGCCGCGGAAATTCTAGCCGGCTTGCCTCAACCGCGACCCGGCCTGACTTCGTGGTTCGTCCCGGTAAAGAAAAACATCCGAAAAAGAGACTAAGTCCGAAGGTAAAAAGTTGACCGGGACCTCCCAGCCATCGTATCCGAGAAGGGCTCCATGGACGTCGGATCAAGATCCAGGTTTACCCCGGTCGAAGGATTTTCATCTCGAAAAAACGACTAAGTCCGAAGGTAAAAGTCTCCACCGAGGAAACCCACATCGCGTATCCGGACAAGGGCTCCAGGAGGTCGGATTCGACTGGCAGGTTCGTCCCGCTGAAGAAAAATCTTCAAATTAAAGACTAAGTCAGAAGGTAACTTTCTAACCGAGGCCTCCCGCGACCTGTAGCCGAGCAGGGCTCCATCGCGGTCGGCCTGAAAGCTTGACTTTGCCTCGGTCGAGGTGCAACCAGGACCCGATTGGCGCTTTTTGTTTCTAAGCGCTAGAAAAGTAATAATTCTTTAAAAATTCATATCTCCGGTTCCCCTGAACCGATTTTAATCGTTTTTGTGTCATTTTAAAGATAAAAATATAAACTATTTTTATAAATTGGTTTTGGATTTTTAAACTGTTTCCTGTGTTTTATTTAATTACTGTTTTGTGATATTTGAATGCTTTACACTTTGGGGGTGATTCTAACCTTGGCGGACGGCGGAGGCCGTCTGCCAAGGTACCGCCGTGAAATGACCGCACCGCGGTCAAATGACCGCGGCGGCCATTTAAACATTTCCTCTGGGCCGGCGGGCGCTCTCCGAAAGAGCGCCCGCCGGCCCAGAGGAAATGCCCCTGCAACGAGGACGCCGGCTCAGAATTGAGCCGGCGTAGTTGCAGGGGTGCGACGGGTGCAGTTGCACCCGTCGCGTATTTCAGTGTCTGCAAGGCAGACACTGAAATACTTTGCGGGGCCCTCTTACGGGGGCCCCTGCCGTGCCCATGCCATTGGCATGGGCACGGCAGGGGCCCCCAGGGGCCCCGCGGCACCCCCTACCGCCATCCTGTTCATGGCGGGTTTCCCGCCATGAACAGGATGGCGGTAGGGGCTGTCAGAATCCTCATGGCGGCGGAGCGCGCTCCGCCGCCATGAAGGATTCCCCCGAGCAGCGGTAAGTCGGCGGGAGCCCGCCGACTTGCCGCTTCTGACCGCGGCTGAACCGCCGCGGTCAGAATGCTCGTGGGAGCACCGCCAGCCTGTTGGCGGTGCTCCCGTGGTCGGTGGCGCTGGCGGCCACCGGCCGCCAGGGTCAGAATGACCCCCTTTGTCTCCTAAGTTAAGCCTTGACGCTCGTTGCCAAGCTACCAAGGGTTGAGCTGGGATTAATTTACTGAGACCTAACTGTACCTATGTGGAGGTTAGTGGCTTGTTGCTAGGTGTAGGTACCAACCTGCCCTACCAATAACCCCTTTTCCAACACAGTGATTGACCACACTCAAGATACGGGCAGAGACAAATCCCGCTCCCCCTTGAAACCATCATCAGAAGACCAACATGATGAACACTAATTCCACAGTAGAACAGACGATTCGGGGATCTGGACCTGCTCCAAACCATCTACCCTCTACCCTGTGACAGCTAAGTGACATGCTCATCCACTTTATCTGCTGCTCGCCCAGAAGGGGGCCTGCTAAAAAACACACCCACCAAATGCTGTCTGCTGCAATGTAACATACAGGGCAAGCCGTATCCAATGACTGTCGGCCCCGCCGCGGCGGGCGGGTCGACCAGGGTTCCTATGTGGGGTTGGTGGGGGTGGGGAGAGGGGCGGACGAGGGCGGGGTGAGGATTTTACATAGGAACCAGGACAAGGAACAGATAGGAATAGACTCGCTGGACAACACACAGCATCAACCCCAATCTCATTAATGGGGGAGCTCTTAACATAGTCATACTCAAGTCACCCGTACACCCCCCCCATAGGGCAGGCATACACAAACGTGAAGATACACATCGCAACCCCGCGCCGTACCGTCTCGAACACTATACATTTACTGGATAGACGGCTAATAGGGGAGGTCACCCTGCGACCCGCTGTCGTTGCCTCTGCCCCCTCCCCCCGATCCCAGGAGGGAGTGGGCGGAACACTCAATATCCTCGGCCCAAACAGCATCAGCGTAACAATACTGATAGCATGTTCTGGGAAAGCCCCAACACCCCCACCCACTAGGAAAACCTACAGACGATCTTAACAGATAATACCGCGCCCCTAATCTTATTGCAGACAAACCACAGAAGGTACAGCCGCCGAACAGCGCAGCTAATTCCTAGGCATATAATAATCGCACTGAAGGGAGTAATAAGATCAACACAACTCCGCCACATGGGACATATTCCCGGGCGATCACACAAAACGCAGCATCATAGATCATCATTATATATTGCAAATTTTTACATTCTACGATATCTTAACAGATAACAAGCTTAGAGTGCGTGTTATGGGGTGACCCGTGGCTCGCCGCCCTGGGCACATTCCTTCCCCCCCACCCGTCCTTAGACCCTAATATTTGTTCCGGGCCCACACCCGGCCCCCGGCATCTCATGCATCCATTTGTGCGCCCACACGACTGGGGGGCCCCCCTGGGAGGTCTCATGACATCAGGAACAATGCATATATTCCCTCATTATGTCCCATTGATATAATACCTTACCGGCGCGTGGGCCTTACAGGTTAGACCCGCAGACTAGAAGGCTCTAGGCAGTAGTGAGTGTTTTCCTACCCTGACCAATTTCCATTCCCTATTCTTTCTATTTATTCTCTCATTATTATTATCATTTACTTCCTCGTTTTAGTGAGGTTCCTAGACCCACTTCCTTTTCTACTCCTATAATCACCCACACCCACGTAGTAATCGCTGTTCGTTTCTCTACACACCCCACCCTACCTCTCTCCATCCTCCCCCCTTTCCTCTTCTTCTATATTCTTTGTATTGTGACCGAGGGGACCCCTCTCAGTATCCCAAGGCCTAAATAAACAAGAAACCTATATTGCTTGCCTCGCAGGCCTGTCATTACCCACTTTCTGGCTCTATCACACGGACCATAACACATTCAATACACCATAAACCATGACACATCCGACACCCTCGGGAACGACAACTCTGCTCACAGCCCTGTCCTGGAATGTACACGGGATGACCCACTATATTAAATGACAAAACATACTGTCCTATCTCCGCTCCAAACATGCCGACATTGCTCTGCTGCAGGAAACACACCTCTCCTCGATGGAATCAGAGAAACTGCGCAGAGATTGGGTGGGAAAAGTAATATGCAGCGGAACACCACCTATGTTGGCAGGTACACAGGGAATGGGAAGGAAATGTGGAATGGCAATACTTCTGCGTCGCTCGGTGCAATTCCGATTAGTTAAAACATGGCATGACCCAGAGGGACGCTACGTACTAGCCAAGCTAGTGGTGGGATCCTCCACAACATGTATAGGCTCAATAAACGTCCCCACCGGCTCTAAGCGCTCCTTTTTCCTCTCTCTTAATCGTCTTCTAACACAGATAGGTGCCTCACAATATATTCTTGGGGGGGATTGGAACATAGTCCAAGATGCTATTCTAGACCGATCAAGTGGTCTTGACACGGGTAACAATGCAGATACAGCCGTACTAAAAGACATCCCCTCAGACCATGGCCTAATAGATTGTTGGCGTCTCTCCCACCCTTCCAATAGGGAATATACCTTTGTCTCTTCGGTCCACGGGACCCAATCACGGCTAGACTATCTCTTAGTCAATCATAGAATGCTACAAGCGGTTAAGTCAGTAGAAATACTGGTGGCCGCACTATCAGACCACTCTCCGGTATTAATAACCCTGGAACTCAGATTGATTACACCCGGCCGTAAACCCTGATGCCTCCCTAACACTAGGTACCGATCCCCGAATGGGAAGGAACAACTCAAGACCCATGTAGCCACATACATGAAGGATAATAGAGGCTCAGTAACCTTACCACAACTTCTCTGGGCTGCGGCGAAAGCAACTATTAGAGGGCAAGTAATGAGAGATGCAGCTATCTCCAGTGCTCATAGAAGGGCTCAACAGCGCACGCTAGAAGATACAATAACGCAGGCCATGAGGAAATATACACAGCAACCCACCCCCCCCCAACCGCCGCTCCCTAGAACAGGCCAAAATGGCGCTTAATTCCCTTTATACCTCATAGGCAGAATATGCCCTTAAAAGGCTGAAGGGACGACACTATGAGCACGGAGAGAAAGCGGGCCGCTTATTGGCCGCCCAACTACGCCAACGGGAAACAGCACTTGCTATACCGGCACTACGCACCCAGGATAACTTACTCATCACACACCCCCAGGCGATCACAGAGGAATTCGGCCGGTACTACCAAACTCTGTATTCTTCAGAAACATCGGAGGACATTGCCCACTTAGACGCATTCCTGCAGAGGACGCAAATCCCCCATCTTACAGACGAAGGCAGGGCTCTTTTAGAAGGAGACATCAGTAAGGAAGAGATACAACAAGCTATAGCCAATCTATCATATCACAAAGCACCAGGGGAAGATGGGTTCACATCTGAATTCTATAAATGGACAGGAACCGTCAGGGTAGATGCCTTATATGAGGCGTTCCAAGGGGCCAAGAGGGAGGGTTCCATACATCCTATGTCTAATTAAGCCACCATCACAGTTTTGCCGAAACCCGGAAAAGACCCACTTCTCAGCGGAAGCTATCGTCCTATCTCCCTATTGAATGGAGATATTAAAATATTAGCGGGACTACTGGGCACTCGCCTTAAAAAAGTTATCCCCTCGCTAATCCATCACTCCCAAGTAGGCTTTGTACCGGGCCGCTCCTCCAGGAATCACCTCCGCACACTCTTTCATGCCATTTGGACTGCCCGCGATACACAAGAGGAAGCCTTAGCCCTCTCATTGGATGCCGAGAAAGCATTCGACCGAATAGAATGGTGGTACCCCTTTGAAATCTTGAAACGGTTCGGGTTAGGAGACGGTTTCATTAATAAGGTGCGCCTCCTATATGATTCTCCGACAGCACAGGTAAACTGTGGGGGGTTCTTATTGGACACTTTTGCGATTCGGAGAGGAACACGCCAAGGATGCCGGCTATCCCCCCTCCTGTTTCTACTTGCGGTGGAGCCTCTGGCAGCAGCTATCCCTAGTTCCAACCTCATATCAGGAATCCCGCTACCAGGCGGAAACTCTGACATATATTTATACGCGGACGACATCCTACTTACCCTCACTGACCTACCTAACTCCATCACTGCCCTGAGGGAGATTCTAACGGAATTCGAATGCATATCACGATACCGAATCAATTGGGACAAATGCGAAGCTCTACCACTCTCCCCAGTCACAGTTAGTGCTTCCATACAAGGTTTACCGATCAAATGGAAACACTCCTGACTAAGATATCTAGGAATTGACGTAAATACAGGGCTGCTCAATGTAGTAACAGACAATATAGATCCACTGATCAGTGCCATGAAACGGGACTTTGAGAAATGGGGTCAACTGAGCCTCTCTATGTGGGGCCGGGTATAAGCGGTGCGGATGGTGACCTTGCCGAGGTTCTTATATGTCCTAGGTATGCTCCCCTTACAGATCCCCTTACCTGTATTAAGAGAGATAGACCGCTGTATCTGCTCCTTTGCTTGGGGATCCATGCGCCCACGACTACCCAGAACCACATTAATAGCCCGACGGGAGTGCGGCGGACTAAGCCTTCCCTCAATCGAACATTATTCTTACGCGCTACATCTTTCGCAAATGGCCCTCCTACTCCTGAATGTAAGAAATCCGCCGTTATGGGTGGACGTGGAACGAGCTCTTACAGGAGCCCCCTACGGCCTCCAGTTATTATACGATACGAGCCAAAAACGCCCCCGAACCACCAATCCTATGATAGGACCCATGAAGAAAACCTGGCAGCGGGTACACCGGCTTCTTAAAATAGACCCCCACCTACATGACAGAGCTCCATTATGGGGCAACAAAGGGTTCCAGATTGGGGGGAAAACTATTATCTGGAAGGACTGGGGCCAACGAGGCGTCATGCGAGTTGACCAACTTATATCAGGGGAGACCTGGAAAACATTCAGAGACCTACAGGTGGAATTCAACCTCTCGGAATGTCACTCATGGCGCTACCTCCAACTCAGACATTGTCTTAAACAAAGACTGGGTGTCCTTCCCCGACAGCTCCCTCGCTCTCCAGTATTACACTATCTGGAGACATGGGGGCAGCAGAAAGGCGCAGTATCGGGACTTCAGGCATCGTTGAATCGTCATCTCTTTTCACTCCCACTCCTGACTTCCCTCAAAAATAAATGGCAGACGCACCTGCAGATCGAATATGACTTGGAGGACTGGGCAGACTTGATCGAAGCTAGAGACCGCGGAGCACGCGAGGCTCGCCTGAAATTCAGGCCCGTATTTATACTTTTTGACGCTAAACTGCGCCAACGCAGTTTAGCGTCAAAAAAATGAGCGCCGGCTAACGCCATTCTGAAGCGCCATGCGGGCGCCGTATTTATTCAATGACGTTAGCCGGCGTTAGCCGACCGGCGCTGCCTGGTGTGCGTGAAAAAAAACCACGTACACCAGGCAGCGCCGGCGTTGGGGAAAATGGCGTATGGGCGTCTTAAAATGGGGCAAGTCAAGTTGAGTCCAAAAAATCGACTTAACCTGATTTGCGCCATTTTTTTACGACGCCCATCCCCCATTAACATGACTCCTGTCTTAGTAAAGACAGGAGTCATGCCCCCTTGCCATATGGCCATGCCCAGGGGACTTCTGTCCCCTGGGCATGGTCATTGGGCATTGTGGCATGTAGGGGGGCACAAATCAGGCCCCCCTATGCCAAAAATAAAAATAAAAAAAATATATATATACTTACCTGAACTTACCTGAATGTCCCTGGGATGGGTCCCTCCATCCTTGGGTGTCCTCCTGGGGTGGGCAAGGGTGGCAGGGGGGGTCTCTGGGGGTATGGGGGGGCACCTCTGGGCCCACAGGTCCCTTAACGCCTGCCCTGACCCAGGCGTTAAAATCCGGCGCTAAAGCGGGTTTTTTAGACTTGCCCACTCCCGGGCGTGATTTTTGCCCGGGAGTATAAATCCCACGCACCTGCCTCGGAGTCGATTTTTGAGACGGGAACGCCTCCCTTGCATCTCATTAACGCAAGGAAGGTGTTCACGCCAAAAAATGACGCTAACTCCATGAACTTTGGCGCTAGATGCGTCTAACGCCAAAGTATAAATATGGAGTTAGTTTTGCGTCGAAATTGCGTCGATAAAAACGACGCAATTTCGGCGCAAACGGAGTATAAATATGCCCCTCAGGCCCTTATTTATACTTTTTGACGCTAAACTGCGCCAACGCAGTTTAGCGTCAAAATAATTAGCGCCAGCTAACGCCATTCTGAAGCGCCATGCGGGCGCCGTATTTATTCAATGACGTTAGCCGGTGTTAGCCGACCGGCGCTGCATGGTGTGCGTGAAAAAAAAACACGTACACCAGGCAGCGCCGGCGTTGGGGAAAATGGCGTATGGGCGTCTTAAAATGGGGCAAGTCAGGTTGAGTCCAAAAAATCGACTTAACCTGATTTGCGCCATTTTTTTACGACGCCCATCCCCCATTAACATGACTCCTGTCTTAGTAAAGACAGGAGTCATGCCCCCTTGCCCAAACGCCAAAGTATAAATATGGAGTTAGTTTTGCGTCGAAATTGCGTCGATAAAAACGACGCAATTTCGGCGCAAACGGAGTATAAATATGCCCCTCAGTCTCTTTAAGACAATACATGATTGGTACTGGACCCCACAGAAATTACATACGGCAAGACTTCTCCCCCATGGAAACTGCTGGAGGTGCCCGCACACACACTGTGACTTACTCCATATCAAACACGATTGCACAGCCATACAACCTTTTTGGAGGTCAGTGGGAAACACCCTCCATGAAATTCTACCCCTTCCACCACTCCTCACCCCATCTCTCCTATTGCTACACGATACTGGAGAAATCCATAAGATTACACGAACTCAAAGTAGACTCCTACACACCGTGCTAGCAACGGCCAAACTATGCATCCTTAGACATTGGCGTGCATCGACCGTCCCCTCCCATGATGAATGGTTGATGGCAATGTACCAAGCAGCCACACATAAACGACTTATCTACAGTTTATAGGACAGAACAGAGGTGTTTCTCCAGACCTGGTCACCCTTCATCTCCGGACACTAGGACCGGATCTCCCGTAAAGAACTCTACAAAATACCACATAGTGGGAATACATCATTCCCAATGCCATGCCCATGCAGGTACACCCGCCCATACTTAACACACCATCCCTCCCCTCCAGGACTCAGATGACCCCCCGGTAGAAAGTTACTGCATATCCCACGGTAAAGCCACTGCCCATTATCCACTGTTCATTGATCTTTTGGCATAACCTATACCCCTACTCATATCCCAATCCTTAGAAATATATTATTGATGTCCATGTCACTGCGCCACTCTTCGCCCCCCCCTACCCCACAACATCTTGTAACCTGGCCCTATTCTCTTCATATGGACGCAGCCACTATAATGATTTGCCTTTTGAATTCACGCGACCCCTTCCCCCCCGGTCACTATCACTATCACTATCATTATCAATATCAATAATTAATATCAACATCATTATTACTGCAGTGATTATTATTATTACTATCGCTATCATTTTCTTATTCTCCCTTTGCCTATTGGACACCATAGACACTAATACAATTCATATGTATGGTTTCTCTTCCCCTATTTCTTCCATGCCTTCTCTTTCTATTCTATATCTTCTATATTTTCTGATCCTTACCCTAGTCGCCCTCCCCCTTCACCCGCCATCCCTCTCCCTCCTTCCATTTCTACAACCCACACTAACCATTGTTTTTCCTTATATTTCTCAGTACATCCCTGATGGTCCCCCATTACCCTTGATCGTACCCCATCCTTATTACAAAGCATTATGACTTATGCTCCTTAAATGACTAGCAGCATATCTCCGGGAGACTCAAGGAGATGGCAAATGGGACACTTGATTAATATTGAATCCGACTGTTATTACAGCAGAATTATATAATGAGGACACCATGGAGCGAATGGGTCCTTGTTCTTTTGTTTTTTTTTCTTTTTCTTTTACAAGTTGGTTATAATGAATTGTTCAACGAACCTCTGATTGTATCTGTATCGTTATAAGAAAAATGTCACGGCTATGGCAAATGGCATGGAGGTAGACAAGAGAGATATAAAACTGTAATCACCCATGCATAATGCTTAAAGGAAACAGACATGTATATTGATAATGATTCACAGAATGTACATTTGTACTTGTTGCCTACACTAAGAGAAAATATGATTAGTAACAGAAATGGCTTAAATTACTAGACTGTTTACTGTACACTGTGTAATATGACGCAACTAATAATAAACAAATACAACACAAAAAATAAATAAAAGTGATGTGTCCATGTTGTGTTTTGGGGCATTTCCTGTCACGGGCGCTAGGCCTACCCACACAAGTGAGGTATCATTTTTACCGAGAGACTTGGGGGAACTCTGGGTGGAAGGAAATTTGTGGCTTCTCTCAGATTCCAGAACTTTCTGTCACCGAAATGTGAGGCAAACGTGTTTGTTTAGCCAAATTTTGAGGTTTGCAAAGGATTCTGGGTAACTGAACCTGGTCAGAGCCCCACAAGTCACCCCATCTGGGATTCCCCTAGGTCTCTAGTTTTCAAAAATGCACAGGTTTGGTAGGTTTCCCTAGGTGCCGGCTGAGCTAGAGGCCAAAATCTACAGGTAGGCACTTTGCAAAAAACACCTCTGTTTTCTTTAAAAAAATGTGATGTGTCCACGTTGCGTTTTGGGGCATTTCCTGGCGCGGGCACTAGGCCTACCCACACAAGTGAGGTATCATTTTTATCGGGAGAACTTGGGTGAACGCTGGGTGGAAGGAAATTTGTGGCTCCTCCCTGATTCCGGAACTTTCTGTCACCAAAATGTGAGGAAAATGGTTTTTTTTGCCAAATTTTGAGGTTTGCAAAGGATTCTGGGTAAAAGAACCTTGTCAGAGCCCCAGAAGTCACCCCATCTTGGATTCCCCTACGTCTCTAGTTTTAAAAAATGCACAGGTTTGGTAGGTTTCCCTAGGTGCCGGCTGAGCTAGAGGCCAAATTCTACAGGTAGGCATTTTGCAAAAAACACCTCTGTTTTCTTTCAAAAAATGTGATGTGTCCACGTTGCGTTTTGGGGAATATCCTGTCGCGGGCGCTAGGCCTACCCACACAAGTGAGGTATCATTTTTATCAGGAGACTTGGGGGAACGCTGGGTGGAAGGAAATTTGTGGCTCCTCTCTGATTCCAGAACTTTCTGTCACCAAAATGTGAGGAAAACGTGTTTTTTAGCCAGATTTTGAGGTTTGCAAAGGATTCTGGGTAATAGAACCTGGTCAGAGCCCCACAAGTCACCCCATCTTGGATTCCCCTAGGTCTCTAGTTTTCAAAAATGCACAGGCTTGGTAGGTTTCCCTGGGTGCCGGCTGAGCTAGAGGCCAAAATCTACATGTAAGCACTTTGCAAAAAACAACTCTCTTTTCTTTAAGAAATGTGATGTGTCCACGCTGCGTTTTGGGGCATTTCCTGTCGCAGGCGCTAGGCCTACCCACACAAGTGAGGTATCATTTTTATCGGGAGACTTGGGGGAACACTGGGTGGAGGAAATTAGTGGCTCCTCTCTGATTCCAGAACTTTCTGTCACCAAAAGTTTAGGAAAATGTGTTTTTTAGCCAAAGTTTGAGGTTTGCAAAGGATTCTGGGTAACAGAACCTGGTCAGAGCCCCACAAGTCACCCCATCTCGGATTCCCCTAGGTCTCTAGTTTTGAAAAATGCACAGGTTTAGTAGGTTTCCTTAGGTGCCGGCTGAGCTAGAGGCCAAAATCTACAGGTAGGCACTTTGCAAAAAACACCTCTGTTTTCTTAAAAAAAATGTGATGTGTCCACGTTGCGTTTTGGGGCATTTCCTGTCGCGGGTGCTAGGCCTACCCACACAAGTGAAGTATCAGTTTTATCGGGAGACTTGGGGAACGCTGAGTGGAAGGAAATTTGTGGCTCCTCTCTGAGTCCAGAACTTTCTGTCACCAAAATTTGAGGAAAATTTGTTTTTTTAGCCAAAGTTTGAGGTTTGCAAAGGATTCTGGGTAACAGAACCTGGTCAGAGCCCCACAAGTCACCACATCTTGGATTCCCCTAGGTCTCCAGTTTTCAAAAATGCACAAGTTTGGTAGTGCTGGCTGAGCTAGAGGCCAAAATCTATAGGTAGGCACTTTGCAAAAAACACCTCTGTTTTCTTTAAAAAAAATTGATGTGTCCACGTTGTGTTTTGGGGTGTTTCCTGTCGCGGGCGCTAGGCCTACCCACACAAGTGAGGTATCATTTTTATTGGGAGACTTGGGGGAACATAGATTAGCAAAATAAGTGTTATTGCCCCTTGTCTTTCTCTACATTTTTTCCTTCCAAATACAAGAGAGTGTGTAAAAAAGACATCTATTGGAGAAATGCCCTGTAATTCACATGCTAGTATGGTCACCACGGAATTCAGAGATGTGCAAATAACCACTGCTCCTCAACACCTTATCTTGTGCCCATTTTGGAAATACAAAGGTTTTCTTGATAGCTATTTTTCACTCTTTATATTTCAGCAAATGAATTGCTGTATACCCGGTATAGAATGAAAATGTACAGCAGGGTGCAGCTCATTCATTGGCTCTGGGTACCTAGGGTTCTTGATGAACCTACAAGCCCTATATATCCCCGCAACCAGAGGAGTACAACAGACGTAACAGTATATTGCTTTCGAAAATCTGACATTGCAGGAAAAAGTTACAGAGTAAAACGTAGAGAAAAATTGATGTTTTTTTCACCTCAATTTCAATATTTTTCTTTTTCAGTTGTTATTTTCTGTAAGAAACTCTGGTAGGATCTACTCAAATGACCCCTTGCTTAATTCAGAATTTTGTCTACTTTTCAGAAATGTTTAGGTTTCTGGGATCCAGCATTGGTTTCACGCCCATTTCTGTCACTGACTGGAAGGAGGCTGAAAGCGCAAAAAATGGTAAAAATGGGGTATGTCCCAGTAAAATGCCAAAATTGTGTTGAAAAATGGGGTTTTCTGATTCAATTCTGCCTGTTCCTGAAAGCTGGGAAGATGGTGGTTTTAGCACCACAAACCCTTTATTGATGCCATTTTCAGGGGGAAACCACAAGCCTTCTTCTGCAGCCCTTTTTTGCATTTTTTTTTAAAAACTGAAATTTTTGCTGTATTTTGGCTAATTTCTTGGTCTCATTCAGGGGAACCCACAAAGTCTGGGTACCTCTAGAATCCCTAGGATGTTGGAAAAGGGGACGCAAATTTGGCTTGGCTAGCTTATGTGGACAAAATGTTATGAGGGCCTAAGCGCGAACTGCCCCAAATAGCCAAAAAAAGGCCTGGCACAGGAGGGGGAAAAGGCCTGGCAGCGAAGGGGTTAAAGGGTGCTTTTAAATAGCATTTTCTTTGCTTTGTTGGAAGATTGCATGCATTTAAAGTGACCTTTATCACAGCATTTGGTTTCCTTTGTCCAAAGACGACCGCACGCACTTGTAGCACATTCCTTTCAAATAATGTTTGCCTGCTTCCTTGTAAATTCTTTGTATAGAATGTTGGCATAGTTGCACGCATTTGAAGTGTGCCTTTGAGCAATCATTTCTTCTATTTAATCATATCCTCCCATCCCCCCAGCGCCTTGAGACCCTGAGGGTGAGTAAGCGTGCTTTACAAATACTGAATGATTGATCCTCTCAGCACGCGTTTTGAATGTTTTTGAGAGCTGTATGATTTATTCATTATTGTGGCACACTGACTAATTTTAACTAATGTACCCACTGTTTTATTAACATATTCTAAGAAATATATTCTGGGGAGAAGCGTCATTTGTTACAGTATTTTGTTGAATATCTGGGAACACTGCATGACTTCGAGGCGTGCTGTATTATAGCATTTTTCTGCCTTTGTACGAAGACGATTGCACGCATTTAAAGAGTGATTTCACACAGTTGTTTATTTGCTTTCTCTGACTACTGATTTTAAAAATAATTCCTTCTGTTTGAGCACACTCCTTACAATTAATGTTTGTAAGCTTTTTTTGAAGCTGAATCCTTGTAAATAATGTTTGCATACTTGCATACAATTAAAGTGTGCTTTTGTTTGAGCAAAACATTTTTCTATCTAAACATATGCTCTCAGCACACATAGTGAATGTTTTTTGGACCTGTATGTTGTCTTCATTCGGGGCATACTGATTCGTTTGAACTAGAGTTACTTCGATAACACATAAAAACGAAATATATTCGGGGGCGCACAAATGACTAGAATTCTTTGTCTGGCATTCACTACTTTTAATTAAACACTTTGCCCCTCCCACCAGGGTTGCGGTGGGGGTCTGACCGTTGCCAAAGCGGTAGTCTGACCGCCACATTATGACCGTGGCGGTTGCGCCATGGTCGGACCGCCAGCACCGCCAATTTCCCTCCACAGGAGGGGCTTGCGGTCCTAATCCGCCAGGGCAGCGCTGCATGCAGCAGAACCAAGTAAATGCTAGCGGAGACAGGGTGTAGGGGGGCCCATGCACTGCCCATGCACTGGTGCACCCTACACACTGCAACATTGCCGCTGGTTCAATTATGTGCCAGCGTCAATGTTGTGGGTTGTTTCCCTCTGGGCCAGCAGGCACAGGTGGGGGACCGCATTGATACCTCCAACCAAATAGCCAAATAGTTCACACTGGTTTCCCTCTATGATCCTCTCTTTGGAGGAGCGTACTTAATGTTCACAGTAAACAAAGCAGACTGAAACCTTCCTGCGATAGAGAATATAACAATTCTCAGGGCGTATGTATTCACAACCACATAAACACAACATAAAATACATCATCATATTTACAGTATTTCCTTTCATCCTTAAATTTCAATATTTATTTACAATATGCATCTCAAATAGTTTAGGTTCTTTAAAAAGGAGTGATGATTGTCCACCCACCAGGCACATGTTGCATCGACTGTAAACTGGGGGTCGTGTTCCCCCCCCAAAACCAATTACGCTTCACAAGCCAAGACTCACCTGCCCACTCAAGATAGAGTAGGCGCGGGCCAGCATGAAAACTGTCCCTCAATCCAACCATGCCAGAGCCAACCATAAGTAAGGGATCCCCCCTGGCACCCAATGGGGATGGTCCTGGGCAACCGGTCCATACCTTGGTCCCCTGGTGCAGCCACATCCCCCCAAATTCAAATATTCCAGGGCCATGTAATGGAGTACCATGGGGGGAGCTATGGACATTTGCGGTAGTGGTCGTCCCGAGCCCCTTTCATGACATGACTCCTTCCCTCCCACAGGCCTGGTTGGTTTCCCGACCAACCAGGCCTCCCCGTGACGCTCAGTTGTAAGAGAGACACTTTATTGAAAATGCTACTAGGTTCTCAACAAACACAGTATGACCACCATCCGACAGGTGTACTCCATCTTCGTGAAACATTGCCTCTCCTTGAAGGCACCCGTGCGCAACAGTCCTTAGCACTGATGTGTTCAAAAGCCGTTTCATGCGTCTGTTCAGCCGCCTGGCTGATTCATTGAGGGCCTTCGTTGAGCACCCAGACCTCCAAATCCGCCTAGGATTCATATGGGACCATGCTATGACAGCCCCTGGACACCGTTTTGCTAACCAGGAGATCTCCACCATCAAGTCCTCAAAAACTGATCTCCTCCCGATTGTTGGCAGATTATTGCCTCCCACGTGAAGGATGATGAGCGCCGGCGGAAGCAGCCGCCGTTGCAGAACTTCCTCGACGAGCTGGCGAAGACCATCAAGGCGCAGACCCCCTCTCACTATCCAAAGAAACCGGAGACCTGAGTCCTGTGCCGACTGTGATACAGGTTGTAGAAAGGCCACGTCCGACGCACAAAGGAATGTCCAATAACCCAAACACTGGCGGGACCCATGTGCCCAATGGTAAACTGAGAGGTCCTGAGAACAGAAAGGAAAAACCGTTACACGTGTGATCATTGACGTGTGTCAAAAGTGTTCCTAGATCATATGGAGGCGTACATAGCGCTAATAGGAATCTGACTTCCACCTCCCAATTCCTTTCACCATCTCGGTATTGAGCCCTGCCTCCATTGCTGATGTTGCCACCCCTATCCTAAAGGAATGGGTACTAAATTTGCCATGCATGCCAATTGCCAGCAAGGATTTTCGCACTACTTGGGAAAACTGATACCTAGTAAGTGGGACCCCAGATGCATGGACCAATAAAGAGGTAGAAGAAACCTGGGGACGAATCTGCAAGTACTTTGAATCGCATGTACTGGGCAACCACTGAAGTCACCAGCCCTCCCCAGTACTAACTGCTTGCCCCTCCCTGCCTGGTCTGTCTTGGACCATAGTATAGCAATTACTAAATCCCCCTCTTTCCAGAAAACATGAGTCACCAAAATTCCACCATGAATGTCCTGCTTAGACCTGGCCACAAGTTCTGAGACTCGAAAAGCTCAGTAAAAGGCAAGCGCGAAGGCTGCTGAGAATAAACTAGCCTAAAAATCAGAGTCACAGATCCCAGTCAGGGCCCCCAAGATCTTTTCCAGCTTGTCCACGTCAATGGGGCGCCGCTGGTCTGGGATCGCCCTTCCTTTCTTTCCCATCCCTTGAGTGCCTGTCTGATAAGAAAAGATCGAGAATGATCAGCCCCACCCACTAGTTTGGTAAAAAAGGCTACAGCTGAGATGTGACGCCTGGCACTCGCAGCAGATTTACCCTGCGCTCGCAAAAGCTCAAGAAAACCCAACCAACTACTCAAGGAACCAGGCTGCACCAAGGGGTCGGCAGATGTGTTATTTATGTATCTATGAAATGCATTCTCATTTGCCCTTCTTGCTTTTGGTGCGAGGCTGGCTGCCACTAGATCCGCCAAGGGTGAGTTCCAAAATTTCACAGCTGTCCCAGGAAATATGTGGGCTCCAACTCGGCCCCTGGGTGGAACTGCCAAAAATCCTGTAACTTGAAACGAGGCAATGCATCAGCTGCGTTATTTAAAATACCTGGTGCATGCTTTGCCTGAAAAAGAATGTTATTCTGCAAACAGATGAACACCATCTCCCTCAACAGTCTTAACACCCTTCTGCACATAGCATGTTGAAAATTAATACTTTGGACTACCGCCATGTTGTCAGGCCAAAAAAACACAGACGGATTACGAAGTTGGTCTACCCATGTGTAGTGCCACCACTACAGATAATAACTCAAGGAAAGTGATGTTCTTAACCAACCCGGATGTCTGCCATGCCTGAGGCCAGGTCTGTACGCACTACCTGGTACCCAAAATGGCCCCGAAACCACTACTACCCGCCGAGTCAGTAAACAAACTGATTTCCTAATTGGACCGCCGAGGTGCCGGCCACACCACTGCCCCATTGAAATCCTGGAGGAAAGCCAACCAAATCCTTAAGTCATGCCTTACTTTCACAGACAACGAGTCCTATGGTGCTTCTCCTTTAAGACAGACATAGACTGAGCAATAGAGTGTGAGAAAGGGTGCCCCATTGGAATGATCCGCAAGGCAAAATTAAGTTGACCCACCAATACCTGTAATGGACGCAGGGTGACTTTTTTGTCCGCCAAACAGGCTTCTAAGGATGCTCTGAAAGCCATGACTTTATCCTGGGGCAATCTGCAATCCCCTCTCACTGAATCTATTTCGATTCCCAGAAAAAAACAAGGATGTGGCTGGACCTGTTGATTTTCCTGAGCTAAAGGGATGCCAAATTCATCCATCAGAGACTTGAATGCAGTCAAATACTTAGCACACCTATCTGATCCGCTTGGCCGTAGGAACAAGAAGTCATCTAGATAATGAATGACATTAGGTGACCCTGAAACTTGTGTAAAAACCCACTCCAAAAACGTGCTAAATTGCTCAAAATATGTGCAGGAAACTGAACAACCCATGGGCATGCATCTGTCATAATAAAACTTCCCTCTGAAATGGAAGCCCAGCAGATGATAATCATCAGGGTGAACAGGCAAAAGTTTGAAGGCTGATTCCATATCTGCTTTTGCCATCGGAGACCCTTGACCCAGTTTCTTCAATAAAGTCAGGGCACCATCAAGAGATGCATACTTGACTGAGCAGAGCGCTGGATCGATTACGTCATTCACAGAGGCTCCTCGAGGAGCTGAAAGATTCCGTATCATCCGAAATTCCCCGGAGTCCTTTTTGGGAACCAACCCCAGGGGGGAGCAAACAAAATCATTAAGTGGGGGGCTGTCAAATGGCCCAGCAATCCTATTCAAACCCAATTCCTTCAATATCTTGCGTTCAGCTACCTCCTGTGCCATATCTAAAGACTGCTGATTTTTAAACAAATTTGGGCCTTGCAACCCTGCAGCTGGGATCCTAAAACCTTCATACAACATTTTTGAAATGTCGCGCCGAGCATACAAATTAAGCCAAGGGTTCATAGCCAAGAGAGACACAGGTGAAGTGGCCCATGGGACCAAGAAAACATTATCCTCATTTCTGCCCACCCTTTTCTTTGGACTTCTTGAAACATTTGAGCTCAGGATGCCGTGCCGTACCGCTAAAGGAGCAACTGTGCTTGAATTTGTAGGAACCCTGCAGCCTAGAACATGCTCTCTTGTTGAAAGCCCAACACGCCCCTTTTTGATCCCTGTTGGCTGTGGGCCCCCAAAAAAGAGACTGGACATTGGCTTTTGGTTTCTTCAGCATCATACAGTGCAACCATGCATTAACATCAGCACATAGCAGGGTTTGACGCTTTTTTCAACCTGAACGCTTTGTCATAATCATTCCAACTGGTTCCTCCTAACTCCTCATGCGCGCCCACTATTTTATTCAAATAATATGCAGTTTGAGGACCTAGCTCAGGGAATTTCCCTAGCAAAAATGACTGATAAATGGTAAACCCTTTTATCCAATTTATAATGGTCTCATCTCGCTTAGGTTTCTTCCATTTGTGGGAACAAGCCTTAATGTCCTTACTTTCCTCATCAGCCGACTTCACTACTGTTAGCTCAAAAATATCCACAAATGTACCCTTTTGAATTTTTGCCCTTATCT
This sequence comes from Pleurodeles waltl, assembly GCF_031143425.1. NCBI lineage: Eukaryota > Metazoa > Chordata > Amphibia > Caudata > Salamandridae > Pleurodeles > Pleurodeles waltl. The sequence goes on from NC_090446.1 coordinate 73,699,953, forward strand.
CACAAGATATATGAGGTCCCAGCTGATCCCTAGGAGAAAGCACCTGATCATGTGTCCCACCTGGTTGGGTAGCTCCCTCACCTTGTTTCTCTGGTGGTGATGTACTTGTAGTGGCGCCCTTGACTGCCGGCGGGGCAATGGAGATTGTCGTAGTAAGGGTGGGCTTGTGCGATGTGGTGGATGTGGCCCTCGGGGCTCGTGTGTTCCTGTGGTAGCCCCTTGCAGATTTGCACTAATACCCATTGCTAAGCCCTTTAACGTGGCCAATGCTGACCCCTCACTTGCCAAATCAATCTGTGGGGCATTGCCTAACTTCGCCAGCCAGGGCAGCACTTTTGCCAATCCACTAACCAGGTCCCCTCCAGGTTCCTGCTCGCTGACAGAATTGGCTCCCTCCAAGGTTGTGCCTGACACTGCTCCCGTGATGGCAACATCTGGTTGCGTTTCTGCCTGTCCCATGTTGGGGTCCTGTGTCCTCTCAGTGAGTGTCCTCTTGGTGGTTCACTTCCCCCTGCCAGTTTGGGTGCCACCTTCTTAGCCCTCTTAGGAACCGGGGGGAATGCTGGTTTTGCAGGGACCCCAGCCCGCCTTGGGCACCCACCCTTATCTGGCGCAGAGTTTACCTCTACTACCGGAGTCTCGCCACCCAGCTGATTGCCATCAGCCTCCTTTTGCGCCAGAGACATTAGACCTGGTTGCATGAGAGCGAGCACTCAGTCCATAGCGTCTAAGCGCTCCATAACTGCCACTACATCAAATTTACATTTTACCTGTTTTGGTGGCATGCCTAATAAATTGCCCTAACCCACACTGCTGCCACAACACACAAGTGAGCACAATAATTTTGGAAACAGGCGCCGAAATACCTCCAAATAGGCAAAGTCAATAAGGTTTGCAAACAGACACAACAATAAAACAGTAATTAAAATTACAACTATAAATACTTTTAGGCAGGCAATATAAAAAAAAAAAAGGGGAGTTCGCCAAATTACAGTAACAAGCTCTGGAATTACTACCAATGTAACAATACTGCCATCTACTGGCTTAAAAATATACAAGAAAATCGCACAGTGCAAATAATTTGCATGTACGACAAAATTATTTTAATTGCTTCTTGTCCCTGCAGCCCCTGAGGAAAGCACCACCTCTTAACCCAAAAAAAGACCAGCAGAGAACAAAAAAATTCCTGCCCACCCCAGAATACCGCCACGACCCCCGCCACTCCATACTTTGTCTGTGATGCCTCTCCTGGTCCCAGGGACCCAACACCATGGCAAAGCAGCAACAGCTGGTCACAAAAAGGTCAAGGCAAACCTTTAAATCACCTAGCTGGTGTCTCCCAGCCAGCTGCCATCATTGCCCAGGCCAGAGAGAGGTGAAGACAAGGCCAAGGGCAGCAGAGGTCAAGGCAGCACAAGGGCGTCATCCTCGCCAGAAGAATCCTCCAGGAAAAAGAATGCAGCAAAAGAATTCCCACAGTAAAGAATTCCTCCAGTCCTCTGGAGGTGTGTACCGATCGTCAAGGGCAGCCCATGGTCAAGAAAACAACCTGACCATCGAGGGACTTGAGTCCCCCTTTTAAGCCAGTTCTGGCTGCCCCTGCCGGTCGCCTAGGAGCCCCCACCACACACTCTTCAGCCAATCGGCTCACCCCTCGGGGTGAGCGCGATTTTAAAACATTTACGCTGCAGCCACATTTGGGCCGCCGGCCGAAACCAGTCCGATCTGGCTCTCACCTATCCTGGGTGATTGCTATGCCTTGGTGCGCGCCCCCTGCCCAGATACTCTGTTTCTGCCTGCTGACCCAGCGGGAAACTCGCAATGGGCCTGCGGGAAGGCAGCCACACTGGTGGCAACCTAACTGCAGGAGTTTGGCAGACTGACTTTTCTGTACGCCAAACTTGTAATGACCCCCTTAGTCTTAGATCATTACTTTTATTACATTAAACCACATGTGTGCTATGCAGATTTAACGCAAATTCTTCTACAAAGACATGCAAATATTGTATAACTTACAACAAAAAACAACCTATTACTAATCACATTGGTGAAACCTCCATTAACCAATACCTGTTGCTTGCCTTGGGACTTTCTGCATATTACTGATGCTAACCAGTGCTAAAGTGCATGCGCTCACTCCGTAAAAACATAGTAACATTGGCTCATTCCCAAATGGCAAATTTAATTTATTTGTAAGTCACTAATAAAGTGGCACTGCAGGTGCCCAGGGCATGTAAATTAAATGTTACTAGTGGACCAACAGCACTAATTATGCCACCCACCTAAGTAGCGCTTTAAGCATGTGTCAGGCCTGCCACTGCAGAGCCTGTATATGCAGTTTTAAACTTCCATTTCGACCAAGCAACACAAACCTTTTGCCAGGCCCAAACCTTTTTTAATATATATAAGGCAACCCTAGGGAAGGCCCTGGACAGTCTAGAGGGCAGGGTGTTGTGTATTTTTGAAAGTGGGACATTTATTTGTAAGCTTTACATGTTGTGGTAGTGAAAAACTCTTACATTTGTTTGTTCTGTCCTCCAAAGCATACCTGTTACATAGGATAACATTAGAGTTAACGTAAAAAGCTGTAATTTCCACATGGAAATAGATAACCAGTTCATTATTGGTGTTTTTGGAGTTGTATAGAAAAATACTGTTTCATGGTAAAGTAAGATTTTAAATTACACATTTTAAAATGCCACTTTTAGAAAATTGTCATTTTTCTGCCTTAGCCATTTCGAGCCTGTCCCCTCTATATGGGTCACATGACTGAGTGTAGCTCACAGTTGCACTTTGTGTATTCCTCCTAGACAGTCACACACAACAGAGAGCTTAAGTGTGTCTAGCTGGGCATCACTGGAAGGGTGGGAGGGTGGAGCTGGACCCAGCCCTGCTTACACTTCAATGGAATGTGTCCTGCCTTCACACAAAGGGCTGCATACCCCCTGTAGTTAGTCCGGAGCCAGGACAAGGAAGGCAGGATGCCTGAGAACTTTACAGAGAACCTCTTGAAATGTTCTCCCCCATTTCAAATGCACAACTGGGTATAAATAAGGGGCCTCAAATGCCAACTCTTCTGTAAACTTCTGGACCTGAGTATACTCTGCCAGGAAGAAAGACTGCTGCTCTGGAGGGCTTATTTGCCCTGCTGTGCAGACCTGCTGCCCGCTGCCTTCTTGCCCAGGTTAGAAGGACTTGATCTGCATCTCTTGAACCAGAATCCAAGAGTGACTCCAATAAATAGTTGACTACCCTCCTGATCTGAAACAACAGGCTTCCAACAACCTTGCACCTGCATCTAGACTCTGCCATTTGTGAGTCTACCCTGCCAAGGGTTGCTACCCCAGTCCTGAACCCTTGTAAGTGGGCTTAGCATGCTCCGCCATCCTCTGTGGAGCCAGCAGAACCGACATATTGCTGCTGCTGTGTGGACTGTCGCAAAGGCCCACATCACCTCCACAGCCTATTCAGAACCACCCCTGCGTGACCCATCTTCAGCGGTGGCCTCGCATCCCTTGTCGATGGCATCCGGATTCTACATTACAGGCTTGCAGCTCCTCGGAACTGAAGCATCACCTCCACTGCCCAATACACCCTCAACATTGGACTTCGCATCGCAAGCCTCCATAGACAGGATCCTCAATGATGATGCAGGACCTCGCATTGCAGCCTCTCCCCACCTGGGAAACAACGCATCACTTCAGCTGTGCCACGCATCTTCAATGCAGATTCTCACATCGCACTGCAAAGAAGTATTTAAGGCACTTTGTTCAGCGAGTCTGTCTGAGGGCCCTACAGCTATCCTGTGCTCCATCACGTTCGCCTGAACTGGTCCAACACGACAAGATATCCACAGTTGGTCCTTTGTGCTTTTTACTGCTATTGTGGTGTGTTTTCACTGTCTTACTGTTTTAAGTTTTGCACAATTACTTTACACATTGCCTCTGAATTAAGCCTGACTGCAGTGTGTCAAGCTAGCTGAGGGTTGAGCACAAGTTAGTTTAGGGTTTGCTTGTCATTTCACCCTGAGTAGAATTGTAATTGCTGCTTGAGAAGCCCCCTGCAACCAGTGGCCCAATTTCTAACAAATGTCATTGTCCTTTAAAGTTACCTGGAAAGGAAATGATGGGGTCATCTATTTGCTATCTGACACCATCCTGATTTGAAGGTTATTATAGATTACGGTTATTCTTAGTTTCTTCCTAACTAAAATGCAGTCTACCAAGAAATGTTGATAGGCACCTTATTTGTTTGACATTTGGAATGAGGGACCTGAGAGCAGGTTAAATATCAAGAGGTTCCAGAATTCAACCTCCAAACAGAGTTGTTATTATGACCCATATAGAAGTGACATCTTAAAGATTTTTGAGGACCCAAGCAAGACATATTTTCTGACGCTTTGTTTGGAACAACTTTGAATTTATTCCCTATTTTCAGCTAAGGCCGTTGATATTGCCACACAATATAAAATGATATGTTACATTTTCAGAAACTGAGTCAATCGAAAGCTGCCATAAACCCAAGCTGTTTGGTGTCCAGCAGCCAACAAGCACCAGAAGAAGACTTGAACAACCATTGACAAAGGCATTTTGATTTTGCAATTGGATTAAGATTTTTTTGAGTTGCAAACATAATATTTTACAAGGACCTTGGTGCCTTGCCTGCCTGCACCACCAATTTTAGGAAGAACATAGGAAGGGTGACAAGGTGGATCTTTAGTGGTCTAGTGCATACAAATAAAATAAAACCCAAGCACACATTACTTGAAATTGTAGGTTTGTTGATAGATATTCATGATCAAAAACACATCTCCCTTCACTACTTGTGTTTTGCTGTATCAGGTAAAGTTAAAGCTCTGTTTCACCATTGCTTTGGGCGAAACTTGCTAATTGTTTTCTTATTTATCTTCTGGTGACTTGAACATCTACTCTTTCCAGATGTACAAACCTCTGGCTAGACAACTATCTTACTGAGTAAGAGCAATGGGAGGGACGCTAGACAGGAGGAGGACTGAAATGTAAAGGAAAAAAGAAGGTAGAGATGGCATAGGATGAGTTAGGTCAGTTGTTCCCAAATTTTTTCGACCTGTGGCTCCCTTGATCTATTGGCCGTTGGCTGCGGCTCCCCGTTATGTCACTTTTTTTGATGGGTGGGGGGATGTAAGCCAGGGCTCGGAGGAACTTCCATTTTTGTCCCTGAAAATAATTGGGATTAAGCCGATAAAGGGCTTCTGTGATAGGGACTTGTCTTTAGTGACTTGGAGTAGGCACTGCCAGTAATCTGCTGCTGTAGGCCAGTGCACAACATTTTGCAGGACTGCGTTGGTTACACAAATGCCTTTACCACGCATGCTTATAGAACAACTTTTCATTGTAAAAGCATGCCTAGTAAAGGCAGTTGTGGAAATAACATGCAAAACGGCATGCAGGGTGCTTTCATGCAACCTCCACACCTGCCCTGAGGTCCAAAACTACCACCACCCCTAATATCTGAACTACCTCGACCCCCCACCCACCGTGAGATCTAAAAAGAAAACTATCCCAACCCCTCCACCCCCTCCCCACCCCTACAAACTAAAGTACTCCATCCCTCCACACTAAACCTAAAAAACTACCCTGCTCCCCCACCCCTACCCCATAAAACTAAAATACTCTGACATCCTCACCCGCCCTGAGCCCTAAAAAAAAAACTATCCCGCCCCCCCACCCCGCCCCTAAGAAGTAAACCACTCCACCTGCCCTGACCCCTAAAAAAAACTGCCCTGATGCCCCACCCCTAAAAGCTAACCTACCCTGATACCCACCCTGAGCTCTAAAACCTTCCCCCCCTAAGAAGTAAACTACCCCGGACCCACCACCCACCCTAAGCCCTACAAAACAATTTACCCCGACCCCCCTACACCAGCCGCTAAAAACTAAATTATCCCCACCCCTTCAACACTTAGCCCTAAAAAAAACTACCCTGACCCTTCCATCCCTGCCCCAAAATCTAAGCTACCCTGAAGGTCTTAAATCCACCACCAACGCTAAAAACTACTCACAAACCCTGCTGCAAACCCACTTACCTCACTGCGTCCTCTCCCGATTAATCCTCCTCTTTTCCATCCTCCCCCTTCTTTAAACCTTCCCCAATCCTTTAAACATAAAGTACCCTGCCCCCACTCTAAATTAAAAAAATACCTAACTCCCACTCCCGTCCCTAAAAAAAAACAAAAAGCCCCACCTTCGACCATAAGCTTTTAAAAAAATACCCAAACCCCCCACCCCGCCCCTTAAAAAAAAAAACCTGACCCCCCACCAATCCCAGTCCCATAATCTTCTGACCACCTCTGCCCCAGCCCCACTTACCTCACCGCATCCGCTCCCGAGCAACGCATGTTTTTTTCTGTGCCTTAACCACTTGCATGCGTAGTTCAGCACATGAGTGGTTAAGGCACAGAAAAAGCCATAAATTTTTTAGGCAAGCGTAGTTACGCTAGCGTGGGAAACATCTGCATCCTTAAGAACGCGTTGTTGAGGACGGGTCCAATTGTTCTACTGTCGACAGGACATGAGTCAAACTCATTCTCTGAATGGGTGTTACTGCTACTATAAAATCTAACTTGTCTTCCAAACGCTGAACATAATCTCACAATGTGATGCGTCATGTTGGACCTGGCCCTTTTTGCAGGGTCATCCCCAAACTGTTTGCCTCCTTCGTCCTATTTTTTCTGACCAGTTTTTGTTGGCTTTAAGACTCTGGGCACTTTACCACTGCCAATCAGTACTAAAGTGCATATGATCTCTGTGTAAATTGTATTGGTGATAGATTTAGCCCTGATTGGCCTATTTAATTTACTAGTAAGTCCCTAGTAAAGTGCACTACAGGTGCCTATGGCCTGCAAAACAAATGCTACTAGTGGGCCTGCAGCACTGGTTGTGCCACCCTCATGAGTAGCCCTGTAAACATGTTTCAGACCTGCCACTGCAGTGTCTGTGTGTGCAGTCTTGCACTGTCAATTCATCTTGGCAAGTGTACCTACTTGCCAGGCCTAACCCTTCCCTTTTTATACATGTCAGGCACCCCTAAGGTAGGCCCTAGGTACCCGCATGGGCAGGGTGCAGTGTATGTTCAAGGTGGGACATGTACTGATGTGTTTCACATGTCCCAACAGTGAAATACGGCCAAATTCAGTTTTCACTGTGCAAGGCATATCTTTCTCGTAGTTTAAGATGGGGCTGCCTCTAAATATTCTTAAAGTGCAGATTCCCTTTGAGAGCAGATAAAATATAGAGTTTGGTGTCCCTGAACTCACAATTTAAAAATACATCTTTTGGTAAAGTTGGTTTTTAGATTGTCAGTTTGAAAATGCTACTTTTAGAAAGTGAGCATTTTCTTGCCTAAACCATTCTGTGCCTCTAGCTGCTTGTGTATTCCAAGTTTGGGTCAAACTGACAGTTGGGCGGTTGTGAAATCCCTGTAGACAGTGACACAAAGGGAGCAGGGGTGTAGCCTGCATATCCTGATGAGCCATCTGAGCTAGAGTGGCGGGAAGAGTGGCCACTTACACCTGAATGGGCTGTGCCTGTCCTCACACAATGCAGTCTCCAACCCCCCTGGTGTGTGTCTGGAGCATGGCATGGGCAAGGCAGGAACTTGCCTACTTCAAAAGCAGAAAGGGGTATAAGTAGTGGACCCAAAACCCCAGACTTTTAGATAACTTCTGGATTCAAGAAGAACCTCTGCCAGTGAGAAGAGCTGAAGAACCGAGGAGAAGTGCTGCTCCTGCCTGTGACTGTGCTTTGTTGGGCTGTCCTGCAGTTGCTGCTTCTGTGCCTGTGATAGGGGACAATGACTGGACTTTTTTGTGCACACCTGAGAAGAATCTCCAAGGGATTGTACTGAGCTTACCCCCTGTTCTGAAGTCTCAGGGCCATCAAAGACTTCCTCTGCCACAACCTGCACTCTCCACTGAGACTCCTGCCCTACCAAGTTGGCAGAACAAGAGCTGAAATCCACACACAGAACACCGTGCGGAGACATTTTCGACGCACCATCTGCAATGCGGCTGATAAACGACGCGCCACTTGCTATGTGGCTGAAACTGCCACTCCCCCCTGCATCGCAGCTGGGAGATCGATGCTTCGTGGCTGGAGACGCAAACCCCACGCAGCACAGTTGTAAGGAATAAGGCTGTGCCCGGTCCAGGACCCGTCCTGACCTCTGCTTCGCCGCCGCTTGTCATCCCTGCTTGCTCCAGAAGTGGTCCTCAGCATCGCCTTCCCTGTGGAAAGGTTCATGTAGCTGCAGGGTCAGGACATTGGTGGACAAGATGCACTTATCAATGCCATTCTATTAATGGACTACAACTCCCAAGTTTTTAGAGGCAGTGGCCATCTTGGGGCGTGGCAGGCCTATAAAGCCCAGCCACACCCAAGCACATTGCTCACTATTTTGAAGACTTTGGCGCAGTCGGACCTCGTGGGGAGTTCCTCTGAAGAAAGCGGATTTCCTGCATGGCAGAGTGGCAGCATGTCAGAGTATCCTTGTTTCCAGGATGAATTAAAAAAAGAGTAGGTCGTACTCGTATCGGTAAGGTCTTGATGAGTCAAATCCTGAAGGGGGTTGTTTACTCCCAAAAGTAAAGCGCCCCTTAGCAAAACGAGCAAAATGCTTTAGACCAAAAGTAAAGTGCTCCTGGCATGATGATCAAAGCGCTTCAGGCAAAACAAGTAAAGTGCCCTTGGAACGACAATCGAAGCGCTTCAGGCCACATGAGTAAAGCGCCCCTTAGCACAACGAGCAAAGCGCTTCAGGCTAAATGAGTAAAGTGCCCTTGGCACAATAATCAAATCACTTCAGGCCACACGAGGAAAGCACCCTTGGCACGACAATCAAAGCGATCAGGCGACACGAGTAAAGCGCCCTTGGCACGACAATCAAAGCGCTTCAGGCCACACGAGTAAAGCACCCTTGGCACGACAATCAAAGCGCTTCAGGCCACATGGGTAAAGCGCCCTTGGCGCGACGATAAAAAGCACTTCAGACAAAACCAGTAAAGTGCCCCTTGACACAACGAGCAAAGCGCTTCAGGCAAAACAAGTAGAAGCGCCCCTTGCATAATTAGTAAAGCGCTTCATGCATGACGATCAAAGCGTTTCAAGTTCAATTAGTAAAACATTTCAGGCCTCAGTTGCAAATGTGAAAGTGCTTGTGAAAAGCAAGCTGTAGTTTCATTGTTTTTGGGAAGTACAGTATGTGAGATTCATATTTAAATCTTTGTGCATTTCTAGGTTGAGATCAAACTTTATGTTATAAAACCATAATTGTTACATGGTTAATATTCAGAGTATGATCATAGTCCAAAGCTCTTGCCATCTTTAGGTACAGCGATTGCAGTTTGTTCTTGTTCCATGATTCAAAGAAGGGGCTACGCCCAGTTCACAAAGGGTCTCAATCCGATATCACGGAGACGCCGTTGTTCCAGAGTCTATTGGTGAGTTTATACTGTTATGAAAGAGTATATGCATATTTGTCCGAACCATTTTCTTTTCAGATCTCTCTCCCTGCAGTTCCCTACCCTAATTCCCTTCCCCCCGCCTGGCTTCACCAATACTCTGCACTCTGATAGCTTTCTGAGTTGGTGACGCCGGGAGGTGGGCCTTTTGGTCTGCAGCGTGCAGATCCAGAGGAAAGGGCCCTGTGACAGAATAGTGAGCACAAAAGTTTATACTTTCCTCTTGGTCTGTACGTGAGCTGCACAAAATGGCCACCTTAGACACCCTTATGCAAGTAGTCACTTAAATGCAAAGGGATTTAACAGACTCAAAAAATGTTACAGCTGATTTAGTTAACAAAGTAACCCAGCTACAGAGTAAGTTGGATGTGTCAGAACCTGAGTCTCTTCCTACGCATTCCACACCTACTAACATAGCCGTGAACGTGCTGACACAAATTCCTCTGGCTGCACCAGAAAGGTTTTCTGGAGATCCCAATAAGGTTCAAGTTTTTCTCACACAGGTGGAACTACACTTTACTTGCAGTCCCAGTGCCTTTCCGGATCCACAATCTAGAATTGCATTCCTTATATCCCATCTGAATGGTGATACAGCTACTTGGGCAGTGCCATTAGTCCAATTAGATAGTCCCCTTTTGTATAATTGGCGTCCTTTTGTGGAGGAATTTGAAAAGGTATTTGACAGGCGCTCATTTACCATGTCTGCAGACAAAGAGTTACTAGAGTTACGCCAAGGAAACAAAGACTTGATAACATATTTGTCACACTTCAACCGGTTAGTAGTGGAAACCGCTTGGCCAGAGGAAAAAAGGTCAGTAGTGTTTTATCAAGGACTAAAAGACGAACTGAAAGACGTTTTGGCCCAAATTGAACCGCAACTGAAAACTTGTACTGATTTAATTAATTTAACCCTGTGGCTAGACAATAGACTCACAGAAAGAAAAGGAGTAAGGAAAAAATGGGAAAGGCCCAACTGGCGAATGGAAAGGTTTAGACACCCTCAGTTGTCCTCAGACCCTAATATAGAACCAATAGATATCGGAACTATTTGTCCACCTTTGACCAAAGAGGAGAAAGACATACAACGAAGAAATGGGAAGTGTCTGTACTGAGGAAAAAGGGTAATTTCGTAAAGGAATGTCAAGTGAAACCCAAAGGTAAACTTGATCCAACACTTGTGGCTAAGAAAAAGATAGCGGTTGCTTTGGAAAATACACAGGAAAACTAAAGTGCCCAAGAAAAAACAAAGAGGACCTCTTGGGCAAATTGAGGATCCCTTCAGTTGGTTCTTGTACAAATTGTTATGTCAAACATTCCCGAATTCTACCACAACTAACTATACGGGGAAAACATCAAACTGTACAAGTTCTAATTGATTCAGGGGCAACAGGAAATTTTGTGGACCAACAAACTGCACTAGACTTGCAAATACCCAGTGTCAAGAAAAAGGTTCCTGAAGTTGTTTATGCAGTCAATGGTAGTAAATTGGCAGGAGGCCCCGTTACTATGCAAACCTCACGAATGCAAATGATTTGCAAAGATGATGGGAATCTGAACCACTGAGAGATAATTTGCTTCAATATAATCCAAGCACCCCAATATGGTTTTATTTTAGGAATGCCGTGGTTAATGTTACCCAATCCATGCATAGACTGGCACAGCCAGGTTTTGCATTTTTCTTCTTCCTCTTGTTTAAACCAGTGTCTTCTACCAAGAAGAGACAAAGAAGGGAATCCTCAACACTCTATTGCTACTGCAGCAGAAAAGGAAATTGATCTGCCACAACAGTATTCAGAATATACTGACGTTTTCTGTGAAAAGAAAGCGAGCTCATTACCACCTCACAGGTCGTACGACTGCCAGATCAATCTTGTACCCGGCGGCAATATCCCAAATTATAGAATCTATGCATTATCGGAGAAAGAAAACCAAATCCTACGAGAATAACTCGATCAATGCTTAGCCAATTAGCTAATTAGGCCATCACGATCTCCAGCAGCTTCTCGGGTGTTTTTAGTACTCAAGCCAATGGTGAATTGAGACCTTGTATTGACTTTAGAGCGATAAATAAGATTACTATTAAAAATAAATACCCACTACCCCTCATACCAGTCTTATTAGATCAGGTAAAATGAGCAGTTATTTACAGCAAACTTGATTTACGAGGTGCTTATCACCTACTTCGAATTCAAGAGGGAGATGAGTGGAAAACGGCTTTTAAAACTCGTTATGGTCTCTTTGAATATCTAGTGATGCCGTTTGGTCTATGTAATGCCCCAGCAGCTTTTCAATATTTCCTGAACGATGTTCTGAGAGAATACCTGGCCATCTTTGTCATCGTTTATATTGACGATATATTGATCTATTCAAACTCCGAAGAAATTAATGAAGAACATGTAACAAAGGTGTTACAAACTCTACAAAACCATAATTTGTTTTGCAAATTAAGTAAATGCGAATTTCATACCAAAGAAGTAGAATTTTTGGGAGTCATTTTAACACTTGATGGCATGCAAATGACTGAGACAAAAATTCAGGCTGTAGCAGAATGGCCCACACCTAAATCAGTACGTGACATCCAATGTTTTTTGGGCTTTGCAAATTTTTACTGACGCTTCATCCATCACTTCTCCCAAAAGGTAGCACCAATCACCAAATTGCTAAGGAAAAAGGCTGTCTTCAACTGGTCTCAAGAGACAGAGAAGGCATTTCAAGAGTTAAAAAAGGCTTTTACTTCAGCTCCCATTCTAGCTCATCCCAATGTGGAGGAACCATTCATTGTGGAAGCCGATGCATCCAATGTCGCTGTTGGGGCCATCCTTTCCCAACGTCACCTAGAAACTGGACAATTGCATCCCATAGCATATGTGTCACGAAAACTGAATGAAGCGAAACAGAATTACACCATTGCGGAAAAAGACTTACTAGCAATCCGCAACGCTTTCAAAGAATGGAGATCTGTTGGGAGCAAAACACACCATAACTGAATACTCTGACCATAGAAATTTACAATTTATGAGGTCTGCCAGACTACTAACTCCCAGGCAACTGAGATGGATGTTATTCTTTGAAGAATTTTATTTCACAGTGACTTTTAGACCAGGAGTAGGTAACCTCAAGGCGGATGCATTGTCTAGGCAAGATTCTTCAATCACACATACTGAACAAAAACCCATGCCTATTATAACGCCTTCAGAAGTGTTGTGTTTAATAGCGGCCGAAAAACTCTTTGATCTAATTCGTAATCATTTTCATATCACCAAGTGAGAAGAGTGTTTACGACAAGACACCAAAAGGTCCATTCAACAAGGCCTTCCTCTACATGAATCTCAAGTGTTTCGGCCTACTGAAGAGTTAAGAGAGACAGCTTTTCATTGATTGCATACTCATCCTCTAGCAGGTCATCCAGGTCCTCAAAAAACACTAGAATTAATGAAAAGGTATTTTTGGTGGCCTACATTTGTTTATGACTTAAAGCAAATGTTGCAATCATGCATGTGCAAGATGCAAAAGTGAACATAGCATGCCTAAGGGTCTATTGATACTGCTACCCGTTCCCAATCATCCATGGAAACATATCTCTATAGATTTTATTACTGGTCTTTCCCAAGTAAAGCAATATTCAACCATTTTAGTGATGATAGATAGTCTTACCAAATATGCTCATTTCATTGCATGTAAAGGTCTCCCAACATCCAACACTTTAGCAACTATCATCTTAGAAAACATAGTTCGCCTTCATGGACTTCCAAGAGTCATCCTCTCTGATAGAGGGACACAATTTTCTGCACGTTTTTGGCAGCAATGGTGCAAGGCTTTACGAATTGATTCAACCGTATCCACTATTTATCATCCACAAATGGATGGTCAAACAGAGAGACTGAACCAAATTCTAAAACAATATTTATGATGTTATGCAACAAAGTCTCCAAAAACCTGGCTGGATCTTCTGTGGCTTGCAGAACTGGCTTAAAACAACTCTCACCACTCTTCAATGAACTCAACTCCCTTATATGGTTTATGTGGGCGTCATCCACACATTTTGCCAATTACGATACCTGCTTCTACGCAAACCACTCCAGCAGTCATGGATATGTTAACACATATCAAAAGAATACATTCACAACTACAAGCAAATCTACACCAGGCAAAGACAAAATATAAAATGCAGTATGACAAAAAACACCAGCCTAGCCCTCAGTATACGGACAAAGATAGAGTTTGGTTATCCACGAAAAACTTTGTATTAAAAAATAAAAACATGTTTCATCCAAAATTCATAGGGCCATATGAAGTTCTGTGACAAGTGAACCCTGTACATATAAACTAAAATTGCCATCGTCCTTGAAAATCCATCCAGTGTTTCACAGTTCACTTCTTAAACCTGCTTCGCCCTCAAGTGTCGCACAACCTGCTCCTCTACTAGTCCAAGGTCATTGGGAGTATGAGGTGCGAGCTATTTTAGACTCCCGATATCGTGGGCCTTCCCTTTGGTATTTAGTGTCCTGGAAGGGATACGGACCGGAAAACAACTCATGGGAACATGCACGGCATGTCCATGCACCACATTTGGTGCAACGCTTTCATCTCCTCCACCCTGATAAGCCGGGTCCTGGACTGCGCGTGGGAGAGGAGTGTAATTTCAGGAATAAGGCTGTGTGCGGTCCAGGACTTGCCCTGACCTCTGCTTCACGTGTTTGCGGCACGTCATGCGCGCCGCTTGTCATACCCGCTTGCTCCAGAAGTGGTCATCAGCGTGACCTGCCCTGTGGAAAAGTTAATGTAGCTGCAGGGTCAGGACATTGGTGGACAAGATGCACTTATCAATGCCATTCTATGAATGGACTACAACTCTCAAGTTTTTAGAGGCAGCAGCCATCTTGGGGTGTGGCAGGACTACGAAGTCCAGCCACACCCAAGCACATTACTCACTATTTTGAAGACTTTGGCGCAGTTGGACCTCGTGGGGAGTTCCTCTGAAGGATGCGGATTTCCTGCATGGCAGAGTGGCAGCATGTCAGAGTATCCTTGTTTCCATGGTGAATTCAAAAACTAATAGGTCGTACTCGTATCGGTAAGGTCTTGATGAGTCAAATCTTGAAGGGAGTTGTTTACTCCCAAAAGTAAAGCGCCCCTTAGCAAAACGAGCAAAACACTTTAGACCAAAAGTAAAGCGCTCCTGGCACGACGATCAAAGCGCTTCAGGCCAAATGAGTAATGCGCCCTTGGAACGACAATCAAAGTGCTTCAGGCCACACTAGTAAAGTGCCCCTTAGCACAACGAGAAAAGCGCTTCAGGCTAAATGAGTAAAGCGCCCTTGGCATGATATTCAAAGCGCTTCAGGCCACACGAGGAAAGCACCCTTGGCACAACAATCAAAGCGTTTCAGGCCACATGAGTAAAGCTCCCTTGGCACGACAATCAAAGCGCTTCAGGCCACACGAGGAAAGCGCCCTTGGCACGACAATCAAAGCGCTTCAGGCCTCATGGGTAAAGTGCCCTTGGCACGACAATCAAAGCGCTTCAGGCCACACGAGTAACGCGCCCTTGGCCCGACGATCAAAGCGCTTCAGACAAAACAAGTAAAGCACCCCTTGACACAACATGCAAAGCGCTTCAAGCAAAACAAGTAGAAGCGCTCCTGGCATAATTAATAAAGCGCTTCATGCATGACGATCAAAGCGTTTCAAGTTCAGTTAGTAAAACTTTTCAGGCCTCAGTTGCAAATGTGAAAGCGCTTGAGAAAAGCAAGCTGTAGTTTCATTGTTTTTTGGGAAGTACAATATGTGAGATGCATATTTAAATCTTTGTGCATTTCTAGGCTGAGATCAAATGTTTATGTTATGAAAGCATAATTGTTACATGGTTAATATTCAGAGTATGATCATAGTCCAAAGCTCTTGCCATCTTTAGGTACAGAGATTGCAGTTTGTTATTGTTCCATGATTCAAAGAAGGGGCTACGCCCAGTTCACAAAGGGTCTCAATCGGATATCATGGAGACGCCTTTGTTCCAGAGTCTATTGGTGAGTTTATACTGTTATGAAAGAGTATATGCATATTTGTCCTAACCATTTTCTTTTCAGCTGTCCCTCCCTGCAGTTCACTACCCTAATTCTATTCCCCTCGCCTGGCTTCATCAATACTCTGCGCTCTGATAACTTTCTGAGTTGGTGATGCCGGGAGGTGGGCCTTTTGGTCAGCAGCGTGCAGATCCCGAGGAATGGGCACTGTGACAACAGTTTTCCAACACCATGGGACCGGATTTCACAAGCACCGTCGCTGGGCGTCAAAGTCATCGTGAACCTGCACAGATCCAAGGTGCCCTGTAGGAAAATTGACGCTGGCTTTTTCCGACGCACGCTCACCCGTGCGGCTTTATTTTTGACGCAAAACAGGTACTTTGTGTGCATTTCCATTGATTTCTAAAATTCTTTTGAAAATGAATATTGTAACTTGTGTATGTTGGATTTTTGTCGCTTTGCTCTTGCTTGATTTAGATAAATATTACCTATTTTTCTAAACTGGTGTGGTGTCCATTTTGTAGCATTTTCACTGTATTACTGTGTGTGTTGTTACAAATACTTTACGCATTGCTTCTGGGATAATCCTTTCTGCTCATGCTAATCTACCAAGGGTGTGAGCGGGGGTTAACCAGATGTGTTTCTCCTTTGCCCTGACGAGAGTGAGGGTCCTTGCTTAGAAAGGGTATAACTTGACTGCCAATGAAAAACCCCATTTCAAACACCCGCTCACTCACGGAATCACACAGACCCCAAGGTACAGTACCTTAGCAAAATATGTTGAAAACAAGCCGGTGCACGGAGTCAGGGAGCAAGGCATCGCTGGATCAGATGAAGCGTTGGTTCCGGTGCTGCGAGGCAAAGGAGCAGAGGCATCATAAAGAGGTGTCGGGTCCTCGCTGTGGAGCGGTGGAAGTGAGGCGGTGGCGAGGAGTTGGTCCCTGGTACCTCCATCAAAGTCAAAGTCCAGTGAAGTCACAATTCTGCAGAATGACCTCACGGGGTCGCGAACACATCGCAGGGTCACAGGCACAGTCGGGTGGGCTACGACACTCCGATCTTGGGAGTCCTAGGGACATCAACAGCGTATGCGACATCGAGCCTGTGATGTCAGTGGGGTCGTCGCGCTTCTGCGAGATCCATGTCCTTGGGTGCAGGCGGCATCACGGGTTCCATGCAGCAGCATGCTTACAAAGTCGCATGGCATCGTCCAATGTCATTTCACTGAAATTACACCAGAAATTCACTTCCAGGGGCCCAGGAATTGGAATGGCACCCTCTGGCATGCTAGAGTCCACAGCATGCAAACTCAGAGACTGGTTGGTGAAGCCTTTGCTATCCCCTAGGCTTCAAAAACAGAAGGCAAGCTCAGTCCAACCCCTTGGAGAAACCTCTCAAGCAGGAATGCACAACAAAGTCCAGTCTTTGTTCCCTTTTACAGGCATAAGCAGCAACTGCAGGATAGCCCTACAAAGCAGAGTCACAGGCAGGGGCAGGACTTCGCCTCTGCTATTATCCTGGCAGACGTTCCTCTTGAATCCTTTAAATAATCTAATGGCTGGGGTTTTGGGTCCAATACGTATACCCCTTTCTGACTTTGAAGTTTCCCAACTTCAAAGAAAAGTCTCTATTGTTTACAGGATCCTGCCTTGCCCAGGCCTGACTCCAGACACACACTAGGGGGTTGGAGACTGCTTTTTTGTGAGGCCAGGCACAGCCTTTTCAGGTGTAAGTGACCACTCCTCCCTCCAGCCTAGCCCATATGACTCATCAGGATATGCAGGTTACACCCCAACACCCTTTGTGTCACGGTCTAGTGGAGATGTGTAGGGGGCTGGCCTGGCTTGTAGTGGGTACCAAGGGGTACTTACACTCTGTACCAGGACCAGTTATCCCTTATTAGTGTAGAAGAGGTGTTTCTAGCAGCTTAAGCTGATAGAAGGTAGCTATAGCTGAGCAGCTTAGGCTGAACTAGGAGACATGCAAAGCTCCTACTATACCACTGGTGTCATATGCACAATATCACAAGAAAACACAATACACAGATATACTACAAATAAAGGTACTTTATTTTTATGACAATATGCCAAAGTATCTCAGTGAGTACCCTCAGTATGATGATGCCAAATATACACAAGATATATGTACACAATACCAAAAATATGCAGTAATAGCAAAAGGAAGTAATGCAAGCAATGTAGAATTACAGTAGATTGCAATAGGAGCACATAGGTATAGGGGCAACACAAACCATATACTCTAGAAGTGGAATGCGAACCACGAAACCTATGTGAGCTTGTAGAGGGTCGGTGGGACTGTAAGAAAACAGTGAGGGTTAGAAAAATAGCCCACCCCAAGACCCTGAAAAGTAGGTGTAAAGTGCACCTATATTCCCCAGAGAGCACAGAAGTTGTGATAGGGGAATTCTGCAAGGAAGACCAACACCAGCAATGCAACAAAGGTGGATTTCCAGATGAGAGTACCTGTGGAACAAGGGGACCAAGTCCAAGAGTCGCGACAAAGTCGAGATTGGGCAGATGCCCAGGAAATGCCAGCTGAGGGTGCAAAGAAGCTGCCACTGGATGGTAGAAGCTGTGGATTCTGCAAGAACGAAGAGGACTAGGAACTTCCCCTTTGGAGGATGGTTGTCCTACGTCGTGAAGAAGCTTGCAGAGGTGTTCCCACGCAGAAAGACCGCAAACAAGCCTTGCTAGCTGCAAGGGTCACGATTGGGTTTTTGGATGCTGCTGTGGCCCAGGAGGGACCAGGATGTCGCCACTTGTGTGAGGAGACAGAGGGGGCGCCCAGCAAGATAGGGAGCCCTCACAGAAGCAGGCAGCACCCGCAGAAGTGCCAGAAAAGGCACTATGAAGAGGAGTGAACCGGAGCTCACCCGAAGTCACAAAAGGAGATCCCACGACGCCGGAGGACAACTCAGGTTAGAGTGTCAGGGACCCAGGCTTGGCTGTGCATAAAGGAAATCCTGGAAGAGTGCACAGGAGCCGGAGCAGCTGCAAATCACGCGGTACCCAGCAATGTAGTCTAGCTTGGGGAGGCAAGGACCTACCTCCACCAAACTTGGACTGAAGAGTCACTGGACTGTGGGAGTCACTTGGACAGAGTTTCTGAGTTCCAGGGACTACGCTCGTTGTGCTGAGAGGGGGCCCAGTAGACCGGTGATGCAGTTCTTTTGGTGCCTGCGGTTGCAGGGGGAGGATTCGGTCGTCCCACTGGAGATTTCTTCGGAGCTTCTAGTGCAGAGAGGAGGCAGACTACCCCCACAGCATGCACCACCAGAAAAACAGTCGAGAAGGCGGCAGGATCAGCGAAACAAGGTTGCAGTTGTCGTCTTTGCTACTTTGTTGCGGTTTTGCAGGCGTCCTGAGCAGTCAGCGGTTGATTCCTTGGCAGAAGGTGAAGAGAGAGATGCAGAGGAACTCTGATGAGCTCTTGCATTCGTTATCTAAAGAATTCCCCAAAGCAGAGACCCTAAATAGCCAGAAAAGGAGATTTGGCTACCTAGGAAGGAGGATAGGCTAGCAACACAGGTAAGAGCCTATCAGGAGGAGTCTCTGACGTCACCTGCTGGCACTGGCCACTCAGAGCAGTCCAATGTGCCAGCAGCACCTCTGTTTCCAAGATGGCAGAGGTCTCGAGCACACTGGAGGAGCTCTGGGCACCTCCCCTGGGAGGTGCAGGTCAGGGGGTGGTCACTCCACTTTCCTTTGTCCAGTATCGCGCCAGAGCAGGGATGGGGGATCCCTGAACCGGTTTAGACTGGTTTATGCAGAGATGGGCACCATCTGTGCTCATCAAAGCATTTCCAGGGTCTGGGGGAGGCTACTCCTCCCCAGCCCTGACACCTGTTTCCAAAGGGAGAGGGTGTAACACCCTCTCTCTGAGGAAGTCCTTTGTTCTGCCTTCCTGGGCCAAGCCTGGCTGGACCCCAGGAGGGCAGAAACCTGTCTGAGGGGTTGGCAGCAGCAGCAGCTGTAGTGAAACCCCGGGAAAGGCAGTTTGGCAGTACCCGGGTCTGTGCTAGAGACTCGGGGGATCATGGAATTGTCTCCCCAATGCCAGAATGGCATTGGGGTGACAATTCCATGATCTTAGACATGTTACAAGGTCATGTTCGGAGTTACCATTATGAAGCTATACATAGGTAGTGACCTATGTATAGTGCACGCGTGTAATGGTGTCCCCGCACTCACAAAGTCCGGGGACTTTGCCCTGAATGATGTGGGGGCACCTTGGCTAGTGCCAGGGTGCCCACACACTAAGAAACTTAGCACCCAACCTTTACCAGGTAAAGGTTAGACATATAGGTGACTTATAAGTTACTTAAGTGCAGTGGTAAATGGCTGTGAAATAACGTGGACGTTATTTCACTCAGGCTGCAGTGGCAGGCCTGTGTAAGAATTGTCAGAGCTCCCTATGGGTGGCAAAAGAAATGCGGCAGCCCATAGGGATCTCCTGGAACCCCAATACCCTGGGTACCTCAGTACCATATACTAGGGAATTATAAGGGTGTTCCAGTATGCCAATGTGAATTGGTGAAATTGGTCACTAGCCTGTTAGTGACAATTTAGAAAGTAAAGAGAGAGCATAACCACTGAGGTTCTGGTTAGCAGAGCCTCAGTGAGACAGTTAGTCATCACACAGGGAACACATACAGGGCACACTTATGAGCAATTGGGCCCTGGCTGGCGGGGTCCCAGTGACACATTCAACTAAAACAACATATATACAGTGAAATGTGGGGGTAACATGCCAGGCAAGAATGGTTTAAGCAAGAAAATGCCCACTTTCTAAAAGTGGCATTTTCACACTGGCAATCTAAAAATCACCTTCACTAAAAGGTATATTTTTTAAATTGTGAATTTGGAGAACCCAAACTCCAAATTTCTATCTGCTCTCAAAAGGAAACTGCACTTTAAGGAAATTTAAAGGCAGCCCCCATATTAACCCATGAGGGAGATGGGCCTTGCAACAGTGAAAACCAAATTTGACAGTGTTTCACTGTTAGGACATGTAAAACACATCAGTACATGTCCCACCTTTAACATACACTGCACCCTGCCCATGGGGATACCTTGGGCCTACCTCAGGGGTGCCTTACATATATGAAAAGGGAAGGTGTAGGCCTGTCAAGTGGGTACACTTGCCAAGTCGAATTGGCAGTTTAACACTGCACACACGGACCCTGCAGTGGCAGGTCTGAGCCATGTTTATAGGGCTACTCATGTGGGTGGCACAATCAGTGCTGGTTTACAGGCCCTAGGCACATCTAGTGCACTTCACTAGGGACTTACTAGTAAATCAAATATGCCAATCAGGGATACATCAATTACCTATACAATTTACACAGAGAGCATATGTACTGTAACACTGGTTAGCAGTGGTAAAGTGCCCAGAGTCCTAAAGCCAACAAAAACTGGTCAGAAAAAAATAGGAGGAGGGAGGCAAAAAGTTTGAGGATGACCCTGCAAAAAGGGCCAGGTCCAACAAGGTGCATTTCTCATCTCCCTATCAACCGAGGGAAATTCTGTAGTGGAGCGGAAAATCTGAGGCCTAAAGCAATTAACACCTTGTGTACTAGGTTTAGGTTGTAGTTGAATCCATCACTTTTATGGAGTCCAGAGGGCATTAAATAATCTGCCTCAAAGGTCTTCAAGAGGTTGAACCCGTTATGAAGCCCTGTTTGACGTTCTTATGTAGGTTACGGATGTTGATGATCCATGAGCAGTGGCGTCAGAAGCACCTTTTGACATAAATGAACATGTCACTGTTTTGCAGGAATTACAAAAGTTCCACAATGAAAATTCATCATCAAATGCTGCCACCTTGGGAATGAGGGATTTACCAACATCCACAGGCTGAATTCGTAAAGTCGGGGATCTAGTTTGCGAAAAGATACCTATGAAGAAGGAGTTTGGTTCATCCTACCGGGCACCGGTGCTGGCTCTTGGTGTACACAGTATCAGAACTTTTATGTTACTACCACTGCCTGGTTCCAAGGAAAACTGCTTTATTTCTATCAACCACATCAAATTGCATCATGTGGCAAATCCTGCACTGTAGACTGTGACTATTCCTGGGTAGTTCCCTTGCCTCTCTCACTGCCATATAGGAGATGCCTCTGGAAGCTTTAAACAACACTGAAATTATTTCCCTGAGGCTGGGGAGAGCGAAGAATGTACTTTTGCTGATTTCTGTCACCATTTCATCTGACAAGAAATGTCCAAAGTATTAGTCTGCAATTTTCCAATTCAGCACAAACAAATGGTGTAGTTTAGGATGACCCACCTATGGATACATCTACCAGTTCTCTTCTACCAGCATAGGCTCCAGTTTTTGCACAAACAGCTTTTGGTTAATTTGGCAGCGTTGATGATTTGTCTTCAGATTCTTTAGCATTAATTATTGCATCAGCACATGATATACGTAAGCTTCTTAACTGGATTAAACATAATTATTTAGTTTGTCCATTGTAGTATCTGTGGATACTGTTGACATTGCTTGCCTTTCTACTATAGATTGCATTTGTTATTGTGTTCTTATTGCTGATACATGGTCACTAACTTGTTAAATGCTCTGCTGTTAAACTGGTGGATGAAGTTTTGATTCTGAAGCCTTAATTGTCCTCACACAAAATGCGAAGAGACTTGTCACTAGTGAGCATTTCTGCTGTTCCAGCTACTGACGCAACTGTTTGGGATAAAGTACCTTTTAATATATTTGGTCCAACTGAAATGATTCAAATTCCTTATATTTTAAAAATTTCCACGTCAAAAGTATTACACCTGGGGTTGTTTCTGATGAACAAGAATTTATAAACATTCACTCTCCAACCACCCCCACCCTGATAATGCCAATGGTAAACTAAGAGGAAAGTCAGTTATTATGTACACTCTTTGGTTGGCCTAGGTTTCTATTATACATGAACATTACAGTTTATTAAATCAAACACAAGAAGGTTTTGTGCAGCACCCATCCTGAAGTCATGTGTTTTGAGGTCTTCATATGTGATAATAACAAAAAGCAGGGAAAGTGAAATAAAACATTTCCCTAGGATCAAACAATTTGGTTAAGTGTAGAAGCTGAAATTATTCCCAAGTTTATGGTTGCACATTGTGCACATTGTGCAGTTCAGACACCTTAACGCCAGCCCCTGACCACCACTATGCTGGCATCAATGCAGCCCTCAGTCACATCACAGAAAAAAAAATGTGGCCCCTTGGGGAATATTTTGTGAGATTCCAATGTTTAACACTTTGGGCCTCCAGCCTTTGTGAACAAAAAAGTAAAAGCAAGAAAAAGAGAAGTATGCAAGACTCAGACTCAGAGTTTTATAGTACATGATAATGCATGACATCTGCTATAGAAGACAGTTTGGTAGAATGAGTTTCAGCAGTGTTTCAGGGAGGTGTCAAAGTCAGTTGGATCACATGTGAGTTTATTTGTTAGGGGAATAAGGGGGTAAGAATGCACTGTTAACAATGTTGATGGTTGGGAGGTGCAGGGGTTAGTTTTTGTCTTGTGTGGTCCTGTTTTGACCTGCAATGGATAAGAATTTTGATGGTTCCACAGGTTTGTAGAGATGGCGTCTGTTCACTAAAGTCAGCTGGGCTGTGGTGGCAGCTAGAGGTCATCTACACGGGTTGTAAGTTGTTAGTAAACAAATTCATTTACAATGTGTTTTTACAATGCAGACATGTATATTTGAAAGTGGGGGGGGGATAAATAAAAAAAAAAAGACTTACTGTTCGCTGGCCCCCCGTCTTCTCCTGCTGCCTCGTTTGTCATCCTTATCTGTTTTCGTGTCCCGGCATTAGCTGGGACACCAGAACACGCTCCCCAGTAATCCTGGTGTTGCTTTCATGGTCAAGCCACCATGAAAGCATCGTTAGGATTGGTCTGAGCGGCTTGGAGTGCTGCTCAGACACAGCCCTGGGGTCTGTGCAGTTTCTCCAGCCTGACTGTGTACACAGCCGGGCTAGAGAAACCTAAGTTTGCATGTGTGTTTGGCCGGCTGTCTTAAACCATCCAAACACACATGCACATTTAGGCCCATATTTATACTTGTTTATTATATTGTATTTTGTAAGTTTGCGCTGCTTTTGCATCCAAAAAATGATGCAAATGCGTTGCTAAAAAAGTATAAATATGGGCCTTAGTACACTCAATTCTCACCCATCCGTCTTACCTCCCTAAGCCCCAACCCTGCCCCTCCCTTCACATGCTGGCTGAGCCAGCAGCAGAAAAATAAAACAATATTTACTTAGTTTTATTTTTCTGCTGCTGGCTCTTAGCCAGTAGGGGGACACTCCTCGCCATTGCAGAGGAGCCCCCACATTCTATTGGCCCAGCTAAGACCAGTTACTGTGGAGATGAGGGCTTAAAACAGCTGGAGCTGTAGCTACCATGGTTAGAGATGGGTGAGCCAACAGCCCGTGCAAAGCTCTGAAAGTGTTTGCAATGTAGTAAAATATGCCACTGTTTATAAAATACTCTGTATTTCTTTCACATTAATACTGCACAATTTGTCACGTAACTGAGAGGTACTTGTTGAAAATGATAGCGTTTGAAGCTTTTTAAAAAAGTGCGAAGAGCCTTTGCAGTCGGAGGTTCATAACAGGCGGAGAGGATGTTGAGTTATGGTCAGAGAGGACCGCTTAGGGAGCTGGGAAATCAGGTTCGAGTCTCGGCATTGGCACAACATCCCCCGATCTTGGACAAATCACTAAATCTCACTGTTCCTGCAAAAATCAACACGTACTTGTGTAAAAAAAAAAAAAACTCTCTAATAATGTATTCACATGGTGTTTGACACGCCAAAAACGTTTGAACCACCTCGCCCCAATTACCTTGCTGTAGGGTGGCCGTATTTTTAACAACAAAAACCTGGACAATCTACAAAATAAGAAGCATGACAATAGTTGTGCTTTGACTAGGTGGGGGGGGGGGGCATTCAATGACTTACGGGACAGCGTTTAATACAAATAACAAGAATGACATTCAAGAAACAAATACCAAGAATGCTTTTCGCACATCTGTTAACAGAACAACCCACTCAATTCCCTTCGAGACAGACCCAAAGATGATTCTCGGAGCGAATTTTTTGCGCATGAGACGGAATACCATAGGTGGTGAAGGGTAGAATGGCAGGCCGTTTAGGTGAATATAAGGCTGGGAATGCGATTTCACTTAGCTAACGAGGTGGGGTTTATTAGCAAACTGAGTAAAAACATCTTACTTTCAAAAGACAACGGTTATTTACATGATGTACTGGGGCCGAATTCCAGGTTGTGCTTCCCGCGTACTTCCGGGCTGAGTAGAAGATATCCAGCTGTATGGGTGCAGGTGAACAGACCAAAAAGGAAACAGACAATAGACCTTAACAAAAAGACCACCCTCTCGCCATTCTGCGCCCTCGGTATGCTCATGAAACCCTGCGACAGGAACAATAGCGCTCCTAATGTGCGGTGGATCCGGTCACCTATTGAGAACGAAGTGAAAAAATAGTCCCGAAGAATGACTAATAACATAGATCCTGTGGACCTAAACTGTAGTTGGCTGGTGCTCTTTTTGGGGGGGCTAAACCCCGCAAAAGGCATGACGTACGCATGCCCTTCACAAGTGGGTATACTGCAAAATAGAAAGACGATGGTGGCAGCAAATGGGGAGTTATGGGCTGACTGAAGCCCATGATGTAGACACAGCATACTCGGTTTGACATGTGCACTGTCTATAGGGGTGGGTGGCGAGCTCTGCTCCGCTGCCAGAGTTAAGAGTTTTTGGCACTCACGTTCCGCTTGGACCGGTGAGTTTGCCAAAAACTCCTCTAGCACCACCAACGGAGCAGAGCTCACCCGGTGCATAAGGCAGCCTAGTTATGGGTCACGCAGAGCAAGCACAGACAGTCTGGGTTGCAGTGCACAGACGTCCGTGGAAGCAAAGAGAGCCAGGCTGCTGCCTAGCAACAAGGACCCCCTGGGAGAGAAGAGAACCCAGGTAAGTCCTTGTTTTTTTCTCACTGAGCACAACGAATTCAGGCCAGTGCTGTTTCACGCCTCTTGTGCAGTGCACGCAGGACAGGCGGGTGCACAAGAGGCCTGAAATGGCAGCATTCACTGCCTATGGCCCTGGCCTTAATTCAGGCCAGGGCCATAGGTAGTGAAAGCTGCCGTTTCAGGCCTCTTGCACTATACATGGGACACACTTGTGCACAGGAGGCCTGAATAGGCAGCTTTCACTGCTTACGGCCCTCTCCTGAATGCGCTTGATCTCGGATGCGCTCAGCCAGGCCCCACCCTGCTTAGCACTTCCGAGAGCGGTGCATTCAGGACTCCACGGCACACGGAACTCTGCCTCCATGGAATTCCACAGAGTTTTTTAAACAACTCCGCAGAATTCGCGGAGTCAAATTCCATCAACTCCACCCATGTCTAGTTGTCTTCAACCGAGACCTAACAAATGGGGAGGCTGTGGGTAGACTGAAGCCCACAATGTAGACACAGCAGTCTCGGTTCGAGACACGTGTGCGTGCCGCCTAAAGCCGAGACCAAAAGAACGATCTGTACCTTTAGAAACAGCAAACAGAGCACTTCACTGATTTCATTATAACTCCACACTGCCATCTTCTGTTTATCAAGGGATTTGCTATAGGACATTTAGAACATTAACATTTAAAGAAACTCACATTTTTCCCTGTTAATATACTTGCCTTATTGTTTTAATTAAACAATTTTTCTTCTAAAAGCAATAACTGATTGTTCAGACTGAGGCCCTCATTTCGACGCTAGCAGTCCTAGGACCGCCAGGGCCACGGTGGCGGTTGGATTGCCGCGCTAGTGGCTGTCCGATCGCCACATCACGAACATGGCGGAGCCGCCACGGTCGGACCGCAGAGCAACACTTCCCTTGGGATTACGAGTCCCCTTTCCGCCAGCCTTTTCATGGCGGTCCCACCATCATGCAAAGGCTGGCGAAAAGGGGGGGTTGGAGGACCCATGGGGGCCCCTGCACTGCCCATGCACTTAGCATTGGCAGTGCAGGGGCCCCATGGACAGCCCCGTCGCACTTTTCACAGCCCAAATTGCAGGCAGTGAAAAGCGAGACAGGGGCTGTCACACCCGATGTACCGCAACAGTGCCACTGGCTCGATTAGGAGCCGGCGTCATTGTTGTGATGTGTTTCCCACTGGGACAACGGGCGGCCCAGCAGGATACACGTAATGGGGCTGGCGGGCAGAAAACCGGAGTGGCGGTTTTCTGGCCCAATGTGTTTGGCGGGCAGCCTCCGCCATCCGCCAAACACATAATGAGGCCCTAAATGTTTGAAAGTTTGAAGAAGAGATTCGTGTGATGTTTAAATGAAAATTAATTGAGGTATATATTGTTCAAATTGCTAAATTTGCAGCGCATTTTTACGAAGTAAATGCATGCGTTGCAAATGAATATGCAATGAAAAAAATGCATTGTAAAAGTAAGTCGTTTAAAATAATGCTCTGTATGTGTAACTGACCCAGGATAGTTATCAGTCATTAGTGGCTGATAGCTATCCTGGATGTTATATAACGAAGGAAAAGGTAGAGTCAAGTACTCTGCTGAGGAGCATAATACAACAATGAATGTGTGAGACTGACTATGGTGGTGATTATAACAATGGTGGTAAAAACCACCTACCGCCGCAGAGACAGCCTCCAACATACCGCCACCACGGCTGCCATCCATCTGCCATAGTATGATCACTGCCGGACTTCCGCCACAATAAGTGTGGAAATCCGGCAGTGATCATACTGGCGGACGGTGGTAAGCTGGTGCTGCTATCACCAGCACCGCCACGCCAGTTGAATGCCGCCAGCCGTATCATGACTTGTGATACGGCGTGACGGTGTTCTTCTGGCGGGCGCTGCTGGCGATAGCAGCACCCCTTCCCGCTCCCTACCGGAAGACCTCCTCAACAAAGGTAAGTCGGGCTTCCAACAGGGGGGGGGGATGGGAGGGTGGCGGGTGTTGTGTGTGTGTCTGAATGTGTACATGAATGTGTGAGTGTGTTTGTGAATGCATCTGTGTGTGTTGTGTTGTTTGCGTGGGTGTATGCGTGTGAGTGAATGCGTGTAAGAATGGTGAAGTGAGTGCATGTCTGCATGTCAGTGTGATTATGTGCGAGCATGTCTGGAAGTATGCATGTATGAATGCGTGTATGCCAGTGTCTGCGATTGGGTGTATGCGTGGTGCGTGTCTGCGGGTGAGTGCGTGTATGGGGTGTGGTTTGGTGGAGTGTGACGATTAGAGGGGGGTGCGGAGGTGTCGGATGTGTGTAGGGGATGGGGGAGCTGCATACGGGTGCCAGGGAAGGAATTCCCTGTCACCTGTAGGGCCTACTGCCATGGTTTTCATGTTGTTGCTAACTCCATGAATACCATGGTGGCAGGCAGGCTCAAACTGCCGCCGTGGTACTATGCCGGCCGCCGGGCTGGAGATTGACATCTCTGAATCGGTGGGTGATACCGCCATGGCGGTATGAGTGGAGAAGTGCCAACCTGCCATTCTCATAATGTGGTGGTATGTACCGCCAACTTTTTGGCTGTACTACTGCCTCATTTACACTCACCGCCAGGGTCATAATGACCCCCTATGTGTTTCTCAAGTAGGAAAATATGAAGAGTTGGAAAACCCTGATGAAAACAGGAGATGGTTGGCACAATGGTACTATCCTAGCGACTTTCATCTTACACATTCTAAGACCGATTTCATCAACATGTTTGAACCAAGTTATTTCCTTGCTCTTGACTTTGACTATGTTCTACTTCACAAGTGTTGTTGATCCGCTGACTGTCTTCCTGCAATGTTCTTTCCTGATATACGTCTTTGGCTTTGCTATCCTGAGCCTGCTTTGCTGTACTGTCAGATTATCATAGGTCTTGTCTTTCCATTTCAGGCTGGTTTTTAGTAACAAGCAGTGCACTATCTACTCAGGTCGCATATAGTTGTGTGCTCAGTGAGAAAGGAGAAACATTTAAATTGTATTTTTATTTCAAATACTTTTATTCTTTTGCAGGTGGTAAGAATATAGTTAGTGCCTGATAGTTCACTGCTACTACAAGGTTTGTGTGATTAGTATATGGCCACTTTTATCTTGATGACAAATACTTGTATTCTTTTGTAGTTGGTAGGAACATAGTTAATGCCTGAGAATTCACTACTAGCACAAGGTTTGTGTGATTAGTATATGGCTACTTTTATGTTGATGTTACATAATTATTACGGCCCATCCTGTGACTTCCTTGTAATAAACCTTATGGGTTACTTGTAAACTACACTTTGACTAAACCCTGAGGCACCTGCTCCGTCTGTAGTAGCCGAGTGCTTTATGTGCGAGGGCTTTAAATTCTTGGGAAATTAAACGTATAGGGGCTAACTTACAAGGAGTTTGCGCCACTGCAGCATCAATTTCTTTGATGCAGCAGCAGCGCTAAAACAACTCCATATATACAAAGTGATGCTAGAGGCCTCTACCATTACTTTTTCCACCCCAGCATCATTTTGTAACAGCATCGGATCTGGCTGCGTCCGATACCGACAATGATACACAAGGTAGGCGTTCCCCCTTAAAAAATTACACTGTTTTGATGCAGCCGTATTTACAAGCTTTCTGAAAAATGACACAGACTGAGGAAAAGTCATACTAAGTCTGACTAGTGTCACAATTTTAACGCCTAGTCAGACCAGACGTGTAAATGAATTTTTGGCACAGGCACATAAGGAGAACACACACAAAACACTCTGGCAACCTGGAGGACAACATGGATTTACTCCTACTATAGCTTGGGGCACTAAGAAGACTACTGCAACCCCCACCTTCACCACCACATTCAGCAACACCACCACAATCACCATCATTTGCACCACAGAGGCAGCACAGGAGAAAGGGCCGCTGAGGGCGGACATCCCTGCCCTCAGGGGGAAGAGGTCATCACCTTCTTTCGGCTGCACAGGGAGTCCATCTTCCAACTTCTCCACCTCATTGCACACAGACTGCAGGCTACGGTCGACAGCTTGAACAACATACCACCACTGACCAAGCTCTTGGCCATGCTACATATGCTTGCAATATCTCCTTCCAGACCACTGCAGCATGAGTGGGAGGAGTATCACAGCCATCCCTGTCAGCATTCCTCCACTCTGTCTGGATGCCATCCTCCGCCTCAGACCTCACCTCATCCTCTTCCCTAACACCCAGCAACTGCAGCAGGAAACAAAACAAGACATTCATGCCATTGCTGGATTTCCACATGTGCTGGATGCCATGGACTGCACACATATGCAACTCGTTTTCCCTGCTGCAACTGAACACGTATACAGGAACAGGAAACATACCCACTCAATTAATGTGCAGGTCACCATTGACCATTGTGGGTTGATCCTGAACGTGGTGGCCAAATACCTGGGCAGTGTACATGATGCCTACATCTTCTAGCAGTCCATCATTAACCAGAGGTTCCAGGATGGACAATATGGAAATGGCCTGCTTGTAGGTAAGCAAACAACAAGTACCTAACTGACACAATAACAAATAGATATGGGGGATAAAATACACAGATAACTGTCTGCCTGCACAGATAGGGACTGCAGGATGAGGCCTCTTACGCATATATGCTCCATGCTCCAGTACACATATGTAATTCAAAACACCCTGACATACTGGTGAAGACATCTCCACCAGGTTTTGCACATGTTGCATGATGTAAAGGCACACAGCAAAGCATGGTATCTAGGAAATCTACTCAACATCTCTGAGTACAAGGGAGGTGTACCATGTACACTGGGGCCACCTTCTGTGGCTTTTCATGGCCTTGTAAATATGGACACCTTTCACGCATAACACTGTGTGAAAGGTGCGTTCCATGGGTGTTGCTTTGGGTCTACCAATGCAACACCAATGGTAGCAGAAGGTTTCTGATGCATTCCCAGATTTACAAAGCTAGGAATGCAAAGAGATTCTTGCGCCACCTCAGGGGTGGCATAACAGTGATGCAGCAGGGAGAACTATATTTTTTCCTCCCTGTATGATCCTCTTACTATGTGTGCTGTATTCTGCAGCACACACAAAGAGATAAACCTCTCTTATGGTGGTTTTTGGGAAGGAAGTTGTCCCTTCCTGCACAAAAAAAATCATCCCCACAATGCAGAATGCGTTGGTACTAGGCAGCAATTTGTGCAGGGTGGGAGGACAGAAAGGCGCCATATCTTGAACATACAGTGCATTTATGCCCTTTCCCAATGACACATGGCAGCACAGCAAGGCACTTGCTGCACTGTCATGTGCCATGGGCCCCATAAATGAGGCCTTAGGTGCTAGATGACAAGCCACGGACATGGGCAGGTGACATGTAACTGTACAAATGTATAATGGTTTGTAAAATAACTCCCATCTCACATGTGTGAAGTTTAATGCTACACACTTACCATGCTTCTGAGGCAGCAGCCTTGACCAGAAGGTATTCCCAAATACACAAATTCTATCCTGAAAGCAAAGAAGAGCACTTACAACTGAAATGGCAGTTGTCACATCAGGTAGTCCGTTAGGGGATGTGTGAGTGCATACCGTATGGATGGCATTATGCCAACTGTCATGGACAATGTAGGACAATTAAAGTCTTGGACAAATGTAATGTATGGCACCACCAACATCTGGGGATGAGCATAGGCCTATACATATGTCTGTGTCAGCCATGTCTGGCATGTCACCAACACTCTAGGCTAGACGTAAAAAACAGATACACATCCCCATTCTGTCACACCAAACGTAATGTAAACATACAAAAATGAGTGGGCTTGTGCGATGGGAATCAGCCACCATCTAAATCTGCTGCAGAAATATCACAGTCAAAAAGTTGAATTGGTTGATGTATCTGCCCATGCCAAGCATTTGACATTCCATACAGTGAATGAACATGCCCTGGAAATGGCAGTACACTGGCATGATCGACACATGTGGTCATAATTGGGAGAAGTGCATGATAAACCCATGATCTGCAAGATAATATTGGACTGTGCAATACTGCACAATATTTGTGTCAGGACAAAGGCCCCCTGGAAAGAGGACCTGGAGGCACTAAGGAAAGAGGAGGAAGATTAGCCATCACTTCAACCTGACCTCCACAACAATGCTGCAGGTGCACAGAGACATGCACACATTGTGCTGAAATTCTTTAGTTAAGCACATGTGACTGAAGGCATGACTGCCAAACATGTTACAAAATGAGTTAATTTAACATATATCCTGGAGTGTTTGTCACAGTCCCACTTAAAAAATAACACAGCCACATCCAGGAAACCATAAGTTGGTCACAACAGTTGTCAATCAATTGTGAACACTGTCATTATTCTCAAAGTACCAGACACAATGCACTGATCTCTGAAAAGTGTGGTGTGTTATGTATTTATTGCCTGTGGAACAAACATGTTGAACTAAAAACACTTATATCCGACAATAAATTGGGAGTACATAAGGAAAATGGATAGATATGAATCACTGGGTGATGCATTAGTGCTAAACTGTATGTCATGGTGTGTAAAAAGTAGTCATAAACTGCAACAGTGGATCAGTGTGAGACATGTGTCAGCTCAATGGAGGAAAGATTCAGGACACTGGTGACAACTCACAACATGCACATCTTTTGCACTCACATGTATTACAAATAGTAAGTGTATCACACTGTACTGTACACCTGTATGTGTAGCACAGTGTCTGACAAATCTGTGTTCATTTTGCATTTATGTTAGTCATTGGCATAGCACGTCACACACTGTTGCCAATATATCTGAGTATTTCAGGACAGGAATGACTTGTAAATGTATGTGGGACCATTAGCTTTTATGAACATTCCCCCAATCCACCCGTACTCACTGTACACCTGACAAAGTTCACTCACCCAAAGCTGCAGCTGTGGGTGAGTACTCCTCACAAGCACACCCATAGGTAAGCCCAGCAGAGTCATAATCATGTCCTAAACAGGACCTGCTACATTGTGGAGGTGACTGCAAGAGTACACAAGTGTTACTTCGGGAGTCAGGCTATGTTTGGGGGCCAGTCAGCCTACTTACCACCAAGAGCAACTAAACCGATATTAGTGTGCTCCAAATTGCAGAACACATGTGCAGGGCATAATATCCCATGGCCCAATGACAACGAGGAGCATGAACAATGGGACGATGAGTATGGTGAAGATGGAGAGCAAGGACAAGATATAACATCAATAGCAGCAACATTGCTGATGTACCATATACTAGTAATGTGTGTGGTACATGCGTGGATGACTCATATAAAGTCAGAAGAGTGTGATTACAAGGAAAAGTGTATCTATGTCAGATAACACATATCATCACAACCAGTGTGCAGCCAAATTACCTGTCCAGTCACAGTGTGAGAAAATCATCCTGTTTGCATATACAACCAAATTTGACTGACTGAAAATGTTGGTTATTGGTCTTGGCTGTATCCTGGGTCTGCTAACCAGGCCTAGGGCCACTACTCTGAATAAAAGGCATATGCAGAAGTGGTACAAGTTCAACTGCCAACAACAGACTTCTATACGTCCCTAGTAGATATTAGGGCAGGGAAAGTTTTACTGTCTGCTGTATGTAAAATGTGCTGTCAGGTGCAGAGCCAATCTCCAGAGGCAAACTGGCAGTGTGTCCCCTGATGGCAGGCCCCTGGATGGGGGAAAATGAGCAAATTGCACCATTCACATATCTCTTCACATGTGTGTACTAGCTATCACAACACTTACCTGCACTGGAAACTGTAATACCCCCGGCCCTCTATTGACAGCCTGCAATCTCGAGTGTGGAACACAGCACATGTTTACAGATGTCTGTGCTGTCCTAGATGTGACATTTGACATTGGATAGTTAATACTTTGCCCCCCAGTGCAACTTACTGGTTGTTGTAGTTCATCATATGTAGCACTGGTGTGTCCTGGGACTTCTGTCACCAACTCCTCAAGGATGATAGATGGCACCATCTCCTCCAAGTTATCCAGCTCCACCTTGGGTGCGTGACATCCTCCTCCAATCTGCAATGCTGACTTGCAGTTCCCCACCAGTTTCCCCTTTGTTCTGCACTTGCAATCATGCCAGCGCTTTTTACAGTCAATGACTGTTCTCTTCACCTGTCCCACAATGTTGACTTTGTCCACTAGTGACTGTCATATTGCCTCTTTCTTCCCTAACAGCAATTTGGAGGTGATGAAGAGCTGTTGCTGATGCTCTGTCACCTCGGTGATCAAGATCTTGTTCTCGTCCTCACTGAACCTGAGCTTCCTCTTTCTCTTCCCCTTCCTCTGGGAGTCTGTCTGGACATCCTGACTGGTACTGGGATTGATGGGGTTGTCCTGGGGTCTCTGGTCTCCTGGCTCTGCAGTGTCTTCTGTTTTATTTTTTTTAAGTGTTGTTTTGCTGCTGGCGCATTTAGGTGCAAAAGTGACACTAGGCTGACAAGTGTCAGATTATGTGCCCCTATTTAGGCTAACGTCATTTTTGCAGCACTAGCATTATTTTTTTTTACAACGCAATGCACAGGCTAGTGTCATTTTTTTTTTTACACTGTCCCAATCCAAATGCTATGGCACGCTGGTTTGTAAACAGGGCACAAGCATGGCCTTAGGATCTGTTGTTACACAGCATAAAATATTATGATGCGACGCTGCGGCAGCGGCGCATCATTTTTTATAAATAAGGCCCTTAGTTTGAAAAATAATTTCCTAATCGAAGTCAAGGAAATGTACTAACCAATGCTGTTCATTGCATGATATTCAACCTATGAGTGTCTATTGTTTTGTATTACAGGTTTAACTAATGAACAGCAAATACATTTAAAAGACCACAAATGACAACCACGAACAACATCACTGTCTATGAACACACCAACTTTCAGGGATTTCAAAGGACATTTGCCGCAGATGTTCTATATTTAGCGGGGAAATTTGAAAACGGCTTCGCGACTGTGAAAGTTGTGGGGCAGCTATGTCTAATGCACGAGCAATCAAACTATCAGGGGCAGTGCATTCCTCTGAAGGAGGGAGAATATTCTTGTACTAGTATGAATAAGAAGGGTTCTTCTCTAATGCTGATCTTCGAAGATCTGAGCAATCCAAAGATCACAGTTTATCAGCATTTCAATCAATTGGGTAAAGAGAAGGCTCTGAGTCAGGAAAACACATCTGAAGTGTGGAAACGTGGATTATATGATTGCCTCAAACTGGGTCCAGAGTGGAGCATGGATAGGAGTCAAATCCATGCTCTGGGTGTTACTTTTACTCTAAAGTCAAACTTCTCTCACAGGTGCCTTAGCTGATCTCACAATGTGATAGGTCACTAGGTGCCTTGCTAAATATTTCAGTTTCAGACACTCCTGTAACCAAGTGTGTGAGTCTGTGAGTGAGTATGACCCTCTCTTTGGTTTGCATTCTAAGAAGAGGGGTCATATTAAACATTTTCAAATTTCAGTCTTGTAGGTCTTGGACCCAATTTGCAAACAACGTTGTAAAGATGCAGTGGCTGATTTACACTACATGCAAATATAGATTTACAACCTTCTGGAATTCTCAAAGATTTCCAGGAATATGCTTGGGGCATGGGAAACTGTCCCAGCTGCAGGTTTTCATGTGTATTCTTTGGAGGGTCATGCAACATTCACAGAAAGATCCCATTCTTGCTTTGTGGAGCACTCAATAGAAGAGAACTAAACAGGGGGGCAGTAGAACCCCCTGTGAAAATGCATAGAATTACTTGTACCCATACAATACCAGCACATTTGCAGGCGATCCTTTGCCCTTACCACTTGGCTGCTGTACCTCTCCCTCTATTTACAGGGTGGGAAGGGGAAGAATAAGATTCCATGTTCCAAGTACTTTCACGGCTAACCAACTGTTCATAATTGTGGTGCAGAGTTCCCCTCTGGGCCCTAGCCCAAGGTGCCATTGTACTTACTGTAACACTGATAGGTTCACCTCTGAATGGAGATACATTTATGAGCAGCTCTGCTGCCTGTACTGAACTTTAGAACCCTCTTCATTTTGTTCTGATATCATTGCATCTTAGATGGTTTAAATAATATATCTGTGCGCTTCTTTCAAATATAAACAAATACTCCTAATCACTGATTTCTAATCCACCTACCTACGAGATAAAAGTAACAGAGTGCATTTTTGTATCTGTATGTGAATTAAGGATTTCTTTTGGGTGTGTGCTTTTTCCAGTAAAGGAAAAAGTCAATGATCAGACCCTGCATTTCCTCTGTGATTTTGTTTGTGTCTGGACAATAACAAATAAGTCCCATTTCTCTGCAGTTCAAGCATGCACTTGTGTCATTATTTATTTGCAATGGAAGATTTCATTGTCAGCACTATAGCACTAATCCAATGTGGCAGGGGAAGCAGAAATGACATCAGATACTTTGACCTACCCCATCACAGGTTTTGACCCCCAAAAGGCCTTTGACCCTGAGGCTTCAAAGGAAGTTGCATAATTTAAGTCTTGAGCCTGATGTTATTACATCACTCAACATTAAATGCACCTACAATACAAGCAAGTTTAACAAAGTAGCAATAATGATTCTAAAGCAGATGAAACTCCATTTAAGCTACTACCCATTTATTAACTAGGGTCCTACCACGGTATGCCTGAGGTGGAAAGATGATAGCCCAAGAACAAGGGTATCCTTGGCTAGCAGTACAGCCATCCTCTCCTCTAGCACAGTAATCATATTCCCAAGTGCAGCTTCAAATACTCCATCTCACCCATCATTTCCTCAGACACAATCCTCATACTCCCAGATATTGCCTCACCTGCCCAGTCATAGCCTCAAAAGGTCCCATGTGCAGGTCCTTACCCTCTCTGAACTAATATGTGCACAGACAGCATGGGTGTAGCCCAAGAGGCAAAGCTGTCCTGCTCACTCCAGGTACAAGATACTGTGTGACAATGCGAAACAGATGAGTGGGAGATGGGGCACCACAGTGTCTATTCTGGAGATATCAGGCTTAGTTTAGTGACTGAACTGTTTAGCATAGAGCCACAGACAACTATCTAGATGTGTATAATGATTTAGGGCCAGATGTAGGAAGGAAGCAATTTGCGAGTTGCAAATTGCAAGTCCTTCCGACTCGCAATTTGCAACTCTCAAATTGCTATGCAGTACGGTGTCTCAGACACCGACTACAACTCGCTATGGGGTCGCAATGACCCACCTCATGAATATTCATGAGGTGGGTCGCAAATTGCGGCCCCATAGCGAGTATAGGCACTCGCTAACATGGAGGCCTGCTGTAGTCAGCAGGCCTCCATGTTAGCGACCTGCTTTTCAATAAAGCAGTTTTTTTTTTTTTTTAAATGTAGCCCGTTTTCCCTAAGGGAAAACGAGCTGCATTTCAAAAAATCCGAAACCTTTTGTTTTGGTTTTTTCAGGGCAGGGAGTGGTCCCTTGGACCACTCCCTGCCCTGAAAAAATATTTTGGGGTCCATTCACAAAGGGGAAGGGGTCCCATGGGGACCCCTTCCCGTTTGCGAATGGGTTACCATCCACTTCAAGTGGATGGTAACTGCGACTCCATTTGCGACCGCATAAGCGGTCACAAATGGAATTGCATACCATTGCGAATCGCAAATAGGAAGGGAACACCCCTTCCTATTTGCGATTCGGAAATGCATTTTGCGAGTCGGTAACGACTCGCAAAATGCATTTCTGCATAGGAAACACGCATTTGCGAGTCGCAAACGGCAAATTTTGCCGTTTGCGACTCGCAAAGTGCTTCCTACATCTGGCCCTTAGTGTTACATACATGGAATATGTTTGAAAATTATAAAGTATGCTCTATAAATTGAGTTGTCTCCTCTGCATCTTTTGATTAAACTGGTGCTTGATGATTGAAATGCAAAGTCTTCCCTCAAGAAATCACTACCATGAATTAATTTGTTCAATGGTTGCATGTCGAAATACTGAGTACAGAAACATTGAGCTACCAAAATATCATGACAATACATAACAAGGCTACTCTTTGATAGAAATATCACAAATCAAAAAAAATCTTTATTAAGATACCACGGGATAAATGGCATTAAAATTACAGTAAGGTATAATAAAGTGTAATAATAAGGCATAAGTGTCCATTGCTCCAGTGATCGCACAGTGAGGTGACAGAGTGAAAAAATGTGTATAGAAAGCAGGAGAAGGATGACACACACACACAAAAATTCTGTTCAATTATGATCACATTAATGTAGCATTACTTAATTTCTTTTGTCAATCCCCCTTTTGTCAACAACACTTCTTTCCCACAAGGAAAAGAAGATCATCATCAAGACCAATCATAGGAAGAATCAGAGACACCCAGAATGCCTAAAGAAATGGAGACAAATTAGTATGGTGCCTCCAGAGAAGAAATGTAGGAATCAAGGCAGAGAGGTAAACTGACATGGAGTGTAGCTTCTTATGGAATCACTGGCATAAAACTGTCAGCTAAGAGTTTGGAAATGTTATCTCAATTATTGTAACAAGTACTAACAGCACAGGTGAAAAACAACATGGCACACTGGGGGGAAAGTGTCACACACCAGAAGGTACTTACTACTGGCAAGCCCACTTATCGGGGAGTCTTAAACTAAGGAGACATAATAAATATAGTACACAAGAGAAAATAACAAGGAATCAATGTAAAGCTGCTAAGGTACAGAGACTTAATCAAACAACGGATGTAGCAGCTAGTTCAAAGGCCGGAACCCAATGAAATTACTTTTCACCCATGAACAGAGGTCCCACCACACAAATAAGTCATCAGTTGTATGCAAATTCTTGACTCTTCCTGTATAGTTTCATTCCATTTGTGGAATTATATAGAAATATAAGTGATAAAAGTACAACACTCTTCCCCAATGATCGCACAGACTCCACCCTCAGCAGCAAAAGACAGAGCTGTTCTGTAATGAAACAGTCTGTTGATTCACCCGCTGATTAGTTCTTAACGCTATTGTATTAGCAGTTAAATTAGTCTCCTCTACTACCTTAGCAGCTCAGAATATTTTGTGGATGGATAGGCGTATTCAACAAATTCACATCAGGGTAGCAATGAATTTTTAGTTTCTGAAAACTCTATTTATTTTGTCAGGCAAAGCAAGAGGGCACGTAACAAAATATCTGGTAGTAGATGCAGCTCACCCATTGCAGGGGAGCCAGTTCTAGTGTGATCAGAGACATTCCTTTGAGTGAGCAACAAACCAAACAGAAAAATGATTTGAGTGATCTCTCCTTGCACAAAGACTGGACAAGGGAGGCAGTTTGCTTTGGAACAGTTTCATTGAACTCACTGTGTCCCATTAAGATGTTGCAAATGCTTTTTCATACACCAATCCATTAGAAGCTATGGTTGGATTACAGGGGGCAGCAGTTCCAGTTTAGGCAAGGTCATACAGCCTGATTTAGAGTTTGGTGGAGGGGTTACTCTGTCACCACTGTGAAGGATATCCTGTCTGCCAAAATATAAATCCTATAGGATATAATGGGATTTATAGTTTGGTGGACAGGATATCCATCACTGTTGTGACGGTGTATACCCTCCACCAAACTCTAACTTAGGACCATAGTCATCAAGGCTAGCATGGGGGGAATGGTTGGAATGGTTAGTATGTTCAGGGATAAAATGCCAGAGGTGTAAAATCGCACATTGTTCCTTCTATTCAAATGAAATCGGAATAGCCCACCCCCCTTGGAATCCGTAGGTTGGTGCCAGTATGAACAGGGATGTAGCTCTTGTATGTATCGATCCAAGATCTGCAGAACCGTTTTTTTCCTTCTGGTTAGAACGCTATTTCTGAAAATGGGCAGTCAACACCATACAGTTAACTATTTTCAGCCAGCTGCCTGCACCCACCTGATACAGGCACACAATCAGCCAAACAAAAAGAAGGCTTTAGGTTTTCCACACTTTTGTCATAAAGGTAGAATGTTAACACAATATTTGTAATAAAACACTGGGGAGTTAAACGACAGACTGATGCTGGTTTTGAAAGTAGGTTCAAGTCTGCATGTCAGCGTGTTTTCCTGAATGGATAAGAACGATATTTGAAAACTCACAGAGAATATGTCCTCATTTCAGTTTACCACAAACCATAATGTCTATAACAAAACAAAACCCCTCATTTTGTTTATGTCTAAGGAAACTTCTTTACGTTTTACAACTTTGATTCAATCAAGATAGCTTCAGGCTTACCACACCTTTATCAGAAAAATAGAATGCTTGCATTCTAGGTGTTCATTGGAATACTGAATCGAAGCTGTAGCAGAACAGAGGGGATTAAACGGAGTAAAATGCTGTTGGAAGTACATGTTTTAGTCAGAATATCAGACGTTGGGCCTGACTCAACTATCTTCCCCACCAACATTATGGTCTGCCTGCCCAATTTAGAATTGGGCAGATATAGGATAGGCAACAGCAGAGACTCCTTCAGCTCCAATGTGGTCAAAGCCCACCAATGGTCCAATTAATTGAGGGACATTGGAGGTTTAGCTGTATGTCTGCACCCTAAATTTAGGTGGGCATACATACAGCAGATTTTTCATGCCTGTCACCGCCAGGTAAAACCTGGTAGTAAAGGGCACTGAGAAGTGCTCAGTGTCCCCTCTGCCATTGGAGAATACACCTATGGCTATCGAAGCACTGTTCATTTTCCTTGAAAAAGAAATCCAACTTTGGCAGCTGTTTCTTTAGTAGAAGGACACCTCACTCCAAAGGTCCCAGCTGACCACAGAGGAATAGATATTACAAGAGATATGGACCCTGCCCTGAGGAGCTGGTGGCTGTAGGAGTGACCATAAAAATGTTTTCCCGTAGCTGGAGAAAGGTGTGATTATGTCATTTTTCTACTTGTAAAGAAGCAGGCCAAGGTAATGAGGTTTGCTGCGAAACGTCCCAAATAAAGCTTTCAAGAAAACCAGGTGTGTCAAACTCTGAGATTTTTTGCAATGCTGCAAATAGGTTTAGCACAACCTTGCGGTGGAGGTACCTGGCCTAGAGGAATTCTGTCTGGCTGTAACATCCAGCCCTGACTTACTAAAGGATTTTGAGCACCAAAAGTGTGAATACTGAAGGTACACTCTCGGACTGAGATTACTAGGTTGTTTTTCAATGATACCTTCCTTTTTTTAGACACTTTTTTTCCTTTTAAACTCAAAAAATACATGTCTTCCGTTCCCCCGATGGGATTTTAATGATTTTGGTATCTTTTTGCTGAATAAACTGATCTCTATGTTTCCTAAATTGGTTTGGAATTTTTTTTCTGTTTTCTTTTCTCTGGTTAAACTTAACACACAATTTTTCTGCAGATTGTCTACTGTTCGTGCCAATAGCTATCAAGGGTTGAACTAAGATTCTCTAAAAAACTGTGTTGTCACCTCACCAAATTGTGATTAGTAAATTGGTACAGGTTCACCCTCACCCAAATGACAGAATTTCTCACAGCAATAATCTCAGTGGAAGCAAAGGGCTATGTGCCGTGACACCCATGTTTCCGTTCCATCTTATGCATAGTCATGTTATTTAGTTTCAGCACAAATATCAGAAACTCAGGCTGGCAAAGAAGGGACTCCAACTACACCAATGATGGATGCAAGTGGGTGGTGTCAATGGTTTAAAAAATGGGTGGTGACCCCTTTACAAAAATTTTGAGCACCTTCATGTATTATTTTACAAATTAAGCACTGCACCCTGGGTTTCAATGCAAGACACGATATACCTATGACTGTGGTATTTTTAAAAGTTTGAAAGGGTGGCTTGCTTAGCCTATCTCCTCAAGTGACTGTGGACATAATGTCAGAGTTCGACCTCAGCCTCTGGATCATTCTTCATTTTCTGTTACGTCGTCATGTTGTTCTCCAAAAAAGGGCATTGTGACTAAAGAGTGTAGTAAATTTTCATCTGTGTGCCTCCATGATTAGTCTCCAGTATCCCAAGTCTTTCTGTGTCAAGATGCACATCAGGTGATTGTACCACAGAATATCGAAGCTAGAAATATTAAGATAAATTTATCGGGGACAACATTTAGAAATGTAAGTGCATATAGATTCTCCATTCTTTAACCACATCTATGCACCTTGAAGTTATATATGTATATAGTCAAGGTATAGTTGGAATTATGTACAGAAAATCTATATTTACTTACCTTTAATTTTTTGTCCAATATTCTTTCCACAATATTTGCTACAGTTGAGATTTATGCTTCAATTTTACAGGGGCACACCCAGCAAGTGGACCACTCTAGGTCTCTGCATTGAAGATTCACTTCAGTTTCACCAGAGTCTTACAGTTCACATTTTTAGTGAAATCTTTTGAGTTTTTATTCTGCCTGACTTCTGAGTATGTGCTTCACAGCATGTGACGTGTTTCCTGTTCTGCCCTGGAGAGGTAATGCTTACAAGAGTTGAGAAGCAACAGTCAGAATAGCATGAACTGCATTGAGGTCAGATGCAGTTTGTGTACACTCCTCACCCCAGTCACTGAATGCACTCTTAGGAATGCTCATGCTGTTCTCTAAGCTATATATAGAGATTGTATGGATGATGTCCCTATTGTAGCGAATAGAGAAATATCTGCATACAGTCACTCTGTGACCTACCTGGTGTGATTCATCTGATGTGTGGCTGCACTATTGTGAGTGTAAGCTGGTAACCCTACAGAACCTCCTTTACAAATCGCCCTGGAGTATACTTAAGCCCATGTATGTTTTTACAGCAATACCTAACTGCACATTTCTCTGATGGACATCAGATAATGGGGTAAGGCCTGAAGCAGACAGGAGCC
This sequence comes from Pleurodeles waltl, assembly GCF_031143425.1. NCBI lineage: Eukaryota > Metazoa > Chordata > Amphibia > Caudata > Salamandridae > Pleurodeles > Pleurodeles waltl. The sequence goes on from NC_090446.1 coordinate 73,742,332, forward strand.
CTGGGGCGAATGCACTTATCGAAGCTCCTTCAATCGGGGACAGGAAACTTCCTTCTCTGATCCAAATGCTGACAGCACCTGGGGAACAGCACAAGCCAATACGTTTTTGCTGCTAAACCACAATACCACATTGCATATGTGCAGCAACATCTTAGCTGGGTCCATTGTCAAACAGAAAGGATGGGTAAACATCCTCACACCGGTTTACCTTTAAGATAGGTCAATGCTTCAGAATTCTGTTTAATACTATCTGTGCCAAACATTTAAGTTATGGGTCTCTTCATTGAAGGCTTGTCAGTGTCAGTGGGCACAGTGGCAGGGGAAGGTCAAAACACTGACATTTTAATACTCTCTATAGGAAGTGTTACTACAGCCAAATCTAATGGTACTCAATTCACTGACCACTGAGGGGTGGTAGGGTAAGTCAGCATTGCTGTGAATCATGCATATCTCATTGGCAAGAGTTTAACTTACTCTGTTGACCTCTTGGCTTGTGTGTGTGTAGGATACTGACTCTTTGTATAGTGGACAAATAAGAGGTACACTGTGTAAAGAGTCCAAGCAAACCTCAGAGAAATTAGAGAGGCACAAATGACACCACAAATCCTCTCTTTTGTGGTAGTGTGGGTGAGCAGTTAGGCATATCAGAGGTTATTGCTATGCATGTAATGCACAAACATAGACAGTAAGTGAGACGCACACTCAATAAAGAAATCTGACACAAATTTATATAAAACAAAGCATGTACTTTTACAAAAGTTGACACTAAATGCCTTTTGCTGTAGCTGCAATGTTACCCTATGGGAGAGAAAACATATATGGCAAACAGGGACTCCCCAGCAATTTACAGGACCAATCCTCTGGACTTAAAGTGAGCACAGGGCAAGGTCCTAACTCACATCAGCAAGTCACCTCGGGTGGCACGGGGGCGGCCGGTTGCAGTGATGCAGTTCAGCATCGGTTGCCCTGTGTAAGTCAATGGGGATTGGCTTGGTTAAGAAGATGCTGCAGAGGTGGACTGATAGTCCAGTCTGGGTGAACCACCAAGGGGGTTCAAGTCTTGCCATGCTCGGTGATGTAGGAACACCAGTGGTCCTGTTCTCATCAGCCTAGGGTTCTGTGTGCAGAGGATTCTTGGACTATCAGGTTTCCGTCACCATTGGTGGTTACGGTAGAGGGGGCCTGCAGAAAGAGGATGCAGACATGGACTGGGGGTCCAGTCCTACCGAACCAACAAGGCGGCTCAGGTCCTGCGAGTCTCAGGGACATGGGGACAGCAGTGGTCCTATTTTCCTTGGTACAGGGTGTCCAGATGCAGAGATGCAGTGGACCATCTGGTCTCCCTCACTTGAGGTAGTTGTGGTAGAACAGATCTGCAGAAAGTGGCTGCAGACGCCATCGGGAAGTCCACAGTGGACAACTTCAAGGTGGACTTCGTCTCTAGAGGGCCTAGGGGCCACATTGACACTGTTGGCCCACTTCAGCTCAGGCTAGGAGACATGGGTGCAGTGCTGCTGTCTGGCGTGGGGTTTTGGCGATCCTGGGTCCTCACCGTTCTATTTTGGTTGCCTGAAGATCCAGGGAAGCTGCTCATCTGGTCCAAGGGAGTTCTTCTTGGTGATTTGTGAAGCACTGGCAGCTCCCTCAGGTTCTTGGAGGCTGTACAGCGGCAGGACAGGTCAGTCGCTTCTCAAATGTCAGGTGCAGCAGGCAGGCTGGCAGGGTTGTTGTAAACCCAGTCGTGCTTCTCGGTTCTCGTGTCAGTAGGCTTTTTTGTCCACTCCTTCTCTTGTGTCCAGCGAAGATTTGATTTGTTGGTATCCGAGGGTCCCCTAAATACTCAATTTAAGGGGCATTAAGAGGAATGAGAGATAGCAGCCAATGGGCTACTTGCCCCCGCCGGGCAGTATGCCCCCTAGATCACCACTTCCTTTGGAAACTGGGCATTACCCTGTCCAAGAATTCCTAATTCTACCACACACAAGATGGTGGAATTCGTAAGATTGTGTTCACATCAGGCTGGTCATCGTAGAGGTGTGTCCAGCCAGGCAGTGCAACACGCCTCCTGCATAGCTAATGTTCCTGCCTGCAGAGGTACCAAATGGGCCCTGGCACAGGGAGAACAACATCTCCCTTCTGAGGAAGCCAGATCTGCATATCAAAGGCGGTGGGCTCCTTCGAAGCCTCCTACCTTGGACTGCAGATTTGCAGGTTATCCTTTTGGGAGGGGTGTGTAACACCCCTGCTAGAGCGAGCTTGGTTCCTGACCTCCCAAGAGTAAAGGCTCTCACCCTTTGGCGTCAGAACCTTGTCTGTTGGTGGAAGGCTGGTTAAAACTAGTCAGTCTGCCATCAGCAGTTGGTAGGTTTTCAGAGCGCACCTCTAAGGTGCCCTCTGGATGCATGTATTAATAAATCCATCACTGGCATCAGGGAGGGTTCAATAATATGAGATGTTTGATACCAAACATTCCTAGTTTCAGTGAAGCTATCACGGGGCTGTGGAAATCGGGTTGACCAGTGTCCAGCACTTGTATTTAAAATGGCTTCCCTATTTACTTAGTACGTCTAAGAATTGACAAAGACATAGCAGTGACATATGCACCCTGCCTTAGGGTTGTAAGGCCTGCTGTAAGGGTGACTTACAAATATTACATGCAGTGTTTAGATTGCATGGTACACAGGCTGTGTGCCATGTTGGGTTTTCACTTTTTGGAGCACCTTGTCATGCAGCCTGCAGCAGCAGTCTGTTTGAGGTTGGTACTGGGTCCCTTAGAGTGGCACAAGTTATGCTGCAGATCCTAGGGACCCTCTTTAGTACCTATACCCTAGATACCAGATGTACCACTTACTAGGGGCTTTCATATGTGTTGAAGGCCTGGCCACTTGGGAATCAAGTGACCAGGGTCTTGTTTTTGGGGAAGGAACACTTGCATTGAGGAGCTGATAACAGGAACCCAGTGCCCCTTAGTCAAAGTTGCATCAAAAACCAGGTTAAATGTTGGGGGCTGCTGCAACCCAAACTCAGATTTCCACGGTATGTAAATTAATCTTTAACCAGACATGGGACTGGCTCACCTGTACCTTCCTTGAAAACCAAACCAAGACAGTATCACCCGGAATGCATTAAGTTGGCACACAAAAGCCTTGGTGGGGAACATTGTCTATGATGACAGTGACAGAGGCAGCCAACATGTCAACACTGCCTGCAGTGCCTGGAATCCAGGAAATGTATAGAAAAACTTCAAACTGGTATACTCCAGTGCTGTTAATCGTAGCAGCCTGATCTTTCGTGGAAGGCTCGGATGACACTACTTAAACCCCTCTTAGTGTCTTTGTGGCCATGAGAACCTCCACCACTAGTATTATTTTTTTGCGTATATCCTATATTTGACACCTACACAAATGATCTTCTGCCGCAGCTGTGCAGTATTTATTTGAGCGAAGGTTTTCCCTAAACTGCGCCAGGTCCTTCATGCTTAAAAAAAAAAAACTTTTGGGCCCGATTTCAAATACACCATTTCGGATTCCTTGACAGTAGCACCCCTCAGAGTTACCGCCACCGGAAAATACCAGTGTCTCCAGTGAAATACAAGCTAACGAAAGTTGACCTTGAGCACACTGTGGGATCAAAATAATGCACAGGTGTGAAAAAAGGAAATAATTTTAGAGTAAACTGCACTGCATTAAAACACAGAGGTTATATGCATGCTGTAACCTCTCTAGCTGTTACTAAAATAAAATGGCCTTACCAACTGGTCATGAAGCAACACTCTTCTCTCAACATTAACACACAATCCAATTGTCTTCTCGTGAGGAAATTGAAGGACTCAGGTCAGTGGATAGTTTGTTAGGAGAAAGAGGAGAAATGCCTCTCAGCTCTATTTAAGTAAACTGATGTAGCTCAGGTACAACCTGGGAAGTAGGGTCTACTCTTCACATGCTATACACCCAGTGATGTGTGTTTCATCGGGGGTGTTTACCACTTAGCAGGAATAATGAATGAAGACATTCAGGCCCATATTTATACTTTTTGACGCACAACTGCACCAACGCAGTTGTGCGTCAAAAATGTTACCGCCGGCTAACGCCATTCCAAAGCGCCATGCAGGCGCCTTATTTATTGAATGACTTTAGCCGGCGCTGTGGACTGGTGTGCGACAAAAAAAATGACTCACACCAGGCAGCGCCGGCGTATGGGAAAATGGGGTTTGTGCACCAAAAAATGGGGCAAGTCAGGTCTGAGGCAAAATTCTTGCCTCAATCCGATTTGCGCCATTTTTTTTTACGCCCAACCTCCATTGACATGACTCCTGTCTTAGCAAAGGCAGGAGCCATGCCCCCTTGCCCAATGGCCATGCCCAGGGGACTTATGTCCCCTGGGCATGGCCATTGGGCATAGTGGCATGTAGGGGGGCCCAAATCAGGCCCCCCTATGCCACAAAAAAAAAATAATAATAATACTTACCCCAACTTATCTCAACTTCCCTGGGATGGGTCCCTCCATCCTTGGGTGTCCTCCTGGGGTGGGCAAGGGTGGCAGGTGGTGTCCCTGCGGGCATGGGAGGGCACCTCTGGGCTCCTTCCGAGCCCACAGATCCCTTAACGCCTGCCCTGACCAGGCGTTAAAAAATGACGCTAATGCGGCTGCACGTCATTTTTTAAGGCCAGCCCACTCCCGTGCGTCATTTTTGCACGGGAGTTTAAATAAGGCGCAAATGCCTTAGAGTCATTTTTAGCGTGGAAACGCCTACCCTGCATCTCATTAACGCAAGGTAGGTGTCCACGCTAAAAAATGACGCAAACTCCAAGATTTTTGGCGCTAGACGGGTCTAGCGTCAAAGTATAAATATGGAGTTAGCTTTGCGTCGGAAATGCGTAAAAAAAACGACGCAAATCCGGCGCAAACAGAGTATAAATATGCCCCTCAGTACCTTTCACAGAGGGACCATAGTTTTGAAGATGTCAGTTTTGAAATATGATTCATCTCAGTCTTGGGTCGTCAGATTTCTAATGTATTCCGACTACCCACTGCAAAAAACCTTTTCTAAATTTAGGAGAGGTCATGGAGCGATTGTATAAAAATCTGAGCACTGCACAGACCAGCACAAAACAAGGAACCCCTCAAATTAATAAACATGGGGTGACCAAGGTGAGCAACAGCTCAGAGCCCGGGGTGTAGCTTAGTCAATAACGTTAGAAGATTGTGAGCCTGTTGTTTCCTAACAAGCAGTGAGGTGTACCGAACTAACTAGGGCAGGGCGGGGTGGTGCCACTGGATGGTGCGATTGTATAGAGTTAGGAACATTAGTTTTCAATTACTTGGAAAAGTAAGACAGCGTAATGGCATAAGGCATCTACTACTCAGGGAAAGAAAGGTTTGAAACTACCTGGACCAGAAAACCCTTGCACACTGTGGTGATCTACACAGCAAGGAACCAGTAATTGCTGTTTCTTTCTCCCTCCCTCTTAATACACAATGTAGAAATGGTAGTGCAAATCTAAATGTATGAAGATTATAGTGATAGATTCAGGTACTGAAGGACGTTATAATTTCTTTTGTTCAACTGGGGTGTACAATTGTCCATTTCTCAGCTTCAAGTGGTTAATAAGTGTTGAGATACATTTTGTAGTTATAGGGCTTTGATGCCATTCTGAGGGCCAGATCTACAAGAAGGTGGCGCATCAGTACTAATGCTCCACTTTTCTTTTATTGCCCTTGCCCCATCTTACGACACCATGGGGGTCATTATGTACTCGCAGTAGGTGATAATGTGGTGGTAGTACTGCCAACAGGCTGGCGGTACAAACCGCCACATTATGACATTGGAGGGTTGGCTGCAGCCAAGCTGCCAATTTACCATCCCTACCGGCATGGCGGTAGCAGTCGCCGGGCCGGAGATAACAATCTCCAGCCCTGCGGGCGCTATTGTACAGCCGTCAGCATTTTGAGCCTGCCTGCTGCCATGGTTTTTGTGGCATTCGCAACGCCACAAAAACCATGGCGGTAGGCCCAACTATTGACAGGGAATTCCTTCCCTGTCACTGGTAGGAGGCTCACCCACCCCGCAAACACTCCCCAGATGCCCCCCATACATGCACACACTCGCAGACATGCACCACGCATACACACACTCACATTGGCATACACAAATTCATTCACACATGCATCCATTCATTCTCGCACACATCCGTACACAAATTCACACTGACAACATGCAGACACGCATTTACATTTACATTTACATTTGTACACGCATTCTCACACATGCATACACCCATGCAAACAACACTACACACACAGTTGCATTCACGCACAAACTCACAAATTCATGCACACAACCCCACACACACACACACAACACCCCCCCACCCATCTCCACTGTTGGAAGCCCAACTTACCTTCATCCAGATGGTCTTCAGGCAGGGAACAGGACGGGGCGCTGCTACCGCCAGCAGTGCCCGCCAGCAGAACACCGCCAGTCCATATCATGTGTCATGATACGGCTGGCTCGGTCTACTGGCATGGCGGTGCTGGTGGTAGCAGTGCCACCTTAACACCATTCACCAACACAGTCACGGATGGATTTCCGCCCTTCTTGTGGCGGAAGTCAGGCTGTGGTCATAATCTGGCCAACGGATGGTAGCCGCATTGACGGTCTTTTGGCGGCCGTCACTGCGGCGGTAGGCAGTTATTACCGCCATTGTTTTAATGAGGGCCCATGTGTGCACCGTATTACAATACGGCACACCATGGCAGCCATTAGAACAATAGCGTCAACATTTTTTACACTATTGTGGCGCTTTCCTACTTTAGCGTCCAAAATGTTGACACTAGTGTGGCAAAGTGCAAGGAGGCCCATTGATTTAAATGGGTGCATCATTTTAATGCCTGCTCTGAGCAGGTATTGAAAATGATGCCAAAAATGACGCAGTGAAATCTTGTAGATTTCACTGTGCCATTTTTTAGGGGCCTCCTAACACTGGAACGCTCTCCTTGCATACATTATGCCTGACGCAGGTATAATGTGGAGCAAGGGGTCACAAAGTAGTGCAATGCATGCATTGTGCCACTTGGTAAATATGGTGCAGCAAAAATTGCCTCCGGGAACCACATTAGAATAAAGAAAAATGACCCTAAGTGTTTTAGATGAGGTTTAACCTATCTTTTTTCACAAAGGATATGCAGCTTGATGACAGGGTGTAGTTTCTCAGTATAACTTGGAAGGATGTACCACTGCTGGAGCAAAGATTTAGACAATTGTATTACTGTGTCCTGTATTGTTAATAAACTGGGGACAGAAATGTTGTCTTATAAACTTGTAAGTGTGGCTTGAGATGGGTGCAATACTGATCTAATAAACACTGAAACATCTGGATGGCTTGAAGGTCATTGATGGTCCCAGGAGCTAATTCCTCACCCACTGGCATGTGAAAGGACACCACAATGCCATGACTTGAAGAAAGACAACAGGATAAATGATAGATAGAACCAGTGTGGGTAGGAGGAGAATGAGAAACATAGGGACTCATTTATAAGCCGCTAGCGCCACCGGAGAGTCACTTTCACTACGGTAGCACTGTGCCCTTTTCCATATTTACAAGGCAGAGCTAAGCCACTTCGCATGGCTTAACGCCACCTTGTAAATATCGGCCTCCTAATGCTGTTTTCTGTGGCAGAGGGGCATGCAATGGGTGTTGTGGGCGGTGTTTCCACACAACACCCATTGCTTTTGACACTGCCCCAGATTTAAGAAGAAATTGTAATCTTGAGGCAGCACAAAAAACTAATGCCACCCAAGAGTGGCGATATAGTAGCTCAATGAGAAGAAATACTTTTATTACTGCTCATTTTTGCTTTTTCTATGTGTGCTGCATTCTTCCGCATACATAGAAAGAGCAAAACGCCAGCAATGATTGTTTATGTGCAGGAATGTGTACCTTGCTGCACATAAACAATCATTAAATAATGATGATTTGCTACTTCTATGTGTGCACCACACATACATGTAACACATCACCTTTATTGATTGTTTATGTGCAGGAAGGGACACCTTCCTGCATATAAACAATCATTCCCTGCAATGCAGGCACCCTTGCACTAGCACTAGGAAACACACAGGGGTGTGCCATATTGTTGTAAAAATGGCACATCCCTGCATTTTTTAAATGTAGGAGCGTGGCACTGGCAAATTAGGTGCAGCTCTGTGCTCTGACATTTCCTTGTAGATAAGGTCCAAGTCAACACTCCCATCTCCATCCCCTGCACAGCAGATGAGAGGCCTTCAGGTAGACTTAAAAGTAAGGACACAAGTGGAAAAAAGGGTACACAAGGATATCTGTAAAAAATGCATGAACAAACTAATCATCTTATTTAGACATTAACTGTGAGATGTAGCATTATATGAAATACCCTGATGCAGATACATTAACCATCTCAGCTATTGTAAGAAGATTTAAACATGACCATTGGTCTGGCCAGTATTTTTATGCCAAGTCAGATACAAAAAAACATGAAACAGTCACAAGTTAGCATTTTTTCCCTTTGAAACATAAACATAAAGCAGCAAATACAAGAAAAATTGTGTCAAATGTATTTTAGAGTGGTATAGACTATTTGTAAATATTTTTAATGAAAACAGAGGCAGAATTGCTATGTTAAAGAAAGAGAATACAGAAAATGTTAAACAAACTGCTGTGCAAATACCATCTCCTGGTCCTGCCAGAACATCAGAAATATTCAGTGTTTTTCTCTGGGAAAGGTGGTGGAACGAGGCCTTCAAAGAAGACGGATATACCAACTAATGCTCACATCCATGGTTAGAACCCGCAGTCTGATGCACCCCATGGCACAGACAGGTACACAACAGTGGGTGTGACTAATTATTCTGAAGTATGAGAAAATAAGCTTAGGTATAGCACACCATTGGCAGGGCAAGCATGGCTCACAAAACAGTCGCAGCTGGGCATTAGCAGCAGGGGAGTAGCTTCACTCCTGATTATTGTTGTATTTTACAATTCAAACAGCAACTAAGGGGCCCATTTGCCTTTCTTGCACTACGGCCCATGATACACTGGCTATGCAGGTTTGCCTTCCTCACAGAACAATAAACTATGTGGAGAAACAACCGGAACCACGACTCCTGAACAACGAAGTTGTGAACAATGCAAGCAGAACCACGCTTGCGTGAACAACAACTTTGTTTTTATGTGCCTTAACCACGCATGTGCTGAACAGCGCACGTGCGTAGTTAAGGCAGAGAAAAAGGGAGTCCGCACTGGGACAGGACGTGGTCAGGTAAGTGGGGCTGGGGCAGGGTTGGGGGGTAGTTTTTAGGGGTGGGGGTAGTTTGGTTTTTAGGGGCGGGTGGGGTTTGGTGTAGTTCTGTTTTTTAAGGGAGGGGGTAGTTCTGGTTTTAGGGTCGAGGGATGGGGGATGGGGGTAGGTTTGTTTTTAGGGATGGGGGGTTGGAGTAGTTTTAGTTTTGGGGGCAGGGGTAGGGGGTCGGAGTAGTTTTAGTTTTAGGGGCGGGGTGGGGGGTCGCAGTAGTTTTTGTTTTTAGTGGCTGGGGTGGGGGGTTGGGGTAGTTTTAGTTTTAGGGGCACGGTGGGGGGTCGGGGTTGTTTAAGGGGTGGGGTAGGAGGTCGGAGTTGTTCTAGTTTTTAGGGGGGTCGGGGTAGTTTTCATTTTTAGGGGCGGGGTAGGAGGTCGGGATGTTTTAGTTTTTAGGAGCACAAGTGGGGGGTCTTTGTAGTTGTAGTATTAGGGGTGGGGGGTTGGGGTAGTTTTAGTATTATGGGCGGGGGTGGGAGGATCTGGGTAGTTTTGTGTTTAGGGATTGGGTGGGGGTCAGGGTAGTTTTGTTTTTAGGTGTGGGGTGTTGGAATTGTTTTAGTATTGGGGGAGTGGGGGGGTCGGGTAGTTTTAGTTTTAGGGGGAGGGTGGGGGTCGGGTTTGTTTTGTTTTTAGGGGTGGGGGTTATGGTTGTTTTATGTTTTGGGGTGGGGGGTCAAGTAGTTTTAGTTTTTAGGGGCGGGGTGGAGCGTTGGAGTAGTTTCAATTTTAGGGGTGGGGTGGGAGGGTCAGGGTAGTTTTGGTTTCAGGGCCGGGAGTGGGGGGTCCAGGGTAGTTTGGTTTTTTGGGACAGGGTGGGGGGTCGGGGTAGTTTTACTTTTAGTGGTGGGAGGTCGGGGTTGTTTTAGTATTGGGCTGAGGGGTTGGGGTAGTTTTAGGGGCGGGGATGGGGGGTCGGGCTAGTTTTGTTTTTAGAGGTTGAGGTCAGGGTTATTTTAATATTAGGAGGGGTGGGGGTTGGATTTGTTTTAGTTTTTAGGGGTGGGTGGGGTTTGGAGTAGTTTTAGTTTAAGGGGCGGGGTGGAGGGTCAAGTGGTTTTAGTTCTCGGGTGGGGGTGGAGGGTCGGGGTAGTTTTCGTTTTAGGGGTGGGGTGGTTGGTGTTGTTTTATATTTTAGGGTTGGGTTAGGAGTAGTTTGTCTAGCGGCAAAATATTGGAGTTAAAGTCATTTTTTGCCTGCGGAAAACTATCTTGCATCAATTAGATGCAGGCCTTAGGGGACCTGTGGGCTTATTTCCATGGTGGAATACCATAGAATAAGCCCACAGGTGCCGTCCCCAGGCCCCAGGGGCACCCCCACCCACACCAGAGGGACAGTGAAGGATGGGGGACCCCACCCCAGGTAAGTATAGGTAAGTACAGGAAAGTTTTTTTTTTTTTTTAAAGTGCCATTGGGGGCCCTGAAATGCCCCCCTCCCCCTTCATGGCACTGGGTGCAATGGCCATGTCCAGGGGACCCTGGTCCCCTGTGCTGGCAATTGGGGTGGTGGGCATAACTCCTATCTTTTCTAAGACAGGAGTCATGTGGTATGGATGGTTTAGCATCAGAAAATGGCGCTACGCTGGTTAGAGTCATTTTTTTTACTCTAACCTGCCTAATGTCATTTTTTGGTGCAAAACCCCCTTCTTTCATATCGCCAGCCACACACGGCTAAAGTCATTTATTTTTACGCTAGCCTACTCTTTGCACTGGCTTGCACCATTCTATAAATATGGTGCTAGGCTGGTGCTCTGGAAAGGGTGCAAGCCGGTGTTAAACATTTTGGTGCAAGACTGCATTAGTGCAGTTTTGCACCGAAAAGTATAAATCAGGGCCTAAGTATCAGTGCATCTGTCTCAAATAACAGGGTCAGCACAGTCTGCAGCAGCAGTGCATACACCCTTGCCTATTTGATGCATACATTGCAGTTTGTTGTTGCATGGATAGCTGAGCAAGTAAATCAGTTCAGTACAAATGAATGAGTATGAAAATCTATTATTTCAGCACCAAGACATCCCAAGGGGGGAATGCACTCTTTCAAATACATATGTTAAGGTATGATATGTATAGAGGGATGAATAACTGTATCGATACATGAGTAAATGGATGGTGGTTTGAGGTGGTGGGCAATTGGGTGAGTGGGAAGCTGGAATGCTTCTGAATATATGTCTGAATGAAAGCTGAATTTGTGTAGAAAAATTAATGAGTAGGTGAACAGAGACTGTGGGTGATAAAAGCATGTGGAAGGAAAACGTCTGTGGACTTGTGTGGTGAGAAATTGGGCTGCTGGTTGACTGGAGTGTGAGCACTGGTCAAGCAATAGCCGCAGTCCCTTGCAGAGTGAATCACAAAAAGTCACTAAACTAACGTGTGCTTAAACCTGGTTAACTTGGCACAAAAAAGCAGTAAGGCTTAACTTAGAAGAAATGTGAAAAGTATTTATGCAGCACACAAATTGGAATAAAGTGAAAACACAACACAAGAAAAATGCCATCCAATTTAGAAAAATAGAGTACATTTTAATACATTATTTGACACCAAAATGACAAAAATCAAATTAGTAGAACTGGAATTATGAATTTTTGAAAGTTGTTAGTAAAAACTACCATCTAAAAAATCTAAGTGCCAACCGCAGGCATCTGGTCGTGCGGGACCGGGTCAAAGTCGAAAAATGTGGCTGACCACAATTGAGCACCGTTCAGATACAAGAACTAGATTGGACTCGGTTGGCGCTTTCCTTCGGACTTAGAAGACATTTTGAGAAAAATGTTCTGAGAAGGTAAAGCTTAGCAGGGCAAGGCTGCAGGAGGTGTCCAAGGAGGGAGCGTACTCATTGGATTGCTATTAGTTGAAGCCATAGTGAAGATTTTTACATTTGGACTTAGTCTCTGAAATGGAAGTCAAAATTCTCCAGCGGAACGAGGCAGAGGGCTGCAGCAGAAGACAATTCCATGAGGCTGGATATCCCTTTGGTGATGGACTGCTGAAAAGGATTTGCAGCTGCAGAGAAGAACGTAGCAGGTAAAGCTGTGAAGTCAATTCGACTGGCAATGAACCTCAGATGGACAAGTAAGAAGGTTGGTCCGAGTTTCCTCTTGATTCTCAGAACAGTTTTTTTAAAATAAAAACAATGTTTAGGTCCTCACTTTTGGATTTTGGCTATTTGGTCACCTTCAGCCCCACTTCTAAGGATGAAGGACTGATGGGTTTCCACTTGGAGGGCCAGGACTCACACATCTGGGGTTCAGATGGGGTTCAAGATGAAGGGAGTCTTTTGTGTCCTGAAGGCTCCGATCAGCAGGCCAGCAAACTAGCCTTTTGGAGTTACTCTGGTAGTCCCGGGTTCAGGTTGAAGGTGCAGTAATTCTTTTCCAGGCAACAGGGCAGCAGGGCAGAAAGGCAACAGTTCAGCAAGGCAACAGTAGGTCAGCAGTCCAGCAGAGTGGCAGTACTTTCAGCAGCACAGCAGTCCCTCTCCCTGACAAAGTATCCACAGGTACAGAAGTTTACTGAAGAATTGGGGTCTGAGGTCCCATTTTTATACCTTGGTGCCTTCCTTCTGGAAGGTGGGAGACACTTCTAGACAATGGCTTTAAAGTGCATAGAATTTACTGACTCCTCTGACCTGGGGCCAAGCTGGCAGCAGCGACAATGTGAAGGTGATAGGTCTTTTGTGTGAAGACAGAATCCTCCCTATTCAGTTGCAGTGGGACTGTGCTAAACTCCACCCCATCCTGCAGCAGATGGCACATTCAGGCACACCTAATCAATCTATTGTGTGACTGTCAGAGAGAAATTCACAAAGTCTAACAGTCAGTTACACACAGTCATGTGAAGCAAGAGAGGCTGCAGGCACGTAGGTCCAAGGGAAGAAAACATTTAAACTTTCTAAAAAGTGACATTTTCAAAAGTGCAATAAAAAACGCACAAATGACCATTAAATAGGGTTTCTCATTATAGTTCCAAAGACATAAAACAGAACATAGTCACCTGCTCCCAACTGAAAATGACAGTGTATTAAATGTAATAAGGAATCCCCAATGTGATCCTATGGGAAGAGTAGGCCTTACAGTAGAGAAAAACAAATTTAAAATGTTTTCACTACCAGGACATGTAAAACTAAAAAGTAAATGTCCAATCTTTCAATTACAAGGCACCCTGCTCTATGGGATCCCGAGGGCCTACCTTGAGGGTAACATATATGTAATAAAAGGGGAGTTTACAGCTTGGCAAGGGGGTTTATTGCCAAGTTGATATGGCAGTTTGAAACTGCATACAGGCTGCAGTGGCAGGCCAGGGACATGTTTTAAGGTGCTACTTAAGTGGGTGGCACAGTAAGTGCGGCAGGGCCCTTGGTAGCAATTAATTTACAGGCCATGGGTATATGGTATACCACTCTACAAGGGACTTATAAGTAAATTAAATATGCCAGTTGGGTATAAGCCAATTTAACAAATTCAGCTAAACCGCATGAAAGCCATGGCGGGTTGGAATTCCGCCGGCGGTATGTGACGACCGCCGGGCTGGAGACCCAGGTCTCCAGCTTGGCGGTCGTTACCGCCGTGGCAGTCGGAACGGTGAAGCGGCGGCTGGCCATGGCGGTAACCGCCATGGTCAGAATACATGAAAAAAGACCGCCAGCCTGTTGGCGGTCTTACCGCCGCTTCACCGCTGACCGCCACGGTCAGAATGACCGCCTTAGTGCAGGGGAAAGAAAAGTTCAGAGAGTTGGGTCTCTGCAGTATTTCAGATTTCCCAGCACTGAGGCGCAGACAGTTTTTCATCCAAAGACTTTCAATGAGTTGCAAGAATTGTTGTTTTATATAACTGTGTACCATCAGCATACATAACATGTTCTATGTTTTAGGATTTCTTATTACCATTCTAACCATACCAAATATGACAAGTCTACTTCACTCAGATCAGAATTTACTTAAAGGTACACAAGGGAATGTCCACTTCTGGTCTATGAGAGGAGCAGGCCTCCCAGTAGTGAAAAACGATTTTGGGAGTTTTTCACTACCAGGACATGTAAAACTTATAAGTACATGTCCTGCCTTTTACCTACATAGCACCCTGCCCTATGTCTTACCTAGGGCCTACCTCAAGGGTGACTTAGACGAAAGAAGAGGGTAATTTAAGGCTTGGCGTGTAGTTTCAAATGCCAACTCAAAGTGGCAATAAAACTGCACACACAGGCTTCACAATGGCAGGCCTGAGACATGGTTATGGGGCTATGTATATGAGTGGCACCAAGAGTGCTGCAGGCCCACTAGTAGCATTTAAGTTACAGGCCCTGGGCACATCTAGTGCACTTTAATAGGGACTTATAGGTAAATTAAATAAGCCAATTGGCAATGAGCCAACGTTATCATGTTTACTGGAAAGAGCACAAGCATTTTAGCACAGGTCAGCATTGGTAAAGTGTACAGAGTCCTAAAACCAGCAAAAATTAGATCAGACAAATAGAGGGAGGCAGGCAAAAAGTTTGTGGAAGACTACCCTAAGTCTGCCAGGTCTAACACTTGTCATATTTATCTCTTTGAAAAAGTGTTATTTCAAAGAGACCTTCAGACATTTGTTGGCATTGTGAGTGAGGTCTTTTTGATTACTGTCTGCCTCCACATCAGGAAGTCACAATCAGGGACAAGCAAAGATGTTTCTAACAGTGATAAACTTCTGCTGTGTCCCTTCCTTGTTGTCAATGGTTTCACTGCAGCTCCCACAGGGATGAAAACCAGAAGACAGATTAATTCAAAGTATGAGGCTAGTGCACTGGATGGGGTAGAGGACATGAGGTGGTATGAGTCTCACCATCTTTATGTCAATACAGGCCTCATGATTCCCTATCTTCAGGTCAAGATGAAGTTCTTGTTTGCTTGTTTCTCTTGGATGATTCATCAGTTTAACTTTTTTCGTGTGACTGTACCCAGTGACTGAGCACACTCCGCTATGTTGTGAGTCATCAGACTGCACAAGTTAGAGATGACTGATTCAGTCGCATACTGGCTTTGAACTGGCACTTGAGTACACCTTGTCCATTTATTAACCTACACATCAGTGCTCAGACATAGGAATGTCTACAATTTATAATGGTGCGCTCTAGGTCCTGACATTGGGTGGCAGCTTCTGCAGGGCACAAAAAATTTAGAATATCAAATCTTTGCAACATGTGTCCCAAATTAACGGTTCATAGTGCTTTCACACACACTTATGGTCAGTTACAAATGACTCAGTGCAATAGATATTTTACTTGCCACTCATCAATATGCCACAACTGGTAGCAGGTCCTGATGCTCCTGGTTTTGCTTGATCCACCTCAGCATCCTGCATTAAAATGTTATGTTGACTTTCACTCATGCCTTCTTTCTCTTCATCCTCGAAGGTCCATTGACAATTGTTAGCTGTCCTCTGCAAGAGTTCTTAAGAGCCAGAAGGAGTCCTCCACAAGCCACCTAAGTTGTTGGTGAGTATGAAAGTTTTTCCAACAAAGGTTTCTTATTAGAAAGCACATGTTCATAGAAGGATGTGATAAAAGGGCCATGGTTTCCATGTTGGCTGCCTAATTCTCACAAGAGGACCAACTCTTGGAAGACTTGAGAGAATGTGTTCTGGGATCTACCAGATCCTGGGTAAGAGGATGCTGATGTTACTGCAGCAATATCCACTGATATATTGGTTTTAAGTGCTCTGTCACAGCTTGGTTAATTTTTTTGTTGCCAATGGCATGGTTTTCTGCTTGGTGCCCATGTGTGAGCAGCCGACTACTTGCATAGCTTTGCTTTAGATTGTTAATGAACTAACCATGGGAAAAGGATTTTGCACTGAACTGACACAACATTGCTTTCACCATTATTCATGTTGGATGTCTTGTGCTACTGTACCCAGATGGCACTGGATAAGGTGGTTCCTGACTTCACTGTATGTTCTAGGCTCAACCTCATGTTGTAGGATGTATCCAAAGGCCTGGACTATTGTGTACAAATGGTGGAAGTGCTAAGTTGAAAGCTAAGAATCTGCGCTGTCAGTTCCCAGTTCTTTCCATTGCCACTATATTCGTTGCCAGACCAGCTCCACTAAACATCTCGTCTTCCGCACTTTTGTCTTTTAGTGACGTTTTACTGCTGCCCGACTTACTTTGTACAAACAGCTATTCTTCCACTTAAAGTTTACAACTCAGTGACCACTACACAATCAGTGCAGTCATAAATGGAAGTACCTCAAGCACCTCAAGCAAGCCCTGGAACTGTTTATGGTTTCCAGGCCTGGCCATGGACTAAACCTGAACAAGATTAAACCCTGCACAGCAGCGTGTGTTTCAGAATCCCCCACCCTTTCACTCTCTCTATGCTGTACCATGTGCAGTGCATCAACAAAGTACAAGAGGGTATTGTGGAATATTATTTTTATTTATTTGTTAATTTTGAAAAACAAATAACATTACAGTTTATTAACTTGTCCCATCCCCGCTCTCCCACCCACTAAACAAGGAGAGAGATGTGAATCATACTGTGTGCAAATAAATATAAATCCATACATAACACTGGACCACTTCAACCGCATAATTGGTAGTATTCCACCAAATTACAGCAGATGAGCATCACAGACATATTGAAAGAGTATTGATCAACTGTCCCCTCCACATCTTGTCCCAGTTCACGATCTCCCAATTCCTGTTGTATCCGGAATTCGAAGTTGGTCATTATGAAATTGGAAGTCCTGCCCTGTAACACCTGCGGAGCTGGTTAGAATGCCGACAGCGTGGCAGTGCAAGACCACCAAATTATGACCACGGTGGTGAACTGGCAACATCACAGCCAGTTTACCACCTATACCGCCAGGGGGTGTGACCGCCTGGCTGAAGGTTGACCACCTTCAACCCGGCAGTCCATTTAACACCGCCCGTTGTATTATGAGTATTCATACCTCCAGAGATTCTGTGGCAGCAGCCCCGCCACGAAATCCCTGGCGTTAAGTTTACTGGCAACAGGAATACTAATTCCTGTCACCACAACAGGACTCCCCCTACATGTAGGAGGCCCCACCCATATCAGAAGCTCCTCACCCCCCCAAGCAGTGAAGCCCCCTCCTTCCACCCGGTCCCTGTACTGACTTCCCCAACCCCTGATCCCCGTACTGACCACCTGCCCCGCGAACCATGTATTGATTCACGCATGCACACACACCACACTTACATACATCCATGCACACATCCATGCTCACTCATTCACAC
Organism: Pleurodeles waltl; assembly: GCF_031143425.1. Taxonomy (NCBI): domain Eukaryota; kingdom Metazoa; phylum Chordata; class Amphibia; order Caudata; family Salamandridae; genus Pleurodeles; species Pleurodeles waltl. Next base: position 73,759,899 of record NC_090446.1, read on the forward strand.
ACACATACGGCCACGACACCCCCGCCCCCCCATACATGCATTCACACAGGCACTTGCATACACATGCACACACACAACACCCCCCACTGCTCCCTCCCCTATCGGATGATCATCTTATCTGGTGGTCACGGTGGTCGTCCGGGAGGGAATGGGGTTCATGGTGCTTGCTCCACCACCAGCGCCCCACCAACACAACACCACCACACTGTGGCAGGATGTGATGGCATGCAGGTGAGGTGTCGGGATTAGGTAGTAAAGATTTGACTTACCAGAGTCCAGTCCTCCTGCTACTCCTGCGAGGCCCTCAGGATGCATCATTGCCAAGACTTGCTCCCCCCATGTTGTTAGTTGTGGGTGAGGAGGTGGGGGTCCACTGCCAGTCCTCTGTAGAGCAATCTGGTGTCTGGATACCACAGAACACATCTTCCCCCATAGCTCGTTCCACCTCTTCATGATGTCATCCTGCGTTCTTGGATGCTGTCCCACTGCGTTAACCATGTTGACAATTCTGTGCCATAGCTCATTCTTCCTTGCAATGTATGTCTGCTGCACCTTTGATCCGAATAGCTGTGGCTGTTCCTCCACCATGACCCTGAGCTCCTCCTCAGAGAACCTGGGGTGTCTTTGAGGTGCCATGATGTGGTGTGGGTGATGTGTGAGGTGGTGTCTGTTGTGATGTGTGAGGGGATGTGTTGGTGTGTGTTGCTTGAGGTGCATGGATGTTGTGTAAGTGATGGTGTTGTGTGTCTGTGGATGCTGGTGTTGTTTTAGGTAGTCCCTCTCTCTGGCCTTCTTTCAAAATTTTGGTTGTAAGGGTTTGTGGGTGATGTGGGTGTGTGCTTTATATTGGATTGGGTGTGTGGGAGTGGTGTGTGTATGTGTATCAGGTGTGTGTATTTTGAATTGTCCAATGCGGTTGTGTTTTGTAAATGTGTGTGTATTTTGAGCACAGCGGTGTGTACTGCCAATGGAATACCGCGGTTGAAAGACCGCTGCGTTGATTCATGGGTCTTGATAGTGTCGGCGTATTCCTGTTGGCGTGACAGTGTCGGTTTTGGTATCGCCAGTTTATCACTGACCTTTGCTGTGGCGGACTTGTGTGGGTGTCTGTATTGTGGCGGATTCCTAGCTGTGGGTCGTAATAACTGTAGCGGAATTCCACGACCGCAGCGGTATGTTGGCGGTCTTCTGCAAGGCGGAAATCGGTATTTACCGCCAGGGTTGTAATGAGGGCCTTAGTGTCAATTTTTGCAAACTCTAAAAATTCCTAACACGAAAAGAACTCACCTGATTCGGGTGATCTTGGTAGCTAAATTTACATAAAAGTACATGCTGTGTTTTATATAAATTTGTGTCAGATTTCTTTATTGAGTGTGCATCTCACTTACTGTCTATGTGTGTGCATTACATGCATAGCACTACCCTCTGATATACCTAACTGCTCACCCACACTACCACAAAAGAGAGGATTTGTGGTGTCATTTGTGCCTCTCTAATTTCTCTGAGGTTTGCTTGGACTCTTTACACAGTGTACCTCTTTTTGGTCCACTATACAAAGAGTCAGTGTCCTACACACACAAGCCAAGAGGTCGACAGAGTAAGTTAAACTCTTGCCAATGAGAGATGCATGATTCACAGCAATGCTGACTTTTCCTACCACCCCTCAGTGGTCAGTGAATTGAGTACCATTAGATTTGGCTGTAGTAACACTTGCTATACAGAGTATTAAAATGTCAGTGTTGTGACCTTCCCCTGCCACTGTGCTCACTGACACTGACAAGCCTTCAATAAAGAGATCCATAACGTAAATGTTTGGCACAGATAGTATTAAACAGAATTCTGAAGCATTGACCCATCTTTAAGGAAAACGGGTGTGAGGATGTTTACTCATCCTTTCTGTTTGACTATGGACCCAGCTAAGATGGTGCTGCACATATGCAGTGAGGTATCGTGGTTTAGCAGCAAAAATGTATTGGCTCGTGCTGTCCCCAGGTGCTGTCAGCATTTGGATCAGAGATGACAAGTTGCCTGTCCCTTCGATAAGTGCATTCGCCCCAGGGCTCCTGCCTGCTTCAGGCCTTACCCCATTATCTGACGTCCATCAGAGAAATGTGCAGTTAGGGATTGCTGTAAAAACATACATGGGCTTAAGTATACTCCAGGGCGATTTGTGAAGGAGTTTCTGTAGAGTTCCCAGCTTACACTCACAATAGTGCAGCCACACATCAGATGAATCACACCAGGTAGGTCACAGAGTAACTGTATGCAGATATGACTTTATTCGCTACAATAGGCACATCATCCATACCATCTCTACATGTAGCTTAGAGAACAGCATGAGCATTCCTAAGAGTCCATTCAGTGACTGGGGTGAGGAGTGTACACAAACTGCATCTGACCTCAATGCAGTTCATGATTTTCTGACTGTTGCTGCTCAACTCTTGAAAGCATTGCCTCTCCAGGGCAGAACAGGAAACACGTCACATGCTTTGAAGCACATATTCAGAAGTCAGGCAGAATAAAAACTCAAAAGATTTCACTACAAATGTGAACTGTAAGACTCTGGTGAAATTTTGTGGAAAGAATATTGGCCAAAAAATGAAAGGTAAGTAAATATAGATTTTCTGTACATAATTCCAACTATACCTTGACTATATATATATATATATATATATAAATAACTTCAAGGTGCATAGATGTGGTGAAAGAATGGAGAATCTTAATGCACTTACTTTCTAAATGTTGTCCCCGATAAGTTTATCTTAATATTTGTAGCTTCGATATTCTGTGGTACAATCACCTGATGTGCATCCTGACACAAAAGGACTTGGGATACTGGAGAATAATCATGGGGGCACACAGATGTACATTTACTACACTCTTTAGTCAAAATGCCCTTTTTTGGAGAACAATACGATGACGTAACAGTACTTTTAAAAATACCACAGCCATAGGTATGTCTTGTCTTGCAGAGAAACCCATGGTACAGTGCTTAGTTTGTAAAATAATACATGAAGGTGCTCAACATTTTTGTAAAGGGGTCACCACCCATTTTTTAAACCACTGACAGCACCCAATTGCATCATTGGTGTAGTTGGAGTCCCTTTTTTGCCAGTTCCTGATATTTGTGCTGAAACTAAGTAACACATGACTATGCATAAGATAAAACCGAAACATGGGTGTCTCACTGCACATAGCCCTTTGCTGCCACTGATATTATTACTGTGAGAAATTCGGTCAGTTGGGGGGAGGGGTGAACCCGTACCAATTTACTAATCACAATTTGGAGAGGCGACAACACAGTTTTTTAGAGAATCTCAGTGCAACCCTTGATAGCTATTGGCGCGAACAGTAGACAATCTGCAGAAAAATGTGTGTAAAGTTCAACTAGCAGCGAACATTTCAGTGAAAAGAAAACAGAAAAAAAATTCAAAACCAATTTAGGAAACATAGAGATCAGTTTATTGAGCAAAAAGATACCAAAATCATTAAAATCCCATCGGGGGAACTGAAGACATGAATTTCTGAGTTTAAAAGGAAAAAAGTGTCTAAAAAAGGAAGGTATCATTGAAAAACAACATAGTAATCTCAGTCCTAGGGTGTACCTTCAGAATTCACACTTTTGGTGCTCAAAATCCTTTAGCGGGTCAGGGCTGGATGTTATAGCCAGACAGAACTCCACTAGGCCAGGTACCTCCACCGCAAGGTTGTGCTAAACCTACTTGCAGCATTGTAAACATTCTCAGAGTTTGACACACCTGGTTTTCTTGAGAGCTTCATTTGGGACCTTTCGCAGCAAACCTCATTACCTTGGCCTGCTTCTTTGCAAGTAGAACAATTACATAATCACACTTTTCACCAGCTACTGGAAACATTCTTTCTGGTCACTTCTACATCCCCCAGCTCCTCACGGCAGGGTCCATATCTCTTGTAATATCCATTCCTCCGTGGTCAGCTGGGACCTTTGGAGTGAGGTGTCCTTCTTCTAAAGAAACAGATGCCAAAGCTGGATTTTCTTTTTGGAGAAAAATAAACAGTGCTCCGATAGCCATAGGTGTATTCTCCAATGGCAGAGGGGACACTGAGCACTTCTCAGTGCCCCTTACTACCATGTTTTACCTGGCAGTGACAGGCATGAAAAATCAGCTGGATGTATGCCCACCTAAATTTAGGGTGCAGACATACAGCTAAACCTCCAATGTCCTTCAATTAATTGGACCATTGGTGAGCTTTGCCCACATTGGAGCTGAAGGAGTCTCTGTGGTTGCCTATCCTATATCTGCCCAATTCTAAATTGGGCAGGCAGCCCTTAATGTTGGTGGGAAAGATAGTTGGTTCAGGCCCAATGTCTGATATTCTGACTACAACATGTACTTCCAACAGCATTTTATTCTGTTTAATCCCCTCTATTCTACTACAGGTACATTTCAGTATTCCAATGAACACCTAGAATGCAAGCATTCTATTTTTCTGATAAAAGTGTGGCAAGCCTGAAGCTATCTTGGTTGAATCAAAGCTGTGAAACTTAAATAATTTTCCTTAGACATAAACAAAATGAGGGGGTTTGTTTTGTTATAGACATTATGGATAGTGGTAAACTGAAATGAGGAGATATTATCTGTGAGTTTTCAAATATCTGGCTGATTGTGTGCCTGTATCAGGTGGCTGCAGGCAGCTGGCTGAAAATACTTCACTGCATGGAGTTGACTGCCCATTTTCAGAAATAGCATTCTAACCACAAGGAAAAAACTGTTCTGCAGATCTTGAATCAATACATACAAGAGCTATATCCCTGTTCATACTGGCACCAACCTACGGATTCCAATGGGGGTGTGCCTATTCGGATTTCATCTGAATGCAAGGAACAATGTGCTATTTTGCACCTTTGGCATTTATCCCGGAACATACTAACCATTCCCCCCTTGATGACTATGGTCCTGATTTAGAGTTTGGCGGAGGGTATACACCGTCACAACAGTGACAGATATCCTGTCCACCAAACTCTTAATCCCATTATATCCTATAGGATTTATATTTTGGCGGACAGGATATCCTTCACGGTGGTGACAGAGTAACCCCTCCACCAAACTCTAAATCAAGCTGTATGCCCTTGCTCAAACTGGAACTGCTGCCCCCTGTAATCCAACCATAGTTTCTAATGGATTGGTGTATGAAAAAGCATTTGCAACATCTTAATTGTACACAGTGAGTTCAATGAAACTATTCCAAAGCAAACTGCCTCCCTTGTCCAGTCTTTGTGCAAGGAGACATTGCTCAAATCAATTTTTTTGCTCACCCAAAGGAGTGTCTCTGATCACACTGGAACTGGCTCCCCTGCAACGGGTAAGCTGCATCTAATACCAAATATTTTGTTACATGCCCTCTTGCTTTGCCTGACAAAATAAATAGAGTTTTCAGAAAGTAAACAATTCATTGCTACCCTGATGTGAATTTGTTGAATACGCCTATCCATCCACAAAATATTCTGAGCTGCTAAGGTAGTAGAGGAGGAGACTAATTTAACTGCTAATACATTAGCGTTAAGAACTAATCAGCAGGTGAACCAACAGACTGTTTCATTACAGAACAGCTCTGTCTTTTGCTGCTGAGGGTGGAGTCTGTGCTGTCATTGGGGAAGAGTGTTGTGCTTATATCACTTATATTTCTATAGAATTCCACAATTTGGAATGAAACTATACAGGAATAGTTAAAGACGTGTATACAACTGATGACTTATTTGTGTGGTGGGACCTTTGTTCATGGGTGAAAAGTGTATTCATTGGGTTCCAGTCTTTGAACCAGCTGCTACATCAATTGTTTGATTAAGTCTCTTTACCTTAGCAGCTTAACATTGATTCCTTGTTATTTTCTCTTGTGTACTATATTTATTATGTCTCCTTAGTTTAAGACTCCCCGATAAGGGGGTTTGCCAGTAGTAAGTACCTTCTGGTGTGTGACACTTTTCCCCCAGTGTGACATGTTGTTTTTCACCTGTGCAGTTTGTACTTGTTACAATAATTGAGACAAGATTTTCAAACTCTTAGCTGACAGTTTTGTGCCAGCGATTTCATAAGAAGCTTTGAACCACCTGTCCTTGTGCTAGGTTGGTTCCCACTTCCAGTGTTTGACTGCCCAGCTACACTCCATGCAAGTTTACCTCTCTGCCTTGATTCCTACATTTCCTCTCTAGAGGCACCATACTCATTTGTCTCCATTTCTTTAGGCATTCTGGGTGTTTCTGACACTTTCTATGATTGGTCCTGATGATGATCATCTTTTCCTTTTGGGATTGAAGAGTTGTTGATAAAAGGGGGAATGGTAAAAGAAATGAAGTAATGCTACAAGAATGTGATCATTATTGAACAGAATTTCCATGTGTGTGTGCGTGTGTGTCTTCCCCTGCTTTCTATACACATTTTTTCACTCTGTCACCTCATTGTGCGATCACTGGAGCAATGAACACTTAGGCCTTATTATTACACTTTACTATACCTTACTGCAATTTTTAATGACATTAATCCTGTGGTATCTTAGTAAAGATTTTTTGGGATTTGTGATATTTCTATCAGTGAGTTATCTTTTGTCTTTTGTTTAATTTTTCTGCATGATGCCAATTATTCCATCTAATTCATTGTATTTGTTTTTCTAAGCCGCACAAAGAGTAGCCTTGTTATGTATTGTCATGATATTTTGATAGCTCAATGTTTCTGTACTCAGTATTTCGACATGCAACCATTGAACAAATTCATTCATGGTAGTGATTTCCTGAGGGAAGACTTTGCATTTCAATTATCAAGCAGCACTTCAATCAAAAGATCCAGAGGAGGCAACTCAGTTTATAGAGCGTACTTTATAATTTCCAAACATATTTCATGTATGTAACACTAAATCATTATAGACATCTAGATAGTTTGTCTCTGGCTCTATGCTAAACATTTCAGTCACTAAACTAAGCCTGCTATCTCGAGAATGAACACTGTGGTGCCCCATCTCCCACTCATCTGTTTCGCATTGACACACAGTATCTTGCACCTGATGTGAGTAGGACAGCTTTACCTCTTGGGCTACAGCCAAGAGGTCTGTGCACATATTAGTTCAGGGAGGGTAAGGACCTGCACACGTGAACTTTTGAGGCTATGACTGGGCAGGTGAGGTAATATCTGGGAGTATGAGGATTGTGTCTGAGCAAATGATGGGGGAGATGGTGTATTTGAAGGTGCGCTTGGGAATATGATTACTGTGCTTGAGGAGAGGATGGCTGTACTACTAGCCAAGGATACCCTTGTTCTTGGGCTATCATCTTTCCATCTCAGGCATACCGTGGTAGGACCCTAGTTATTAAATGGGTAGTAGCTTAAATGGAGCGGTATCTGCTTTAGAATCATTATTATTACTTTGTTAAACTTGCTTCTATTGCAGGTGCATTTAATGTTGACTGATGTAATAACATCAGGCTCAAGACTGAAATGATGCAACTTCCTTTGAAGCCTCAGGGTGAAAGGCCTTTTGGGGGTCACAACCTGTGATGTCATCATGGGGTAGGTCAAAGTATCTGATGTAATTTATGCTTCCCCTGCCACATTGGATTAGTTCTACAGTGCTGGCAATGAAATCCTCCATTGCAAATAAATATTGACATATGTGCACGCTTGAACTGCTGAGAAATGGGACTTATTTGTTATTGTCCAGACACAAACACAATCACAGAGGAAATACAGGGTCTGATCATTGACTTTTTCCTTTACTGGAAAAAGTACACAGCCAAAAGAAATCCTTAATTCACATACAGATACAAAACTCTGTTACTTTTATCTCCTGGGTAGGTGGATTAGAAATCAGTGATTAGGAGTATTTGTTTATATTTGAAAGAAGCACACAGCTATTTTATTTAAACCATCTAAGATGCAATGATATCAGAACAAAATGAAGAGGGTTCTAAAGTTCAGTACAAGCCCCAGAGCTGCTCATAAATGTATCTCCATTCAGAGGTGAAGCTAACAGTGTTACAGTAAGTACAATGACACCTTGGGTTAAGGCCCTGAGGGGAACCCTGCCCCACAATTATGAACGGTTGGTTAGCCCTGAAAGTACGTGGAACATGGAAATCCTATTCTTCCCCTTCCCACCCTGTAAATCAGTGCTCCCTAACCTTTTTATCGCCGCGGACCGGTAAATGTTTGATAATTTTTCCGTGGCCCGCTTGTTTTGATTTAATAATTTTAATTTAATTGTATTTAAACATGCCTTCAAGATTTGAAGTTCCTCGGGCGGCCCGGTGCCGATTGATCCGCGGACCGGCACCGGTCCGCGGCCTGGGGGTTGGGGAACACTGCTGTAAATAGAGGGAGAGGTACAGCAGCCAAGTGGAAAGGGCAAGGGATCACCTGCAAATGTGCTGGTATTGTAGGGGTACAAAGAATTCTAAGCATTTTTGCAGGGGGGTTCTACTGCCTCCGTGTTTAGTTCTCTTCTATGGAGTACTCCACAAAGCAAGAATGGGATCTTTCTGTGAATGTTGTATGACCCTCCAAAGAATACACATGAAAACCTGCAGCTGCTGGGGCAGTTTCCCATACCCCAAGCATATTTCTGGAAATGTTTGAGAATTCCAGAAGGTTGTATATCTATATTTGCATGTAGTATAAATCAGCCACTGCCTCTTTACAACTTTCTTTGCAAACTAGGTACAAGGCCTACAAGACTGAAAATTGAAAATGTATAATATGACCCCTCTTCTTAGAATGCAAACCAAAGAGAGGGTCATGCTCACTCACAGGCTCACACACTTGGTTACAGTATCTGTCTGAAACTGAAATATTTAGCAAGGCATCTACTGACTTAGCACATTGTGAGATCAGCTAAGGCACTTGGGAGAGAAGTTTGACTTTAGAGTAAAAGTAACACCCAGAGTATGGATTTGACTTGTGTCCATGCTCCACTCTGGACCCAGTTTGAGGCAATCATATAATCCATGTTTCTACACTTCAGATGTGTCTCTTGATTCAGAGCCTTCTCTTTACCCAAGTGATTGCAATGCTGATAAACTGTGATCTTTGGATTGCTCAGATCTTCGAAGGTCAGCATTAGAGAAGAACCCTTCTTATTCATACTAGTACAAGAATATTCTCCCTCCTCCAGAGGAATGCACTTCCCCTGATAGTTTGATTGATCATACATTAGACATGGCTGCCCCACAACTTTGACAGTCAAGATGCTGTTTTCAAAGTTCCCTGCCAAATATGGAACATCTGCAGCAAATGTCCTTTGAAGTCCCTAAAAGTTGGAATTTTCATAGACAGTGATGTTGTTCATGGTTGTCATTTGTGGTCTTTTAAATGTATTTTCTGTACATTAGTTGACCCTGTAATACAAAACAATAGCCACTCATAGGTTGAATATCATACAATGAACAGCATTGGTTAGTACATTTCCTTGACTTCGATTAGGATATTATTCTTCAAACTAAGGCCCTCATTCTGACCCTGGCGGTTCTCTACCGCCAGGGCCAACGGGGGCGGGAGCACCGCCGACAGGCCGGCGGTGCTCCCTTGGTCATTCTGACCGCGGCGCTTTGGCCGCGGTCAGAACGGGAAAACCGGCGGTCTCCCGCCGGTTTTCCACTGACCTTAGAATCCTCCAAGGCGGCGCAGCTCGCTGCGCCGCCGAGGGGATTCTGACCCCCCCTACCGCCATCCTGTTCATGGAGGGAAAGCCGCCATGAACAGGATGGCGGTAGGGGGGGTCGCGGGGCCCCTGGGGGCCCCTGCCGTGCCCATGCCAATGGCATGGGCACGGCAGGGGCCCCCGTAAGAGGGCCCCGCAAAGTATTTCAGTGTCTGCCTTGCAGACACTGAAATACGCGACGGGTGCCACTGCACCCGTCGCACCTTCCCACTCCGCCGGCTCGATTACGAGCCGGCATCCTCGTGGGAAGGGAGTTTTTCCCTGGGCTGGCGGGCGGTCTTTTGGAGACCGCCCGCCAGCCCAGGGAAAAACTCATAATACCCTCCGCGGTCTTCAGACCGCGGAGCGGTATAATGGAGGGCGGGATCCTGGCGGGCGGCCTCCGCCGCCCGCCAGGGTCATAATGAGGCCCTAAGTGCCTTATTTACAAAAAATGATGCACCGCTGCTGCAGCATCACATAAAAATATTTTACGCTGTGTAACAACAGATCATAATGCCATGCTTGCGCCGTATTTACAAACCAGCACACCACAGCGTTTGTATTGGAGCAGTGTAAAAAAAAATGACACTAGCCTGTGCATTGCGTTGTAAAAAAAAATAATGCTAGTGCTGAAAAATGACGTTAGCCTAAATAGGGGCACATAATATGACACTGGTCAGACTAGTGTCACTTTTGCACCTAAATGTGCCAGCAGCAAAACGCCACTTAAAAAAAAAACAGAAGACACTGCAGAGCCAGGAGACCAGAGACCCCAGGACAACCCCAACACTCCCAGTACCAGTCAGGATGTCCAGACAGACTCCCAGAAGAAGGGGAAGAGAAAGAGAAAGAGGAAGCTCAGTTTCAGTGAGGAAGAGAACAACATCTTGATCACCGAGGTGACAGAGCATCAGCAACAGCTCTTCATCACCTCCAAATTGCTGTTAGGGAAGAAAGAGGCAATATGGCAGTCACTAGTGGACAAAGTCAACATTGTGGCAGAGGTGAAGAGAACAGTCATTGACTGTAAAAAGAGATGGCATGATTGCAAGCGCAGAACAAAGGTGAAACTGGCGGGGAACTGCAAGGCAGCATTGCAGACCGGAGGAGGAAGTCAAGCACCCCAGGTGGAGCTGGATGACTTGGAGGAGATGGTGCCATCTGTCATCCTTGAGAAGTTGGTGACAGAAGTCCCAGGACACACCAGTGCTACATATGATGAACTACAACAACCACGACTGGGGGGCAAAGTATTAACTATCCAATGTCAAATGTCACATCTAGGACAGCGCAGACATCTGCAAACATGTGCTGTGTTTCACAGTGGAGATGGTAGGCTGTCAGTAGGGGGGTAGGGAAGTATTACAGTCTCCAGTGCAGGCAAGTGTATTGATAGCTAGGACACACATGTGAAGAGATATGTGAATGGTGCAATTTGCTCATTTTCCCCCATCTAGGGGCCTGCCATCAGGGTACACACTGCCAGTTTTCCTCCGGATATTGGCTCTCCACCTGGCATCACATTTTACACACAGCAGACAGTAAAACTTTCCCTGCCCTATTATCTACTAGGGACGTATAGGCGTCTGTTGTTGGCAGTTGTACTTGTACCACTTCTGCATATGCCTTTTATTCAGAGTAGTGGCCCTAGGCCTGGTTAGCAGACCCATGATACAGCCAGGGCCAATCACCAACATTTTCAGTCAGTCAAATTTGGTTGTATATGCAAACAGGATGACTTTCTCATACCGTGACTGGGCAGGTAATTTGGCTGCACACTGGTTGTGATGATATCTGTTATCTTACATTGATACACTTTTCCTTGTAATCACACTCTTCTGACTTTATATGAGTCATCCACGCATGTACCACACACATTACTAGTATATGGTACATCAGCAATGTTGCTGCTATTGATGTTATATCTTGTCCTTGCTCTCCATCTTCACCATACTCATCATCCCATTTTTCATGCTCCTCATTGTCATTGGGCCATGGGAGATTATGCCCTGCACATGTGTTCTGCAATTTGAAGCACACTAATATCGGTTTAGTTGCTCTTGATGGTGAGTAGGCTGATTGGCCCCCAAACATAGCCTGACTGCCAGAGTAATACTCATGTACTCTGGCAATCACCTCCACAATGTAGCAGGTCCTGTTTAGGACATGATTATGACTCTGCTGGTCTTACCTATAGGTGTGCTTGTGAGGAGTACTCACCCACAGCTGAAGCTTTGGGTGAGTGAACTTTGTCAGGTGTACAGTGAGTACGGGTGGATTGGGGGAATGTTAATAACAGCTAATGGTCCCACATACATTTGCAAGTCATTCTGTATCCAGATGTACTCAGATATATTGCCAACAGTGTGTGAAGTGCTATGCCAATGACTGGCATACAATCAAAATGAACACAGATTTGTCGGACACTGTGCTACACATACAGGTGTACAGTACACTGTGATACACTTACTATTTGTCATACATGTGAGTGCAAAAGATGTGGATGTTGCGAGTTGTCACCAGTGTCCTGAATCCTTCCCCCATTGAGCTGACACATATCTCCCACTGATCCACCGTTGCAGTTTATGACTACTTTTTACACACCATGGCATACAGTTTAGCACTAATGCATCACCCAGTGATTCATATCTATCCATTTTCCTTTTGTACCAACAATTCATTGTTGGATATAAGTGTTTTCAGTTCAACATGTTTGTTCCACAGGCAATAAATACATAACACACCACACCACACTTTTGAGAGATCAGTGCATTGTCTCTGGTACGTTGAGGATGATGACAGTGTTCACAATTGATTGACAACTGTTGTGGCCAACTTATGGTTTCCTGGGTGTGGCTGTGTTATTTTTTAAGTGGGACTGTGACAAACACTCCAAGGCATATGTTAAATTAACTCTTTTTGTAACATGTTTGGCAGTCATGCCTTCAGTCACATGTGCTTAACTAAAGAATTTCTGCACAATGTGTGCGTGTCTCTGTGCACCTGCAGCAGCGTTGTGGAGGTCAGGTTGATGTGATGGCTAATCCTCCTCTTCCCTTGGTGCCTCCAGGTCCTCTTTCTAGGGGGTCTTGACACAAATATTTTGCAGTATTGCACAGTCCAATACTATCTTGCAGATCATGGGTTTATCATGCACTTCTCACAATTATGACCACATATGTTGATCATGCCAGTGTACTGCCATTTCCAGGGCCTGTTCATTCACTGTATAGAATGTCAAACGTAGGGCATGGGCAGATTCATCACCCAATTCAACTTTCTGACTGTGATATTTCTGCAGCAGATTTGGATGGTGGTTGATTCCCATCGCTCAAGCCCACTCATTTTTTTATGTTGACAATATGTTTGCTGTGACAGAATGTGAATGTGAATCTGTTTTGTAGGTCCAGCCTAGAGTGTTGGTGACATGCAAGACATGGCTGACACAGACATATGTATAGGTCCATGCTCATCCCCAGATGTTGGTGGTGCCATTCATTACATTTGTCCAAGCCTTTGATTGTCCTACATTGTCCATGACAGTTGACATGATGTCATCCATACGGTATGCACTCACACATCCCTTAACTGACTGACTGATGTGACAACTGCCATTTCTCAATCCATGAATGCATGTCACGGTGAAGGAAAATTGTGTACATGGGTGATGGCATTGTGCTCAATTTGTGCACACTACACATGTATCCTGGCAATTTGTTAGTGGTCATCTGCAGTCCAGCTACACAACTTCCTGCATTGTGTTACGTCTTTAAGAAGGGTAAGTGGTACACAATACTTGGGACCTCCTGCAGATTCGGGGACCACACAACTAGACTTACACACAAGTTGGCTAGCAAGTACACATTCACATTTGCATCAGTGGTTGTAAGTGTTCTTCTTTGCTTTCAGGATAGAATTTGTGTATTTGGGAGCACCTTCCGGGCAAGGCTGTTGCCTCAGAAACATGGTGAGTGTGTAGCATTAAACTTCACATATGTGGGATGGGAGTTATTTTACAAATCATTATACATTTGTACAGTTACATGTCACCTGCCCATGGGCCATTATTTGTCATCTAGCACCTAAGGCCTCATTTATGGAGCCCATGGCACATGACAGCGCAGCAAGTGCCTTGCTGTGCTGCCATGTGCCACTGGGAAAGGGCATAAATGCACTGTATGTTCAAGATATGGTGCCTTTCTGTCCTCTCACCCTGCACAAATTGCTGCCTAGTACCAACGCAGGCAGCCTTGCACCATGGTGCAAGGGTCCCTGCATTGTGGGGATGATTGTTTTTGTGCTGTAAGGGACAACTTCCTACAATTCGGGCAGTGAAAAGTGCGACGAGGCTGTCCATGGGGCCCCTGCACTGCCCATGCTATATGCATGGGCAGTGCAGGGGCCCCCATGGGTCCCCCAACACCCCCTTTCTGCTAGCCTTTGCATGATAGTGGGACCACCATGAAAAGGCTGGCAGAAAGAGGACTCGTAATCCCCAGGGGAGTGCTGCTCTGCGGTCCGACAGTGGTGGCTCCGCCATGTTCGTGATGGGACGATCGGACAGCCACTAGCGCAGCAATCCGACCGCCACCGTGGCCCTGGCGGTCCTAGGACTGCTAGGGTCGAAATGAGGGCCTCAGTCTGAACAATCCGTTATTGCTTTTAGAAGAAAAATTGTTTAATTAAAACAATAAGGCAAGTATATTAACCCCTTCTGTGCCACGGACATAATGGTTACGTCCGGAGGCACAGTGCTCATGTGCCGAGGATGTAACCATTACACCCTGGGCACTGAGCTCAGAGGTGTGGGCTTCCCTCCAACCCCCCAAGGCAGCGATGGAAGGGGACACCCTTCCCCTTCCACCCCCGACCCCCCTGGCCCCTCCAGTGACGTCTGATGACATCAGCACGCATTTGCATGCTGACCTCATCAGAGGCCACTTCCCCATCGGCTGGAAGCTCAGCTTCCAGCGCGATCAGAAGAGAAATGCTTTGCATTTCTCTTCCGATCATGTGATGGGGGCCCTGAGAGGCTTCAAAGGGAAGAAAAGGAATTTCCTTCCCTTTGAAGTCTCTCAGAGCATTTCAAAAGCCGGATCGTAAAGTGATGTGGCTTTTGAAATGCCCACTAGACACCAGGGATCTATTTTTTCAAAAGAAACTGGCATAAGGGGAGCGACCCCTTGGGTAAGGGGAGCGACCCCTTGGGTAAGGGTCGCTCCCCAGGGGGGTAATTTTTTTCTAGGCCTATTGTTGATAGGCCGATCTGCCCCCGGGGGGAGCAGAAACCACTAGGCTCCAGGGATATTTTTTTGTTTTTGTTTTTTCCGTTTTTTTAGAGTTGGGGAGCGACCCCTTAGGCAAGGGTCGCTCCCTAGGGGGCAAATTATATTTAGGTGATTTCTGCCCCTCTTGGGGGCAGATTGACCTATTTTTATGAGGCCAGTCTGCCCCCAAGCGGGGCAGAAACCACTAGACACCAGGGAGTTTTTTTTTATGGTGAATTCACAGAAGAGGTGCGACCCCTTAGGCAAGGGTCGCTCCCCAGGGGGCAAATGTATTTTAGGCCATTTCTGCACCCCCTGGGGGCAGATCGGCCTATTGTTATTAGGCTGATCTGCCCCCAGGGGGGCAGAAACCAGTAAGTGCCAGGGATAATTTTTGTTGTGTTTTTTTGTTTTTTTAGAGTCAGGGAGCGGCCCTTTGGGCAAGGGTCGCTCCCCAGAGGGCAAATTATATTTCGGCCATTTGTGCCCCCCTTGGGGGCAGATTGGTTGATTTTAGTTAGGCCAATCTGCCCCCAAGGGGGGCAGAAACCACTAGGCGCCCGGGATCTTTTTTTTGGCGACAATTTCACGCAAGGGTCGCTCCCCGGGGGGCTAATTTATTTTACGCCATTTCTGCCCCCCCGGGGTCAGATCAGCCTATTGCTATTAGGCCGATCTGCCCCTGAGGGGGCAAAAACCTGTAGGCACCAGGGATCATTTGTTTTTGTTTTGTTTTTTAGAGTTGGGGAGCGACCCCTTACGCAAGGGTCACTCCTCTGGGGGGAGAATTTATTTTTGCCCATTTCTGCTCCCCTTGGGGGCAGATCGGCATATTTCTATTGGGCCGATCTGCCCCCTGGGGGGGGAGAAACCACTTGGGCACCCGGAATTGATGTGTGTGTATGTGTGTGTTTTCTTTAGGGGGCAGCCCTTGGGTAAGGGTCGCTCCCCATGGGGGCACATTCCTGTTGGCCATATCTGCCCCTCTTTGGGGCAGATGGGCCTATTTTTGGAAGGCCCATCTGCCCCCAAGGGGGGGGCAGAAATCCCACCAGAGACCAGGAAAGTTTTTTATTTCCAAAATAAGAGGGTGGGGGTATGGCCATACCCCCACCACAAATAAATGGGACCAAAGTTGTTCTGCCCACCAGTGGGCAGATGGGGCAATTACCCCTGATCCACAACCCGGGGGGCAGAAAGTCTACTAGATGCCAGGGAATTTAAAAAATATATATATATATTGGGGTGGTGGCTACCAACCAGTATGGGCCTGGTTATGCCCCCACCCCAACTGAAGGGGGTAACAGTGTTTCAGCTCTCCCTGCACTCTAAAACATCTTATCCCACAGCAAGCAAGAAGACATTTGATTATTTTGGGTTTTGGTTTTACATTTGGCCCATGAGAGCTTGGCTAACTCTCAAACTCGTCCCACTTGGAATGGTGAGGGCTGCACTTTATGGACTTTGGGACGCTGCCATGTAGAAAAATCCACAAGACCTAATCACATCTGAAAACTAAACATCTGGGTGATTCCAGGGTGGTGTGTTTCACATGCATCCCGCACCATTTCCATACCCACAATGTCCTGCAAACCTCCAACTTGGCTGGAAATCACACATTTTCCCCACGTTTTTGTGATGGGACCGTCCGGAATCTGCAGGAATCCACAAAATTCTTACCACCCAGCATTGTCTCATATATACCGATAAAACTTCTCCTGCACTTGTCAGCCTAAAAATGTTTTTTTGCAAACTGCCCTTTTGGACCCCTTTGGTTCCCCTTCAATATCGACATGTTTTTGGCTCTTCCCTTTCACAAGCACTTGGCTCACCTACACAAATGAGGTATCATTTTTACCAGGAGACTGAGGGGAATGTTGAGTGGTATGAAATTTGTCCCAGTGCGGTAATCCCACACAGAAATGTTGGAAAAATTTGATTATTTTAGCTAAATTTGAGGTTTGCTGAGGATTCTGGGTAAGAAAACATTGGGGGATCCACGCAAGTCACATCTCCCTGGACTCCCTCGGGTGTCTAGTTTTCAGAAATGTCTGGGTTTGGTAGGTTTCCCTAGATGGCTGCTGAGTCCGGGACCAAAAATGCAGGTGCCCCCCGCAAAAACAGGTAGTTTTGTTTTTGATAATTTTGATGTGTCCAGATAGTGTTTTGGGGCACTTCCTTTCGCGGACAGTAGGCCTACCAACAAAAGTGAGGTACCATTTTTATCGGGAGACTTGGGGGAGCACTGGGTGGGAGGAAATTTGTGGCTCGTCTCTGATTCCAGAACTTTCTGTCAGCAAAATGAGAGGAAAAAGTGTTTTTTTGACCAAAGTTCGAGGTTTGCAAAGGATTCTGGGTTACAGAACTTGGTCAGAGCCCCACAAGTCACCCCATCTTGGATTCCCCTAGGTGGCTAGTTTTCAAAAATGCGCTGGTTTGCTAGGTTTCCCCAGGTGCCGGCTGAGCTACAGGCCAAAATCCACAGCTAGGCACTTTACAAAACACAGCTCTGTTTTCTTTGTGAAAATGTGATGTGTCCACATTGTGTTTTGGGGCTTCTTCTGTCGTGGGAGCTAGGCCTACCCACACAAGTGAGGTACCATTTTTATTGGGAGACTTGGGGGAACGCTGGGTGGAAGGAAATTTGTGGCTCCTCTCATATTCCAGAACTTTCTGTCACTGAAATGAGAGGAAAAAGTGTTTTTGGGGCCAGATTTTGAGGTTTGTAAAGGATTCTGGGTAACAGAACTTGGTCAGAGCCCCACGAATCACCCCATCTTGGATTCCCCTTGGTGTCTAGTTTTCAAAACTGTGCAGGTTTGCTAGATTTCCCAAGGTGCCGGCTGAGCTACAGGCCAAAATCCACAACTAGGCACTTTGCAAAAAAGAGCTCTGTTTTCTTTGTGAAAATGTGATGTGTCCACAATGTGTTTTGGGGCTTCTCCTGTCGTGGGCGCTAGGCCTACCCCCACAAGTGAGGTACCATTTTTATCACGAGACTTGGGGGAACGCTGGGAGGAATGACATTTGTGGCTCCTCTAAGATTCCAGAACTTTCTGTCACCGAAATGAGAGGAAAATGTGTTTTTTTTGGCCAAATTTTGAGGTTTGCAATGGATTCTGGGTAACAGAACCTGGTCAGAGCCCCACAACTCACCCCATCTTGGATTCCACTAGGTGTCTTGTTTTAAAAAATGTGCTGGTTTGCTAGGTTTCCCCAGGTGCCGGATGAGCTAGAAGCCAAAATCCACAGCTAGGCACTTTGTAAAAAACACCTCTGTTTTCTGTGGAAAAATGTGATGTGTACACGTTGTGTTTTGGGGCAGTTCCTGTCGCGAGCACTAGGCCTATCCACACAAGTGAGGTACCATTTTTATCAGGAGACATGGGGGAATACAGAATAGCAAAACAAGTGTTATTCCCCGTTGTCTTTCTCCACATTTATTCCTTCCAAATGTAAGACAGTGTGTAAAAAAGACGTCTATTTGAGAAATGCTCTGTAATTCACATGCTAGTATGGGCACCTCGAATTTCTGAGATGTGCAAATAACCACTGTTTCTCAACACCTTATCTTGTGGCCATTTTGGAAATACAAAGGTTTTCTTGATACCTATTTTTCACTTTTTATATTTCTGCAAATGAATTGCTGTATACCCGGTATAGAAAGAAAACCCATTGCAAGGTGCAGCTCATTTATTGGCTCTGGGTACCTAGGGTTCTTGATGAACCTACAAGCCCTATAAATCCCCACAACCAAAAGAGTCCAGCTGACGTAACGGTATATTGCTTTAAAAAATCTGACATAGCAGGAAAAAGTTACAGAGTAAAACGTGGAGAAGAATGGCTGTTTTTTACCTCAATTTCAATATTTTTTATTTCAGCTGTTATTTTCTGTAGGAAAACTTGTAGGATCTACACAAATTACCCCTTGCTGAATTCAGAATTTTGTCTACTTTTCAGAAATATTTAGCTTTCTGGGATCCAGCATTGGTTTCTGACCCATTTCGGTCACTAACTAGAAGGAGGCCTGAAGCCCAAAAAATAGTAACAATTGGGTATGTCCCAGTAAAATGTCAAAATTGTGTTGAAAAATGGGGTTTTGTAATTCAAGTCTGCCTTTTCCTGAAAGCTGGGAAGATGGTGATCTTACCACCGCAAACCCTTTGTTGATGCCATTTGCAGGGAAAAAAACACGAGCTGCCTTCTACAGCCCTTTTTTCTCATTTAAAAAAATAAAATAAAGTTATGCCATATTTTGGCTAATTTCTTGGTCTCCTTTAGGGAAACCCACAAAGTCTGGGTAACGCTAGAATGCCTAGGATGTTGGAAAAAAAGGACGCAAATTTGGCGTGGGTAGCTTATGTGAACAAAAAGTTATGAGGGCCTAAGTGAGAACTGCCCCAAATAGCCAAAAAAGGCTCGGCACAGGAGGGGAAAAGGCCTGGCAGCGAAGGGGTTAACAGGGAAAAATTTGAGTTTCTTTAAATGTTAACTTTCTAAATGTCTTATAGTAAATACCTTGAAAAACAGAAGATGGCAGTGTTGAGTTTTAATGAAATCAGTGAAGTGCTCTGTTTGCTGTTTCTTAAGGTACAGATAGTTTTTTTGGTCTCAGCTCTAGACGGCACGCACACATGTCTCGAACTGAGACTGCTGTGTCTACATTGTGGGCTTCAGTCTACCCATAGCCTCCCCATTTGTTAGGTCTCAGCTCTAGACAGCTAGGCCTGGGTGGAGTTGATGCAGTTTGACTGCGCGAATTCTGCGGAGTTGTTTAAAAACTCTGGAATTCCATGGAGGCAGAGTTCCGTGTTCCGTGGAGTCCTGAATGCACGAGCTCTCGGAAGTACTAAGCAGGGTCGGGCACATTCAGGAGAGGGCCGTAAGCAGTGAAAGCTGCCGATTCAGGCCTCTTGTGCACTGGTGTGTCCCGTGTACAGTGCAAGAGGCCTGAAACGGCAGCTTTCACTACCTATTGCCCTGGTCTGAATTAAGGCCAGGGCCATAGGCAGTAAATGCTGCCATTTCAGGCCTCTTGTGCACCCGCCTGTCCCGCGTGCACTGCACATGGGACAGGCAATGTGCACAAGAGGCGTGAAACAGCACTGGCCTGAATTAATTGTGCTCAGTGAGAAAAAAACAAGGACTTACCTGGGTTCTCTTCTCTCCCAGGGGTCCTTGTTGCTAGGCAGCGGGCTGGCTCTCTTTGCTTCCACGGACGTCTGTGCACTGCAACCCAGACTGTCTGTACTTGCTCTGCGTGGCCCATAACTAGGCTGCCTTATGCACCGGGTGATCTCCGCTCTGCTGTTGGTGCTAGAGGAGTTTTTGGCAAACTCAGCGGTCCAAGCGGAGCGTGAGTGCCAAAAACTCTTAACTCTGGCAGCGGAGCAGAGCTCGCCACCCACCCCTATAGACAGTGCACATGTCAAACCGAGTATGCTGTGTCTACATCATGGGCTTCAGTCAGCCCATAACTCCCCATTTGCTGCCACCATCGTCTTTCTATTTTGCAGTATACCCACTTGTGAAGGGCATGCGTACGTCATGCCTTTTGCGGGGTTTAGCCCCCCCAAAAAGAGCACCAGCCAACTACAGTTTAGGTCCACAGGATCTATGTTATTAGTCATTCTTCGGGACTATTTTTTCACTTCGTTCTCAATAGGTGACCGGATCCACCGCACATTAGGAGCGCTATTGTTCCTGTCGCAGGGTTTCATGAGCATACCGAGGGCGCAGAATGGCGAGAGGGTGGTCTTTTTGTTAAGGTCTATTGTCTGTTTCCTTTTTGGTCTGTTCACCTGCACCCATACAGCTGGATATCTTCTACTCAGCCCGGAAGTACGCGGGAAGCACAACCTGGAATTCGGCCCCAGTACATCATGTAAATAACCGTTGTCTTTTGAAAGTAAGATGTTTTTACTCAGTTTGCTAATAAACCCCACCTCGTTAGCTAAGTGAAATCGCATTCCCAGCCTTATATTCACCTAAACGGCCTGCCATTCTACCCTTCACCACCTATGGTATTCCGTCTCATGCGCAAAAAATTCGCTCCGAGAATCATCTTTGGGTCTGTCTCGAAGGGAATTGAGTGGGTTGTTCTGTTAACAGATGTGCGAAAAGCATTCTTGGTATTTGTTTCTTGAATGTCATTCTTGTTATTTGTATTAAACGCTGTCCCGTAAGTCATTGAATGCCCCCCCCCCCCACCTAGTCAAAGCACAACTATTGTCATGCTTCTAATTTTGTAGATTGTCCAGGTTTTTGTTGTTAAAAATACGGCCACCCTACAGCAAGGTAATTGGGGCGAGGTGGTTCAAACGTTTTTGGCGTGTCAAACACCATGTGAATACATTATTAGAGAGTTTTTTTTTTTTTTTACACAAGTACGTGTTGATTTTTGTAGGAACAGTGAGATTTAGTGATTTGTCCAAGATCGGGGGATGTTGTGCCAATGCCGAGACTCGAACCTGATTTCCCAGCTCCCTAAGCGGTCCTCTCTGACCATAACTCAACATCCTCTCCGCCTGTTATGAACCTCCGACTGCAAAGGCTCTTCGCACTTTTTTAAAAAGGTTCAAACGCTATCATTTTCAACAAGTACCTCTCAGTTACGTGACAAATTGTGCAGTATTAATATCGAAGTTTCCACATGTGAAAGAAATACAGAGTATTTTATAAACAGTGGCATATTTTACTGCATTGCAAACACTTTCAGAGCTTTGCACGGGCTGTTGGCTCACCCATCTCTAACCATGGTAGCTACAGCTCCAGCTGTCCAATGTGAACAATGTGCAACCATAAACTTGGGAATAATTTCAGCTTCTCCACTTAACCAAATTGTTTGATCCTAGGCAAATGTTTTATTTCACTTTCCCTGCTTTTTGTTATTATCACATGTGAAGACCTCAAAACACATAACTTCAGGATGGGTGCTGCACAAAACGTGTGAATGGCCCTGGAGGGTGAATGTACAGAGTCTGAAGGCACCAGTGGGATGGAGGGCGAGGGGAGCTCCACGATGGGGACAGGAGCGTACACCAGCGACAGTGACTCCTCCTCTGATGGGAGCTCCCTTGCAGTGGCGGGCACCTCCGTGCCCACCGCAACTACATGTACCGCCGCCACCCCCCCTACCAGCACTGCCCTCCCAGCAGCCCTTCAGTGTGTTTCCTGTGCCCGCTCAACCATTTTGAATGCCATCCAGGGTGTCGAGAGGCATTTGCAACAAGCAAATTCATACCTGGAGGGCATTCATTCTGGCGTGGTGGCCCAACAGAGAGAATTTCAGTCTCTGGCCCTAGCACTGATGGCAGCTATTATCCCTGTGTCCAGCCTCCCACTCCAACTTCCACTAACCAGACCTAATCCCCTCTTCCTCAGCCTATCCCAGGCACACCATCAGACCAGCATGCACACACATCAACACATAAAAGTGGTTCAGGCAAACATAAGCACCACACATCCCATAGGCACTCACACAAGCACCATACCCATGCAGACACACAAACATCCACTGCCTCCACTGTGTCCCCCTCCTCCACGTCGTCCAGCTCCCTCCCAGTCTCGTCTCCACTCACACCTGCATGCACTACATCCTCAGCCACTACCTCCATTACCAGCGCGCCCATCACCACACACTGCTCACATGCAATCACCACCCCCACTACCATGCACACGTCCCCTGTGTCCTCTCCCAGTGTGTCTGTGAGCCCTCCTCCCAAAGTACACAAACGCCGGCACACACCCACCCAACAGCCATCCACCTCCCAACAGCCTCCAGCCCATGCACCTTCACCCAAACTCAGCAGACATACACCTCCTACAACCACTACCTCGCCCTCCACTCCCAAATTCCCTCCATCTTCCCGTCCCAGTGTGTCTAAAAAACTTTTCCTAGCTACCATTGACCTTTTCTCTACACCTCCCCCGTCCTTTCCCTAGGGCGAGGATGTCTAGATCCCAGCCCAACACCTCAGCCACCAAATCCTCACCCAGTGTGGTCCCTGTAAGTCCGGGAACATCGAAAGCGGCACCCATCAGGGCTGCCAGCGTGCCACCTATTGAGGCCAAGTATCACCCTATTCCACCACCTGCCAAGGTAAATAAGGGACCAGCATGCCGAAGAGAAAAGCCACACCAACCACCCAGCAAGGCCTCTTCCAGAACCAAAGAGGACAGTGCCAAGGTCGCCAACTTCCAAGGTTGGGAAGGGACACAAGTGCAAAGGAAAGTCAGCTCAGGGTGCGGAGCCTCCAGATGAGGGCCTTGTGTCACCCCTTCTTCAAGACAGACCAGCAACCTGTACGGCGGTGGCCACCGCAGCAACGGCCACCACCTGCGCTGCCACCTGCATGTCTGCTGCCTCTACTACAGTCACCAGCATCATCCCCAGTGGGCACCCTTCTGAGACTGCAGGAGACGGCCTGGTGTCTCCCTCCAGAAGTGCAGACACCTGCACCACCAGCAGCATCTCCGCCGCAGAGATGGCCGCAGCCACCGCCACCTACCCAGCGGTCTACCCAGCCAGTGCCACTACAGCGGACATCAGCAGCATCCCCAGTGGGTAGCCGTCCGAGGCTGCAGGAGACGTCCTGGACCCTGCACACACTACATGAGGCACCACCACCAGCACTGGCACTACCAGCAGTTTGCAGGCTAAGTCGCCACAGGTTGGAGTGTGGCTCTGCCTCCATGGAGTATCATGCTACCTGTTCCCTGAAAATCTTGTAGCGCAGACACCCAGTTGAGGGAATGGGAACTGCCACACCCCAGGTGCAGCATCACTGGGCCCCATGCCCCCTCCAGAACCAGTGGAGAACAGCATCCACTCCCCCTACCCTTGGCAGGATGAAGCACTCTGGGCACAAAGCCCCCTCCAGAACCAGTGGAGAACAGCATCCACTTCCCCGGTCCTTGGCAGGATGAAGCACTCTGGGCACTATGCCCCCTCCAGAACGAGTGGAGAACAGCATCTACTCTCCCTATCCTTGACAGGATGAAGCACTCTGGGCACAAAGCCCCCTCCAGAACGAATGGAGAACAGCATCCCCTCCCCCTATCCTTGGCAGGATAAAGCACTCTGGGCACAAAGCCCGCTCCAGAACCAGTGGAGAACAATGGGCCAGATGTATCAAAGGGTTTTACCCATTCTGTGTCTATGGGAAAATGTGTTCGAACATATGACCCAATATCCGCTAGAGAGACTGTAGCTGTGCACTCCCCAGGACCAAGCAGTGGGCAAACCACCCACTTGAGAGACTGTGGCTTTATACTCCCTAGGAGAAAGCAGTGGGCAAACCACACACTTGAGAGACTGTGACTTTGTACTCCCCAGGAGCAAGCAGTGGGCAAACCACCCACTCGAGGGACTTGAGAGACTGTGGCTTTGCACTCCCCAGGACCAAGCAGTGGGCATGGAGCCCCCTCGAGGAGCTTCGTACCATCATCCGGTTGAGGTGCCCCCATTCCCCATCCCCCTGAGGGGCCTGTGTTTTTTTTTACCTGATGCCCTTGCAGTGTTCTCTCCATTTTGAGGAAGGTGTCATGTGTGGGCTTCGCCCATGCTTTTTGGGACCACTGGTCCACGGACATTTAATGGAACAGTATACAGACTTGTGTACTTGGTGTAACTATTTGTATATACTGATCATTTAAAGTTATCTTGGCCTATCTGAATTTTCGATTATTACACTCATTAAAATCATTTTATTTGGTCCTTGTGTTCTTCCAAGGGGTGACGGGGTGTATCTGTGATGTAATTGGATGTGTTCGTGTGTATGGTGTTGTGGGTGGGGGTGAGAGTGTTGCGTATTGCATGTGTGTCACTCTCTTTTTCCTCCCCCCAGTGTGCTAGGTGCAGTACTCAATGTGGTTGTCATTGCCGTCTTTGATGTTCCTGGTAGATGAGGAGGTAGACCAACATGGGCAGGCCCTATAACCCGGGCTCCATGGCGTCCTCGTTCATCGTTGGGTGTCGTGAGGTGAGTGGTTTCCGTTCCAAAGACTGTTTCCGACGTGCTTTTGATGGCGTTGGTAAAGCTGGCGGATTGGTGCCTTGTAATTGTGTCAGCGGTATATTGTCTTCCACCTGTCTGTTGGCGATTACCGCTGCGGTGTTTGTTGCTACCACCGTGACGGTCGGAATGTTAAAGTGGCTGTCTGAGTTGACAGTTTCCGCGTTGTCGTGATTCAATTTTTTTTTTACCACCGGCCTGTTGGCGGTATTAGTGACGCTTTATCACCGACCGCCAGGGTTCTAATGAGGGCCATCGTCATTTTCCTGATATATTTCCCAAACAATTTAACACCTTCATTTTATTTTTACAATGCCTTTTCCATACATGTATATAGTTATTATATATTAACAAGTATAATACATGAAAAGATATATTTTATAGTACCTTTTAGTAATATCTTTAAACTTTAGAATGTGTTATTTATGTTTACGTTTTATTTTTTAATGCATGTTGATTTCTACGGGTAGGTAGTTCTTTTTATTTTCATTTATGAACCCTTTTTAGTCCATTGCTATAATTTTGGGTAATTCCTGGTGGTCACAGTTTCTGCTGCTGGTCCAGATCAGAGTACTTTTAATTTACTTTTTGAGGTTTTAGTTTTTGGAGTATGTGTTTAGGTTTAGTAACTTTGGTATACCTAATGCTTTGTTGTGGTAGGTTGTTGTTAAGTGTGTGATGTGTAGTACAGTTGACCTTAATATATTATTTACATATTAATATAATGTTTTAGTATATTGGTGTGTCTGTATGTTATTGTATGGTTTATGTTATATTGTTGGCAGTGTTTATGAGACTGGGTCTGTTGTGTGGGTGAGTATTTTGGGATTTCTTACAGATTTGTCATCAAACTGGAAGATGATTGCACTCTTGGGTGTGTTTATTCTTCATTAAAAAAATACTTGGTAATATGGTAAAGAATGTTACTTTTTATTTCCTTTATTTTTCAGTTTTTCATGAGCGACTCTTCTACTTTATTTTTATAGTTTATGTGGGTTATGATTTTTCCCTGTGGATTTGTTTTTTGCATTAGATTTTTTAATTATTCTGACTTTTTCATTCTGTTAGTATGGATTTCATTTTTGTGGAATAGTTCCATACCTATGGACATCAGTGAAAAACCTTTTGATATATTTTGAGTGCATGCAAAAATGTTATTATTTTGCTTTATTATTTTTGCAGTTTTTTATTTATTGTAGTGCTTGATTAAAACTGTTGTATTTTGTTTATTTATTTCAAATGATAGTAGGCATTTTTTAAGAGGTAGTGTAGGTGTTTTCATGTATATTATTTTATTCATTAACATTCATTTAAACTATTTTTTGTTCAGTCTGGCTGTGGTTTTAATAGTACATTTAAAATTTTAGACTGAATAATAAAGATAATTAAAATAATCTTTCTGTTAGCATGTTCTTACTATTAGCAGAAGTATTTTAGTTTTAGATGGATATTTGTATTGTGTAGTTTTGTTCTTGATATAGATTCTAGGTAAGGTAGGCCTTCATTGTTTACAAATGACTGTAGTGTGCATTGTAGTATTTGCATTTCTTTGGTTCGTTTAGATACTTTCGGTTTTAGTTGGGCAACAGCTAGTTCTATTTTAAGTTGTTGGTAGCTTTCCACTTTTTTTATTATTCATAGAAATTTATACAAGCCTAGAGCCTCATTAAGAGGTTTGCAGTCCCACCGCAGGCCCACCAAACTTGCGAGGAGGACGCCACCGCCATGGTGGTGGTGCTCCCTCGCCCTAATACAATGTTCCATTGCAATAGAGCGTTCCCGTCAGTCAGACCAGCAGGAACAGTGCTACAAGATAGCACTTGGCTCCCTTAAAGGGACCGCTATGGAAAGGCTGTTGGTGAGGGTAGTTGTAATCAGCCCTGCGGTGTTGAGATCAGCAGCACACTGTCTGATTACAAATCTGACCGCCGTCATTCTGTTGGGAACCATATTCCTGGCATAGATGCTGGTCATTTGTAATTGGGCGGTCCAACACCTGGAATGCGGCGGTACGACCGTCAACACGAGTGTGGCAGTCCTCAGACCACCACACTCGTATTGAGGCCCTTAGTGTGCCTTGGAAGGCGTTGTGCCACCCTTACACTGTGTTGTTTGTTTTGGCTTGATGAGGCATGGTACTGACAGGTCCACCATAGTCTGCAATAGGTGGGTTGGTATCTGTGGCGAGAACGGTATAGAATGGTGCAGCTTACCAACACAAGTATCAACGAAGTAGCCCATAAGTTGACTTAGGGCCTGATTTAGAGTCTCGCAGATGTGGTTTCTCTGTCATAAATGTGACGGATATCACATCTGCTGTATATCCGATGGGATATCTGTCACATTTGGGATGGATTAACCCGTCCGCCAAACTCTAAATCAGGCCCTTGGTTTGTCTTCAAATGATTTGCTAGTTCTGTAACTGGCTCATATGCTAGGTCCATTTTTTTTGATTTCGCAGGCAAATTGTGTATTTGTTGAGTACTCCACACTTAGGGGCCGATTACGATCCCAGTGGTTTCCAGCCACAACTGTCAATACAGCGGGGGTGAGGCTGTCATCAAGGCGGTGGCCTCACCTCGTCATATTACAATGTTTCCACCAGGCCAACCGCCGGAAACAATGTATTACAGTGTGGCCGCATTCACTTTGGTTTCCATAGGGAGCCAAGACCAACACCATCGCACACCAGCACCTTCAGAATGAGCACTATCTACATTGCAGACAGTGCCCATTCCAAGGGTGCTGGAAAGGGGGCCCTTCACTGCCCAGGACATAGTCGTGGGCAGTGCAGGGTGCCCCCTGTGGCCCCAGCACTGGCTTTCCACCAGCCGTTCCATGGCAGTGAAACTGCCAAGGAAAAGGTGGCAGAAAGTGGAGTCATGATCAGCATGACGGTTCTGAACTCGGCACCGCTGTGGCTGACCATTACTCCGACTGCCATAAACCCGTTGGGATCCCTGATCTTGGCAGAGGCAGCGGTCTCCTGGTGGTCATCCCCCCAGGATCATAATCTGGCAGCCAGAGCACCAGGAGTGTGGCGGTCTGACCTCCATCACGAGTTTGGCGGTCCTCAGACCACCAAACTCGTAATGAGGCTCAAGTGCAAATTTTAGGAGAAGTCGACAAATGCTCTGCATGTTTTTTTCATTTAGACTTAAATATCTGCTGTTACTTTATTTTGTAGTTATCTTCGGTCTTCCATTTTTATCAAGATCTGAGACATATGCTTGATTATTGCCTGTTAACAAAAGCATTTGTTACTTATAAATATTTGAAAAATCTTTTTGGTTAGTTTTACGGCTCAGTTAAAGTTAATTCTATGCCTAAAATGTATTGGGCTTGTGTAATTTATGTTAATTTGAATCTGCTGAGAGTGCCAATTTGATTGCATGAGGGTAACTATGCCCAGCTTCAATGGGATAATCAGGGACAATTGACCAAACCCTTCCCCATTCTTAAGTTGGTATGTCAAAGTTGCATTTTAGCACCCACCCTATTTTCTTTGTTTCTTAATGACAATGTTACCTTTCCTGCAGGTCTCCCCACTGATGCTCCCAATCTGGCTGCACTAAAACACCTATCTTGTTGCTTGCGGATGACACCTTACTGATCTCTAAGACACCTAGTGGGCTTCAGCAAGCACTATTTCGGTTCAAAGAATTGTGTATAGCCCGTGGACTAGAGATCAACTCTGCAAAGACAAAGTTCATGGTTCTCAAAAAGCAAAAGTTGACTAAGGGCAGACTTGTGTTGGGGAGTATGCCACTTGAAAGAGTAGATACATTCACATATCTAGGTGTGACCTTAACCTTGACCATCGCATGGAAACCATAGGTTGAATTAATGACCACAAAACACAAAAAAGTTTCCAGTGCCATAAACAAAGAACACAGTTCTTCGCTCTCAAAACCGATTGCTTCTGCTTTACAAATCTACAATGCCAAAGCAGTAAATTATGCATTGTATGGTTCCGGACTGTGAGGTTTTGCTAATGTATCTTCTCTCACTTTTTTTCTGAAAATAAATTCTTGAGAAGTTTAGCTTATCTCCATGGTAGTGCTCCAGTGGTGCCATTATTGCTCAACCAAGGCAGGAATACATTAGCTGACAAAGCCAGACTTCGTCCTCTGTTGTTTTAGAGAAGTTTGTGATCTGACCCTGAACTGACTCAGTATAGACTGGCCCTAAAAGACGTGATGGAGGCCGGTACATCTAATGAAATCACTTGGCTTTGCCAAATCAAAAAGCATTTAATATCTATTGACCTGTGATCTTTATGAGACGGTGCATCATCCTCAACAGGTATGACAGCATAGACCAGTGGTCCCCAAACCCTTGACCTATTGGCAGTTGGCTGCAGCTCCCCACTGTGTTATTTTTGTTTTAGCGAGTGGGGTAGAGGGGTGGGGGGCTTATAAGCCCGCCCTCTGGAGTTCTTCCATTTTGTTCCCTCAAAAATACTTGGTAGGAACTATGAAGGTATTATAATCATAGATGTAGCAAAATAAAAAAATATAACAGTTGTTTAATTAAAAAAAAACCTTTCATTGGTTAAGACAGAAACAATGCTCTTTAGCACTGTGGTCTGCATAATGATTGTCTTTAAAACTATTATTTTGTTCCTTTAAAAATTGCCTCCAGCACAGGGATCTCTCATCAAGTCATTCTAGTTGTCAAGGAGCCACTTTTGATATATAATAATGCAGCTCCACTAATCAGCACTACTATATTTCACTTTCAACTTACTAAATGTTCCAGCAGCCACCATTATCTTAACTCTGCTTCTGTCTCTTCTAGTGTCTGATGGAGTCTTTGCACTCTCCTGTCTCAGACCTCAGTATTTGTCTGCAGTCTCTGATTCCTTCTCACTACAGTCGTGTGTCACAGTCCGTGTCAATTCAGTTCTTATTATGGTACAAAACTCCGATGGAGGTCCACATAACACCATATCAAAAAAGTAAAAACACATTTATGCATTAAACATGTTGCATACTATCGTAGTCATAAAAACTTTTTCCTACACTACAAAAGATGTTAAAAAGTCTTCCCACCAACTAACATTAACAAGACTAAAAACAGTGCCCTTCAGGATTAAATATAATATATTATTAAACCAATACCACAATTTCATTAAAAGTGACACCGTAAACATACTTAAATCCAACACGTGCCTGTGTTTTTATTTCTGCATTGCTCATAGTTTGTGTTAACTTTTATGACAGATAGGAGCAATTCCTGTGCTATTTTGCATGTCGCACTGCCATCTAGTGGTACTAAAGGGAGTTTCATCTTAGCAAAACATGTTTGAAAGCCAGCTTGAAAAACAAAAGAAATTGCACTCGGAATATTTACGTTGTGGCGCCCCTGGGTAGTTTTGGAGGCGCACCAGGGTGCCACGGCGCACAGATTGGGAACCTCTGGGATAGACACTAAAAGAAGCATTACTGGCTCCGGGTCAGGCAGTCGAAAGTAAAAATGGCTCTCACTTCATCCCTAACAGGGAAGGTTTTGGACTTCAAATGTGGTAGCCATCTGGAGCCCTATTGGGATGCCATTACCGTTCCCTTAGATCACAAACTATACTTTCACTTCACGGTAGGCATTCTTCCCCTGAAATCATTTACCATCAAATGGACTACAAATAGCGACCTCAGGTGATCATGGAACTCTTAGTTTAGACAGATTTTATACATTACAACCCCACTTGATGTCATCACAGACATTTTCTCCATTTCCGGTGATTTCACCAGCAAATCATAGTTTTCAGGTATCTAGGCTTAATTCACGGTTGTCCAATGTTAATCCAGAAGGTTTGGATCTGTACCAGATATTCAAAAGGCTTAACGCGATGCACAACCTCAAATTGCGAGTCAGTACCGACTCGCAATTTGAGACTGTGACTCGCAAATAGGAAGGGGTGTTCCCTTCCTATTTGCGATCGCATCGCCATGCTGAGTTGGTTTGTGACCGCGAATGCGGTCGCAAACCAACTCGCAGTTACCATCCACTTGAAGTGGATGGTAACACATTCGCAAAAGGGAAGTGGTCCCCATGGGACCGCTTCCCCTTTGTGAATGCCCCCAAAAATATTTTTTCAGAGCAGGCAGTGGTCCTATGGACCACTGCCTGCTCTGAAAAAAACGAAACCAAATGGTTTCAGAAGTTTTTCTTTTTGCAGCTCGTTTTCCTTTAAGGAAAACAGGCTGCAAAAAGAAAAAAAAACTGCTTTATTAAAAAAGCAGTCACAGACATTAATATTCATGAGGTGGGTCTTTGCGACCCCATAGCGAGTCGCAGAAGGTGTCTGAGACACCTTTCTCCATAATATTTAGCGAGTTGCAATTTGCGAGTCGCTGTGACTCGCAAATTGAAGTCGCAAAATATTGTTTTGCTACATCTGGCCCTAAGGCACATATTTATACTTTTTTTGCGCCGCATTTGTGTCACTTTTTGACGCAAAAGCAGCGCAAACTTACAAAATACAATTATATTTTGTAAGTTTACACCGTTTCTGTGTCAAAAAGTGACGCAAATGCGGCGCAAAAAAACTATAAATATGGGCCTAAATTGGCCTTGTCGAGATTGAGACTAATGGCCTGCAAGTACAATTTAACTTACTTAAATTAACCTTATGAGGAAACGCTAACATTTGGAATGAAAATTAGGCAGTTGGATCAATGGAGGACAAATAATGACTAATTAATTCAATGGACGCAAACCAAGACTACAACATCCAGAATGCATTAGGTTGCCATTCTGAAGTCCAGTACTGGAAACTATGTCCGTAATTACAGGGAGTGAGGAGGCCCCCCTAGACAGATTCACCGATCTAGTATGACTACTTACAGTATCCAGACACCAAGCCACATTACTCCTGAAGACTCTGATCTATTTACATTTCCTCCCAAAGTTTACAGAAATGCCTAATGTAACCACAAGAACCTCCACGATACTTTAAAAATATTTTGCTATCTTGTCCAATATGTGTAAGCAAATGTTACCCCTCTCCTGCACCTGTTGCATTCATTCTTCAAACACCAAGAGATAATTAATGGAATCTGTGCTCTTTTGACAAGCTGTTGGTTGATTAAAACATAAAGCATTTTGCCCCCAGGCTTTGGACTGTTTCCAATGATTCAGGCCATTTATTTCACAGGCCTGTGAAACTCGGTTCTTCTGAAAAACGAACCAAACTTTCCACATTTTTTACACTTTCTCATGAATTCACAAGTGAGACTTGTTAGCAAATGTTATAATATATGGATTGTATTGTTTGTTGCTATGAAAATGTCACATTTACTTCTTCTGTGTTGCCCTTGGGGTCATTCCACATGAGAAAATGTGTTGCTGTTCTACTCTGAAAAACACTTGCCTTGCTGAAAAATATAAACCATTAGGAATTAGGTTCTCATTTAAACAATCACTGCTCTCTTTGCCCTTCTGTGCTCATTCACCTAGTTTTGTAATCCATATATTTCCAGTGACCTCCTCACACACTGTGGAGATATGGAATTTTAGATGACTGTAAGCCACACATATCCAGCCTACACTCAGGAAGGTTGGATCCAAAGCAGATATTCACATTAGAATAAGTCACGTAGAACAAATCAATGTCCACTAACCATTGCATGGATCATTCCTGCCTGGTACTGGGATGGACACCTTTGTTTATATATTGCATACCAGCAAAGTGACCTTGACTCTTGGTGTGTCACAATCACAGCCCCACTACCACACTGACTATGTTACTGACCATGGGTCAGGTGTTGAAACATTACAAATACCGATTTCCAATATTTGTTAATCTTCATTCTTAATGTATGAAAATGTTGTTTTTTAATTAGTAATTCCCAGTGAGTTGCAAATAGAACTACCTCATTAATGCTAATGAGGTAGATCACAAATTGCTTCCCATTAGGAATGACAGCCATCACAGGAATGGTGGCTGAGGTCAGCAGACCACTGTGACTCTGATTGTTTTTAAATAAAGCAATATTTTTCTATTCAAATGCAACTAGCTTTTCCTAAAGGAAAACGGGATGCGCCTAAAAAATGTGTCATTTCCCTTTTTAAAGAGTCAGAAGTAGTTTGTGAGACCACTGCTGACTTCTAAAATATATTTTGATAACATTTTCAAAGGAGAAGGGGTTCCTAGAGGACCACTTCCCGTTTGTGAAAATCTTTCCACCTCCTTTGAGGTGGTAAGGCGTTATTGTATTGCACCCGGAATTCGGTTGCAAAACATTAATACATACCATAAAGATTTGCTGTTTGGAAGAGATGTCCTAAACACATCCCATCCAAACAGAGATTCCTTGTGGTTTCCTAAGCCCATTTAGCAATTCAGGAATGTGTTACTGAATTGCTGAATGGATTTAAAACATTTGTACAACTCATTTAGCTGTAGCACATCCTGTGATTTAGGGAAAAACAGGCTTTGCGACAGCTAAATAGCTTTGTACTTCTGGCTCTATGTTGATTAACCACGTTTTGCCTCTAGGTCTTTGTCTAACCCTGCTTGCCACTTAGCAGCATCTCTAGGCAAACACTTCATTTCTACAACCATTGGTTGTTCTCTACTTCCTACACAATGGCACTCATTCCATGGTAGAAGTTTCAGATTTTGTGGGCCAAGTTGCTTTGGAAGATCATAAAAGGTCATCAGAATTAACATTTGACACTTTGAGGATGGATGTCCAGTAAGGTCTAGGAGGGTGAGGTCATTCCCAGATTTCCAGTGCATCCATATGCAGATGAATGAATTTAAATGAAATATAAATACAATAAATACAATGAATTTAAATGAAATATATTCATATAGTTCTTTGTTATGCTGGAAATTTGGAATTGATTTAGCCTTATTAAACATACAGTGAACATCCCTGTTTAGAACTATGGATTAATAGTCATTAGTAAAGCTTATGGAGCCAACTTTTTAGTTTACAAGTGGATGTCTTTCTTTGTTGATCAGTTAGTGTCATTTTGTATTAATAAGTGAATGACAGAGTACATGAGTGAATGTTTACATGATTTGGTCATCAGCTATGTATATGGATTTACTGGTCTCTCATGCAACAATCACAATCATTCTCAGGGTGAACCATAGAAGTCACAAAATTAAACTGTGCCTACTCTTCTGGTAGCCCTGCACAAAAGCAGTTAGGCTTTCCTTATAGGCACTGTGTTAAGTATTTATGAAGTGCACACACAGTAATAAAGTGAAAACATCAACACAAGAAAAATCCCACAACAGTTAAGACCAATAGAGTAAAATGTAATGAATAAAATGAGACCAAATTACAAATGTCTAACCAGTAGAAATGGAGTTATGAATTACTAAAGTTCAAAGTGAAAAATGGTGCCTGAAAGACCAAAGCTCCAACAAGTGTATCTGGTCATGCAAGACAGGGGCAAAGTCAGAAGTTAAGGCTGACTGCAATGGAGCGAAGTTTAGCTACAGAGTGGATTTGGACCAGCCTCAACTTACCTCATGGCTTAGAAGGCTTTTTGAAAACAAATGTTTGAGATGGTAAAGTTTAGCGGTGCAAGGCAGCTGGCGGTGTCTCAGAATCATGGTGAAGATTTCTAAGTTTGGACCTTGTCACTTCTTTCAAATTTGAAATCTCCAGTGGCATGAAGCTGCAGGCTGTAGCTAATCAACACTCCAAGAGGCCAGATCCTAGGCCACCACTCAACTTCATGGGGAGGGGGTGCGACCGCAATCCGTAACCCCCCCCATTCTTGACTCTTCCCCGGGACCTAGGGATGGAGACCTGGGCCACCCCACAGCTTAGCGGGGGCGAGACGGTGATCCCTGACTTCTCTTTGTGGTTGCTCCTTGCTGGGGGAAAGCGCAACGGCGTTTTCCCTTTAACTTCTGCATTCTTGTGGCAGATCCCGGGCCCTGGCCCACCCTGTTGGCATGGCTGAAAATGGCAGGTGGGGACTAGCTTAATCGCCGGTGCCTCGCAAAAGGTCAGAGGTCCCCCGAAACTTCTCCAGGGTAAATCTCGGGCTCCGGCTGGCCATTTGTAATGATTTTGGTGGTGTTTTGCTCCTGGTGCGGAACCCTTGCCACCTGGAGCCCTTTCAACATGCCTTTCAGCCTCAAAGATTCCCAACTTGGTAGGGAGCAAGTCTAACTGGCTCCCTGTGCCAGCCTTTCACTTGGTTGTCTCTCTGGGCAGTGAGCCTTCCTTCTACAGAAGCCCATCCTTTCCTCCAACTGGTCCTCAGGGAGTGCAAGGGAACTAGCTTATGTGGTCATGGGGTGTGCCGCACAGAGCCTTTGGTTGATCAGAGGCAAAGTTCTTAATGCAGGGAGTAGTTAGGGGATTCTTCCTTCCAACTATTCATGGCACTAGCCTCCAGTCCCAATATTATGCAGAAAGTACACCCAAGACAGAGCTCTCTCCCCTATGCAGGACCTTTCAAGCGGGGCAGGATTGTCTAGCAGAGCTGTGCCTCTGGCATATCCTGATGTAGCACATCACCTCTCTGCCCCTGTCCCAACCTCCCTGCACAGTCTTCTGGGAAAGCTTAAAATGGTGTTAACCAGGAGTCAGTTGCCACATGTGCTCTGTGGGTCTCAGCACCACCCCTCAGTGACATCAGTGCTAGGGCCTTCCCCAGCAAATCTTCAAAGGAGCCCCTTTTATGGTCTGACTCCAGAGGTCTGGACTCCCTCCTTGGTTGAGTGGCCGGGGGCTGGCCGTGCACCCAATTCGGTCCTCCCACAGAGATGACTTAAGCCCTGTTAAGCACTTCCTTTGATGGTTGAAACCTTTGTCCCTGCAGCTGGAGAGAAAAGTAATTAACCCAGCCCAGAGTCACCAAAAACCTAGGCTCTGATCCTGAGATGAGTCAGAAAGATGACATTCCTGGATGATCCAAAAGCTGTACAGATATGCTTTCATACTCCACAACAGTGTTCTTTTCATACAGGTTACAGTGGACATTGGTGCAACTCTGGAGTCTGTGGACTCTAGGGGACTGAAGTTGCGCCCCATGGCAGCTCTTCCCATAGGAATTTAATGGAGTGTCACTACAGTCAAAACAGTAAAGCGCACTGATTTTCCCTACATGTGTACACCCACCTTAGAAGATCTATTCCAGGTCACCACCCACTCTGCATATTCCCTTCTATGATACATATTGTTAAATATGGATGCAGGTTAGCATGGTATACTGAATGCAGCTCAAAGACCAGATGTGGAAAAGAATCATAGATAACAAGTTGCCTGTCTCTGGGTGAAGTTACCTCAATGAATGCCCTTGTCCCTGGGGCCCCTGTCTGCTGTAGCTCAATCCTGTTACCTGTTGTCTATTGATTTAAGGCAAGGGAAACAGCTCACATGGTCCATGTTGCTGCCAGGAAGCAGGTATGATGTGGAGCAGGTGAATAACCACAAACAAATGCGCTGTTTGGGACTCCTGCAAAAACAGGCATAGGCTTGAGCACACTCCAGGGTGATTTATGAGAGGAGCTTCTGTAGAGGTATTAACTCGCTCTCACAATGATGTAGCAGCATATCAGACCACTCACCAGGTAGGTCACTGAGTGATTTTGTGTATGTACTTCTTTATTTGCTACAGAAGGCACAACATGTAGTCTCTATAAGTTTCTTAGAGAACAGCATGAACATGGCCTCAGAGGCTATTCAATGAATGGGGTGAGGAGTGCACACATACACACACTGTGTCAGACTTCTGCACAGTTCAACATCCTCATGTGAATGCTGCTTCCCAACTCTTGTACACATCCGCTCTCCAGAATGGAACAGGAAACACGTCCTATGTTGGAAAGGATAAGCTCAGAATTCAGGCAGAACTAAAACACTATAGTTATCCCTATAAATATGAACTGTAAGACTTTTCACTTTGAAATTTTAGTGCCCAGAATGGTCCCCCTGCTGGGTGTGCTGCTGGAATATTGAGGCACAAATCATGATTGCAGCAAATATTGTTGGCAGAATATCGAAGGAGAAAATATTGAAAGAAAGTATAGATTTTCAGTACATAACTCCATATATATATAGGCAACCCGAATATATATATATTACCTACTGGCAATAACCGGTAGGTAATTATAATTGAGAGCTAGTTTCCATAGACAAAGCGAGTTTTGGTTTGCATAAAGTTTTGCGCTGTTTGACGAATCTTCACGTAATTTTCCAAAACAGTGCCCTACTGTGTCTAGTTCTGCATGAAAGGTTTTGGTGTGATCTGTCATGGGGGTGCCAAGGAAAGGGGGCGGTGGGTAAAAAAATGTGCATTTTTCATGCAATTTCCCATAAATGTTTAAAAGCAACATTCCAAACCGCTGAACAGAATTACACCAAATTTGGTGGAAAGTTTGATCCAGAAAGAGACCTTCTTGTAATTTGGTGTAAATCTCTTCAGTAGTTTTGAATTTTTGAATTTTTTTTTTGCATATCCAGGTTTGTGGATCCTCTGCAGATCTGACTGATCTCATGCTGAGATTTGATTGGCTGCCAACACTTCAACCAGGAAGTGTTGTCAGCCATTTTGGGACTCAGACTCAATTGAGTCCCAAACAAAAAGTAAAAAAAGAAAGAAAAGGGGGCAGGGAAGGCGCTTGTTTAAACCTCGGCCTCCGGGTGAGCCTGGTCCCAGGGGAAAATTCATACAATTATGCTGGTGGGGGCTCAGGTAGGCCCCCCTCCCCATGGCCGATTTCAGCCCCAGAGACTGCCACCTCCCCGGGGCAGGCCAATTTTTATTAAGGTAGAGAGGGGCCATACTATCCCCCTTCTGGGCCCATCACTACTCCAAAGGTTACTACCTTCCCAGGACCACTGCAATTTTGCAAAAGGGGGAGGGAAAGGCGGTCCCCCTCCCAGGCCATTTTTGGCCCTGGGGACCACCAACTCCCTGGAACTAGGACGATTTATCAATGGGGAAGGGTGACACGCACCCCCTTCCTGGGCTGTTTTCAGCCCCAGGGACCACTACCTACCTGGGGACCTGCACCACCATGGGCCCGTTCCCTATGACCCAAGGTGCCCACCCTCAGGACATAGATGTTTGCTTTTGCTTGGTGGGAGGTTAGGTGTCTGCGACCAACCATGAGTGGCCAAAGGTGATGCATGGCGTGGGGTTGGCCATCTAAAGGGGGTTGGCAGCAGGATTGGATTATTGTGGGGTAATTAAATATTACTTAAAGTTAAAACAAAGCCTAGAAATTCATTGAAAAGCTAAAGGTTACAGGAATGTTATAGTTAGGAAATAGTATTAAAAAATCCTTACAAATTCACAAAAAGCCTGAAGCTAGAGGGACGTTATACTTAGGCTCAGATTTTACAAACATAAAACCATAGAAATTCAACAGTTATAGATATACTTATCTCAGAACACTATAACTTGTGCCTTAAAGTAACTATCTTGAGTCTTCATCATGCACTGCTTCCTATTCCACATATCACAAAAGTAATAACATCTTCTATGACATAATTTATAATATAACTGCAACATTTTTAATAAATGTATTGATGAGAAAACTGTGCCTGGTGGGGGCACGAGCTGTAGTGTCTTGTGTCTGCACCGGTATAAGTGATGGCACCCGCAGATAGAAATCATGATATAAAGTCACCAATACGTAACATAGTACTCAGTCTCAGCCAAGCAAGAAATAGGTAGTAACCAGCATATGCCACCATTTTGGATGTGACTACCGCTGTGGAGATGCGTTATTTAAAAGCATTATTTAAAGCCGATCCATAAAAAATATAGTAAACGTATGCAGCATTTACATGAGTAGTGATGAAGCAGACAAAGAAAGACTAACAAACATTTATATATCATGTAACAAAATTTTATAAGACAATGTGATTTTTAGCAAAAAAAATAAAAAATAATGAATGTAGAAAAATGTGCCCATGAAGTAGGTCGCCATTAGTATAAACAAGCTTAATTAATCATGAAAACCGACAAATGTACTAATATGTCATAATTGAAGCTATATTCTATGATTTTCTCGTTAAAACTGTTATACGCTTAGCTTAAATTTAGCAGAGGCTTTGGCCTAGTTGCCTGGTCTCAATTTTAACTGCGTAGTTTTCACTTGTATTAACAAAGACGTGTTTTGAATCTTTAAAAGCTGCATTTTTCCAGTAGAATGACTAATACACTTATCTCAAAGTTGCGTGCTAGGCAACTTTCTCCCCTTTGAAGCTCAAGGTCAGTTTCGGCAGGTGCAGACAATAAAGACACTGATGCAGAATTAATTGGCAACTTTGTTACTACTTATGTTCCAAAACTCCAAGGACACCTTATGCGTAGATGAGTATTAAGAGAAAAGACACTATTCATTGGTCAAAGAGAAATCACCCCATGGACCCTCCAATGGAAGAACCTAAAGAATTTGAAACTTTTTTTCTTCCTTAATCCCACAGGACGAAGAGAAGACAGCCATTTTTCTTTGATGCCATGTTGAAGCCAGATTTGAGAAGCCATTTTGATGACACTTTGATGCTTTTTCTCTATCCCAGAGAGAGAGACTTTAAAGAATTCTCACCCTAGAGACTTTAACTTTAACTTTACTTTGCCTTGTCCATATAATAACTTTTGCCCCCCCATTTTCCTTGCTGCTGTAAGGAAAACTTGACTTAAACTTTGGCTCCCTTGAAGTCTGCCCCATGCTGATCGAACCGGTACCTGAAGGACGAAGACTTACCTTGAATGCTGATTGAATTTGGTAATTATAAAAGGATAAAATTTACTATTCATTGTGTTTTCTTTCTTAGGTACCAACTGCTTATTTTGACAGAGCCTAAGCTAAAAGTTTTTTCTAAATTTATGTTGATTAAATTCACTTTGCATGAAGCCCCACATGCCAATGCTAATTAGAAGTTAGTTGAGGTATTCATTTGATGCACCATGCTGAATTGAAATTTTGTTATGCTGACCGATGTATGCAATTAGTCAATTTCAGTTACTTTTATTAGTGATTTGCATAGCTATATCAGAGTGTGTGATTGTTCTAGTTTTACGTAGATTGCGTTTCTTCCGTCGCTATGGACAGCCAGTAATGTTCGTATATGTGTATCATTTGATTTTGAGACTTACTTACATTCTGTTTGATTTGTTAATATAGAGAAATAAACTCATTAATTTTTAATAAACAGGTGTGGTTATTCATGACTGAAAGGTCATGGTGTGTCTAATTACTGATTTCTGTTTAACTATTTGTTGATTGATTACTAATTGAATATTGGTTATTGATTATAAATGAATATTGATCACTGATTTGAGGGATCTGACAATTTCTTTGGATGAGGAGAACTCAATCCGGTCAAAAGGTTCACCGACCTCCGGCGTGTCCAAGTATAAGTAAATTACAAAGACTGGACAGGTTATCAGTAGATGGTAGCTGAGCTTGATCGTTTGGCCCTTTGGGACCCCATCCGAAC
Organism: Pleurodeles waltl; assembly: GCF_031143425.1. NCBI lineage: Eukaryota > Metazoa > Chordata > Amphibia > Caudata > Salamandridae > Pleurodeles > Pleurodeles waltl. The sequence goes on from NC_090446.1 coordinate 73,800,282, forward strand.
AATAGACAGATTCAAGTTAGAATTTTCTTTAATAAAACAAGTTGGAGAGATGATGATGCCCTAAACCCCCATTGACTTTCCTGGAATCTCGGAGCTTGTGAATGGAGGAAATGGAGGTGTGAGAATATTTTCGCCGTTTCTAGTGACAGTATGAGTGAAGTTAGGGTTTCGCGCTTGCACAGCTAATGCCGCTGATGAATTGTGAAGTTTGCGAGGATTTTTAGGGGGTTAGGACTCCAATTAAAATTTTAGAGGAGTGGTACTCCAAAGTGTGAAGGTAGGGAAGTCGTCAAACCTCATATGTGTGTAGCGCTTTGTGCAGGAAAAATTGTCCACGTGGTTGTTGATGTTGAGACGGCCCTGCGAGGTCAAGAGACTCCGGAGTATGTTGAAAAGTGTATGAGACACTTGATTGATGTTGTAATTTGTTCGGTTTAATAGGTTGATCGGGCGTGGTCAACAAGTCAGTACGAATATTGAGGAATGAAAGAAAATTTCGACTTTGAGATTTGATGAATTCTAAGGTGCACTAGAATAGTTCATTGATCAGTCGAGAGTAAAGTTTGCAGGTCAAATTTTGCTTGCGAATGTGGGAAACCGAGAAAGATGGAATAACTGCTGAGGCTAGTGAAAAATCCCTAAGGTTTCTGAAGCGATAGTATTACCCTCCCTGTAGTAAACCGACAGATCTGTTTTCTTCTTTTTGATTAGTGCTTGTGATATATTGCAGAAAATTTGTTTTGAGTGAAGCTAAATGAAGGAAGACAAGCAGCAAGACTTTGTCTGCCGCAGTGTGTGAGTGTGACGTCACTGGAGCCGCCCTGGGATAGGTTGGTTGGTGAGAAGGGTCGCGTACGGATTGGACGCAGTCCGTGAAGCACAATTGGTGGGGAAAGGCAAGCGAAGAGTATTCTGGGAATTAAAGTCACTTATTGATTACATTTTGAGAAAATAAAAGACTGAAAGATGAAATTTTTCAAAGCATTTAAGAGGGCCTTGAGGGGAGATGTATATATTAAAGCAAATGTAGGAGAAGAAATACCGCCTGAGGGTACACCAGCTTACATTGTAATTGAAGAAAAGGGTGTCGCACCATGTCTTTGGTGAAAACAATGGTGTAAATTAACAGAAAAGCATGGAAGTGTAGCGTTTCCTATCCATGGGACGTTTAATCTAAGAGTCTTGGAGAATTTAAGATTTGTGCTATATGACATGAAAATACCTCCAAGACCAGCACAGTTTGAAGCATTAGCAATTTGGGAACAAATAGTTAGAAGGCAACTACAAAAGAAATTTGAGACAAGAGTGAGAAAAGTAGAAAAGACGCTAGCGGATGCTAGATGGGATAGTGCTCAAAAGGTTTGGAGATCAGATATATTGCAGGGAATTAAATTGTTTCCAGCAATCACTGAAGAAGCATAGATGGAAGGAAAGAAAGCTACCCATAAAACAAACAGGAGTCAGTCCAAAGATAGAGAAAATAAGAAACTCGAAAAGGTCAGACGAATCAAATGATATAGAATTCATTCTGCAATTGTTATATGACAGTCCACCACCATATGCGGCTAACTACCGGAAAAGGCATGAGGTATGCATGCCTTCCACTAATGAAAGCAAGCATATTTTAAAAAGCAAGCCCACGAACCAATGAAAGACACTGACCTGACATGCACGGGGCTCCGAGCCCTTTTCTAACTACTAAAGCATCTTGCAAGCGATACGCATGCGCAAGCGCATGCAACGCAGGCTCAACTATTTGAAACACATTTTAATATTTCCTTTTCTCACTAAGCACACAGCTGTATATGACCTGAGTTTAGAGCACAACCTTAGTGAACTGTGTGTTACCAGTGCTTAATTTGTGCTTGTTGTTTCCAGTGCTGAGCACCGGATCTTATTTTTGAGGGCCGGGGCTTATTCTTCTGCCTCAAACATTTGCTGCGAGAAAAAGGCACATATGGGAAAGACGTAGAAAGAGAAAAACAAAAAAGTTTCACAAAAGGAGAAATTAGAAAGCTGCTAGAGTGAGCTGAAGGATCAGGGAGTGGCTTTAAATGGATTGAAGAGGCTTGAGGTGTCTTCAGAAATACGCCGCATCAGTATTCCCTGCTCGCACAATTAAATGAAGCAGCCGCGTGTTTAAGAGGAGGGCTTTGGGCACCGGCACATCTTTATTTACAAATTAAGCGCTGCATGTAACTAAAATACAGCCTGAAATGGAAAGACAACACATATGACAATCTGACACTACAGCAAAGCAGTCTCATGATGGCAAAGCCAAAGAGGTTTATCAGGAAAGAAAATCGCAGTAAGACGGTCAGCAGATCAACAGCACTTGTGATGTAAGTAGATCATAGAGTCAGGAGCAAGGATATAACCTGATTCAAATATGTCAATGAAACGTTAACTAGCATTCACATTTAACTATAATAATTATAGTTTTAAAAACTGAGGAGATGGCCAAAGCACTTTTTCCCACAAATCTGTCTTAGAATGTGTAAGGTGACAGTCATTAATGCTTAATTTGTGCAGGTGGTTGCCCATGGCGGGCACCGGCACTTATTTTTGAGGGCCCGAGTCATTTTTCTGCATCAGGCAATTACTGCGAGCAAAAGGCACATATGGGAAAGAGGGAGGAAGAGAAAAACGGAAAAGTGTCACAAAGGAAGAAGGCAGAAAGCTGCAAGAGTAAGTTGAAGGGGCAGGGAGTGGCTGTAAATGGATTAAAGAGGCCCGAGATGGCATAAGGATGACGCTGCCTCAGTATTCAGTGCACCCACATTCAAATACAGCAGCCTCATTTTTCAGAGGAGTGCTTTGGGCACCAGCATGTGTTTATTTACAAATTAACCACTGCTAGGGCAGTACCATTGTGCCAAACATCTCCTGTTTTCATCAGGCTTTTCCACCGCTTTATATTTTCTTGCTTGGGAAACACATGATCAGTCTACTGTGAAGTTCACACATTCATTTTCGTGTAATGCTCCTCAGCAGAGTTCTTGACTCTACCTTTTCCTTTGTTACATAATATCCAGGATAGTTATCAGTCATAAGTTAGAAAACAAATGTAATTTGTTTTTTTAATAACCAATGTCTGATAACTACCCTGGATCTGTTACATATGCAGAACAATATTTTAAATTACTTACTTTTGCAATGCATTTTTTCAATCGAATATTCATTTACAACGCATGCATGTACTTCGTACAAATGCGCTGCAAAAGTAACATTTTATTTATTTATATACCTTAATTTTTATTTAAACATCACATGAGGCTCCCCTTTCAAACTTCCAAACATTCAGTTGGAACAATCCCTTAACGCTTTTAGAAGAAAAAAATAACTCAAGTATATTAACATGGAAAAACTGAAGTTTCCTTAAATGTTATTGTTCTAAGGGGAGTATTTACAAGAAAGTGGAGCATCAGCTATGATGCACCACTTTCCTTGTGCCTCCCGGTGCCCCCCTAGCGTCACTATGGTAGTGCCTTATTTATAATAATGCGTACCGTGGCACATGTTAGCACAAGAGTGTCAACATTTTTTAAGCTATTGTCCAGCAATGCTTTGTGAGGCCCATTGGAAACATTGTTAGTGTCAGTTTAACGTCTACCTTGGGCAGTCGATAAAAATGATGGAAAAAATGGTGCAGTGTATTCTCATAAATTTCACTGCACCATTTTTCTGGGCATCCTAACGGGAGCGCACACCCCCTTGCATACAATATGCCTGGTGTAGGCATAATGTGGCGCAAGGGATTGCAGAATGGCGTGATGCTTGCATCGTGCCACTTGGTAAATCTGACACAGGGAAAAGGCCTCCTTGATGCCGCCTTAGCAAGAAAAAAAAAATGATGCCAGGGAGGTGCAAGGAGGCGCTAGGGGCTTGTAAACATGCCCTAAATATCAGAGAGTAAATAGCTTGAAAAACAGTAGATGGCAGGGTGGAGTTATAAAGAAATCGATAAAATGCTCTGTTTGTTGTTTTTAAAGTTATAGACAGTTTTGTTGATGTTGGAAAGCTTGAAGAAGAGCCTCCTGTGATGTGTATTTGAAAGTTAATTATTGACATGCCACTACCACCCTCAACACCGCCAGAGTTGGCTTGGTTTTCCACAACACATTTTACACAAGGGCCTGAATAATGATCTCAGAGGTTACAGAATTCCTAAGCATAACATTAATTATATAGACCTGTGCATCACATTTTAAAGTTATTTCAAATTCATTTAAATTACATACGAGTTGTGACAATATAGATTGTAAATGTATTTTTAAATTAAATAACATTAAAATACGTTATACATATCTGCGTTGTAAAAACGCGTTTTCAATGTCTAATAACTTACAACCCGTGGAGTGAACCTCTAGCCGCCACAAGAGCCCAGCTGACTTTAGCAAACAGCTCCCATCTCTACAAGCCTGTGGAGCCATCAAAATCCTTATCCATTGCAGGTCAGAACAGGACCCCACACGACAAAAAATAACCCCAGCACCTCCCAACCATCAAACATTGTTAGCATTGCATTCTTATCCCATTATCCCTCTAACAACTAAACTCACATGTTATCCAACTGACTTTGAGAACCTCCCTGAAACGCTGCTGAAACACACTCTCCCAAACTTTCTTGTGTAGCAACTGTCATGCATTACCATGTAGTATGAAAATTTGGGACTTATTTGCAAGCCCCTTGAGCCGCCGTAGAGTCATATTTTCTGATGCTACGGCGGCGCAGAACAGGCTACACCCTACAGCGCATTTACAGCCTGACGTAATGGCACCATTACGCCACTTTCTAAACCTTTGCGTCACATTATACCTTCGCCTGGTATAATGTTTGTAAGGAAGGCGTTCCTCTCCATGGAGGCCCTTAGAAATGGTGCAGTGAAATCTACAAGATTTTACTGTTCATTCTACCGTCATTTTTTTAACGCCTGCTTCGTCCTCTATGCCTCCCCGCATTTTGCTGGACTAGAGTCAAAGTTTTTGATGCTAGTCCTGCAAAGCGCCACAACTGCGCAGAAATTCTGACGCAGCTGTGCTAATGACTGCCGTGGTGCACTGTATTGTAAATACAGTGCTGCCATGGTGTTAGGGGGGCGCAGGGCAGCACAAGCAGACTGGCGCATAGTGGTTCAAACAGCCCTGAACTGGTTAACATATTTTATGGCTACTCGCCATCAAGAAGTACATCTGCAACATTATTGGTTTAAATACCACCATCTAAGTCATGGTGTACCCAGGCGCTAAAGCCTGTTCCCACTAATATTTAAAATCTATGTGGCTTCTTGACAGGCACAGTGGAAGTCCATGGTCTGCTGTCTCAGTAATAGACAGATGGTCCTCAGCCTTTTCGATCGGAATGATGATTCTGCAAGTAAAAAGGCAGGATGTCTAGTGGTTGCCTGTATTTTCTGGCCAAACTTTGCACAATAGCCAATATCATACATTGAATACCTGGCCATTGCATTCTCTAGATTGTCTTATTGCATGACCACCATATCTTTAACTTATCTAAATATTCCATCATGCGGCTAGCAGCCCAAAATGGACTATTCAATTTATTTTTGATCTAGAAATATTCTAATACTAGGGATGGGTAGAACTCATGGAGTTTCACCCTGCGGAATTCTGCAGAGTTACATGTAAGCTCAGGCAGATTCTATGGAGTTCTGTGTACAGGTGGAAACTGGCACATCCCACTGCTCCCACTGTTTTTTAGTGCTGGGCGTTCGTTCTGAGGAGACAAACCAGCATAAGTGGCACCACGTAGCGCACTAGAGAGCACTGCTTCACGCGTTGTGTTTGCTGCCGCTCAAGTAACTTTTCTGCTCAAGTGGCAGCTCTTTTGCTATGAGCTATCACAACCGCCCTGACCGTTTAAGGTGAGAAAATATAACATGTTCCTTCCTAGAGTCTGTCAGTTCTCGCTCACACTTGCAAACTTATTGCATCTGATGAAGCAGAAAATGAAGGTTTTGATTTATTAACGCTTAAACGTAGAGTGAAATAATCATGTGTGACATTAACCGAACTAATAAAGATTGTACGGGGACAAAATGTGCCCTCAGAGTAGTTTGCCAACATTTATACGCGTGCTTTATATAACGTGGTGTATTAGAATTGCACTAATCCGACATAATCATAAACGTGTGCTACGATGTGCTTGTTTGAAATGCTTTAGCTTAGCATTACTTTAGCGGAGGCTTTGGCCTAGTGGCCTGGTCTCACGGTTTAGATGTTCGTATTTTTCCACTGTGCTAATAAACGTGTATTTTTGCTTGAAGCTGTACTTTTCCACAGAAACTGTTCACATGCTTATCTTAAAGTTAGTGCCAGCCTGGCATATTTTCTCTTTAATTCAAGGTCGACTTGCAGGTGCGGACAATGGAGGCTCTGAAAGTGAGCTAATTGGGAGACAATGTTGCAACTTGCGTACCCATCTCCAAGGATAATGTATGCTTAAGTAAAAGCTTGAGAACTGTCGTTTTTGATTGGTCAATTTGAAGCTAACCTATGAACCCTCCAATGGAAGACCCTACTGGACTTGAACTATTGTCTATAAAAACCAGGTGCACGAGAGGAAGCTCTCTCTCATCGGACACCCCGCCATTTTGACTTCGTAGCTATTATGGCCCACTTTGCTGCGACGCCATATTGAAAGAGACTTTGATGCTTTCTCTAATCGAGAGAAAGAGACTTTAAATGATTCTTGCCCTAGAGACTGTAACTTTGATTTGATCCCTTTGCATGAAGTAATAGTTTTACCTTGCCGCCGTGAGGCATTTGCCCCGTCCACCCCTGCCCCTTTGTCCCGTCCCATGCCGATCGAAACGGTACCCATGCTGATCGAGAAACGGTACCTGTGAGACGAAGACTTCCTTGTATGCTGATCGTAATTGGTAAATATGAAAAGAAATTGTAAAATTGCATTGTGTTTCTTTTAGGTAACCAACTGCTGATTTTTGGTAAGATCCCTAGTTAAGAGTTTTCCTAAATTAATGTTGCTAAATTGTTTTTGCATGAAGTCCCACATGCCGATGCTAATTTGTGGTTAGATGAGGATTCCATATGTCGCACGATGCAATTTGAGATCTTGTTATGCTGACTAAATGTATGCCATTAGTTCATTACAGATTATCGTATTAGTGATTTGCATTGCCATTATCGAATGCCTCGTGATTCAAATGCTTCATAGATTGCACTTGTTTCGACGTTATGGACAGCTATTAATGTTCATATATGTTTATCATTTGGTGTTGAGACACATTTATATTGTGCTAGCTTTGTTAATATAGGGAAATAAATTCACTAACTTTGCAATAAACTGGTGTGGTTATTCCTGACTGAAAGGTCAGGGTTCGCCGAAATGTATTCTGGATTAATCATTAAGTGTTATGTTGATCAAGGTATTGCTTATGTACGTTATTGATTATTGATTTGATGCGACGGATCGATTAAGAGTACAGAGAGTTCCCACTTAGTCAAAAGATTCATCGGCCTAAAGAGCGTCCGAACACAGATAAAATTATTACTACAGACCGCTCTATCACATCGTATCACAATCTGGAAGCAATGAAATAATCTGCAAAGCAGAGCAAATGAGAAAAAAATGCGCCAGCTCAGGAAACTGCAGAATAATTAGCAAAAATGCACATCAGATCAACAGAAAATCTTAGCCAAATATTTGTGAAACTGCTGTTTAGTTCGAGCCTGTTTAGATCAATGTGCTGTCACTTGGCAACCTATTGTATCTAAAAAAATGTTTTTGAAAAACTCTAAAAAGGGATATTAGCATGCCTTTACATACAATTTGTTAGCATCATTACCACTCCTCTTTGTTGCCTTCTAATTTGCACATCACTTCCTGTCCCACTTAATTTTCTTTCTATGGTGCATGGACCAAGTACGGATTGATTGGGCTTAATAAGTGTTTGTTCGCTGCTCACACTATGATTGAGGTCCTATTTATTCTTTATTTTTTTGTGCATATTTATATAGTGCAAACTTGCTTGACCCAACAGTATTATTTGAGCACCAGGTACATTACACAATTTAACATTCATTTGGGCATATTTAAGAGCCCCTAGCGCCATTCTAATGCCTCATTAGCGTAATTTTTTTACGCTAATGTGACGTTAGAAGACCAAAATCATTGTGACATATTTACAAATGCATGGATTGCGCCACTTTGTAACCCTTTGTGCTACATTATGCCTGCGCCAGGCATAATGTTTTCAAAGGGGGCGTACTCCTGTTTTCCTTGCGTCATTTTTTTGGCACTTTTAATGCCTGCTCAGAGCAGGCGTTACAACGGGGCATGCCATTGAATACAATGAGCCCCTATGGCAATACTCCTGCAGAGCATATCAATAGCAATTGCTGAACGACCGTCCACCGCCTTATGCACAGAATGGACAAGGTCCAAGTACCAGTTCTGCCCCTCCGGCACCGGTACAGAACAGTGAAACCCAGAGTTCAGGAGCATCATCGGGATCCAAGGACCCGAGTCTACTGTTCACCCCGCAGATACCGCAGGTCAGGAGAATATATCCAGATGTGCCCGTGTTGAAACCAGCAGAAAATTATCAGCCGCAGATGCCAGGGTACGTCAACAGTGATAACAGTGCAGGAATGATTCTAGATCCAACCGTAAGGGGAGTACAGAATGGTTACAACCCAACAATGGGACAAGCTGAATCAACTCAGTTTATGCTGCCCCAGAAGCAGATGCAGGGAGGAAACGCACATGTTCAGATGACGGGGAGCCAGATGGGCATGCCGGCAATGATGACCCATGGTGTGGGAATGAACATGCCTCAGAACATGGGGAATGGACAGAACCCAGACGCGATATCACTACCCATTACTGTAGGTCCACCGGTACCTCTGTATAGTCAGCCTAACTTGGGTCTGAGCAGTCAGGGATCAATGCTGCAGAATGGGACAGAAAGGAGGTGCATAGAAAACACCCCAGGGATAACTCCGATAGCGACTCAGCCAAATGGGTCTGGATCCTTGATGGAGTTTAGTCCTATATGTGCTCAGTCAACACTGGTGAGGTCGAGCCCCCCACTGATAATACCCCTAACATCGAACACTGAAAAGCTGCCGCAACCATCGATGGCAGTCGATGTGAACGCTACCCTGATGGGGGTGAATGCGCAACAGTTGACACAGTGGTTCAACAGTCTGAATTCCACACAAAATTCAGCTAGTGGGAATGGAGAAGACTATATGAATAGGGTCAGGTTGAACATGGAAGCACAAGAATTGGTGGAAGGGACTATGGGTGTGAACAGGTTAGAGTCCTACACAGAAGAAGAGCTGAGGTATCTATGTCCCAGGATTACGAAGGAAGTGAACAAGATACACAAGAGCTTGCAGGAAGCAGCTGACAGAAACAGGGTTGACATAGACAAGACGAAACACTTGAGCAGGAGCTACAGGTTAGATTTTGGGACCACAGATTTTGAACACATGAGGTCAGCAGGCATGAAGACACACCTTAGAGAATTGCTGCAGAGTGCACAAGTGTGGAGGTGCTTAGACAAATGGGAAAGCAGGTGGGTAAAGAGGAAGGAAAAGAGGAGGGACAGTGCTACAGAGCACAATGAGAAAAGACCGCAGAGTAGTGATACAGTAACTATGTTACCAATGAGGGAGACAGCAGGGGGAAAATTAGTACATGTACCATGGCACAGAAGCGACATTCAGTCTTTTACGGACGATTTTCCCAAACTGAGGGAGAAACCGATTGAATGGTATCAGCAGACTGACAGGTTTGTGAAGCTTGCAAAGTGTCTCTGGGAAGACCTGAACACTCTGTTTGAGATTGTGGTTCCGGCAGATTTGTGGGAGGATTGCAAAAGAGCTGTAGGTTGGACGACAAGTGAACCAGAGAGAGACAGGGAGACAGGTGCACCATCACCTATGGTGATGAGCTTGTACTATAAGGTGATTGAGCATTTGAAGACTAAGGTACCCGCGAAGAATGTGGATTGGCAGAAGATTAATCGAACTGCCCAAGAGGCCAAAGAATCGATTCATAGTTACTATGAGAGGTTGTTGAAGGCGTTCAAGAATTACAGTGGCACGGAAACAATTGAGGCGAAGGACATGCTCCATTTTGTGTTCAGATTTGTGGAAGGGCTGAAACCAGAAATAAGTCAAATGATAAAGTCACATTTGATTTGTTGGCAGTCTAAACCGATTGACAAAGTCTTGACTTATGCGAAATACTGTAGCGACGAAATTGAAGTGAAACAGAAAAGGCTGAAAGAAAAGGTGATGATGATGCAGCTTAAGGCAGCTCAGACAGGTTTGCAAGGTCTGCAAGGTTTGCAAGGGATACAAGGGTTCCAACAGCAGGTACCACAACCGCAGTTGCAGTTGCAGGGAAACATGGCGTTTCAGCCACAGGCCAGAGGCAGAGGCAGAGGAGGTTTTGTGAATAATGGCCCGGATTTGAACACTGTTGTGACAGGTGTGCAGGCAATGAAGAAGGTGATGCCGTGTCACGTGTGCGGAATCGTAGGTCATTGGAAACGCGAGTGCCCGATGGTGGTGCAGGAAGGTGCAGGTGCAGGTGCAGGTGTTGGTCAGCAAAACAATGATGTCAATGCATTTCAGACAATGAGGGGACCGAAAATGAGAGGTCCAAGCCAAAATTTTCAGACCGTAAATCAATTGCAGGGATTACAACCTATGCAGCCGCAGCAGATGCAGATGCCTCGTATGCAGATGACGCAAATGCAGCCGATGCAACAGCAGTTACCTATGGTACCTAATCAGCAAATGCAAATACCCTTGGCACCAATGAGTCAGCAGCAAGTGATGGTTCCTCCACAGGTATCGGGTCAGGTAATGAGTACAAATGGAACCGTACAACAGTTCCCATTACACAGTGAGAGTGGAATAAACAACGTATGGGAGAGTGAAAGTTCAGGAGAAGAAGGAGATTGTGTGCTTGCGGCATCCTTGGAAGTTGATCAAAGGGGTCCGTACGTAGAGGGAAGAGTAATGGGGCATCGTGTCTCATTCTTGGTTGACACGGGAGCCACACGTTCAACTGTTAAGAGCAGTGAAGTACCAAATTTGCCACTCTCAGGGAGGACAGTTCAAGTGGTGGGAGTAGCAAACAGATATCTGACGAACCCAATTACAGATCCGGTACCAGTCAGCATCGGTAACTATCAAGGGGTGCATCAGTTTGTGGTATGTGACTCAAGCCCGATAGCACTATTAGGAAGAGACCTATTGTGCAAATTGGGTTGCTCGATCATGTGTTCGAACAAAGGAATAACAATACAGACGAGCAGTGATGGGGAAGAAGAGGACAGTGTAGAGGGGGATGAGATGGAAACTGTTGATGAAGAGTATCCTCTGATTTGTCTTTTCCCGATGATAACTGAAGAAGACATCCCAGCTGAATTACGGGAAACAGTCGGAAGGGAAGTGTGGGATATGACAGGGAAAGAGGTGGGATTGATGAAAGGAGTGGAACCAGTGAAAATGACTGTAAAGCCCAATGCAATCTTTCCCCAGACCCCACAATACCACATGCCACAAGATACCCTCATGAAAGTTGCTCAACTCATTGACGAATTTGTAAAGCAAGGGGTACTGAAAGAAGTGTTAAGCAGTCCATGTAATTCACCAATAATGGGACTAATAAAGCCGAGTGGAAAGGTCCGACTCGTGCAGGATTTGAGGAAAATAAATGACATCATAGTCAAGTGCTGCCCTGTCGTACCGAATCCAGCTGTGATAATGTTTCAAATTCCTTGCGATGCTGAATGGTTCTCAGTCATCGATTTGTCACAAGCATTCTTTTCTGTGCCTCTTCATGAGGACAGCCAATTCCTCTTTTGTTTCAAATTCCTAGACAGAGTGTACAGTTGGTGTCGAATTCCTCAAGGGTTTTCTGAGTCACCGTCGATATTCAATCAGATTCTAAAGAAAGATTTGGAAGAGTTAGAATTGCCATTCGAGTCAACCTTAGTACAGTACATTGATGATTTACTGGTTGCATCAAAGACAGAAAGTGGCTGCACAGCCGATACCATTGCTCTGCTGAACCATTTGGGAAGGAATGGACATAAGGTGTCTCCTTCCAAATTGCAGTTCTGTCAGAAGAAAGTGAAATACTTGAGTCACCAAATAGAGAAAGGGTCACGGAGAATAATGAAGGAAAGAATTACGAGCGTACTTCAAATGAGTCCACCAAAGACAAGGAAGGAGGTGAGGAAGTTTTTGGGAATGGTGGGCTATTGTCGCCAGTGGATTCCCAACTTCTCGACTCTAGCAAAGCCTCTACTGAAATTGACCCAGAAGGATGCTTTGGATGAAATTGAGCTGAAGGGAGATGAGATGGATGCTTTTGTTGAATTGAAAGAGTGCATGTGCAGGGCTCCAGCTTTAGGTATGCCTGATTACACGAAGCCTTTTACATTGTTTTGCCATGAACGTGATGCATGTTCTTTGTCTGTCTTGACTCAAGCCCATGGTGGTGTAAACAGACCAGTAGCGTATTTTTCAGCTACTTTGGATCCGGTTGCAGCAGCACTCCCAGGGTGTTTGCGCGCCGTAGCAGCAGTTGGTATCAGCCTCACTCAGAGTGAAGGAATAGTGATGGGACACCCAGTAACAGTCATGGTCCCTCACTCAGTTGAGATACTTTTGACCCGCTCCCGAACGCAGCACATGACTGGAGCAAGACTCACAAGGTATGAAACGATAATTCTGGGCTCACCGAATGTGCAGCTGAAAAGGTGCACTACGTTGAATCCAGCAACCTTGCTTCCTGGAGAAAATGCCGAAATTGAGAACGCTGAAGACGTCGAGCATGACTGCCTTCAGGTGACTGAATTTTGCACAAAACCTCGACCGGACATCAAGGATACCAAGCTTGATGAAAATGACCAAATTCTTTTTGTTGATGGTTCATGTCTAAGAGATGGGATGGGGATTTTGAAAGCAGGATATGCTGTATGTACTGTAACAGGGGTCTTGGAAGCGGGATGGCTTCAAGGAGTCTATTCTGCACAAGTAGCAGAACTTGTAGCCCTTACCAGAGCATGTCAACTGTCTGCATTGATGAAAGTTACCATTTACACTGATAGTCAATACGGGTTTGGGATTGTGCATGACTTTGGACAACTATGGTCACAGAGAGGGTTCCTGACTTCTTCAGGATCCCCAGTGAAGAACGGGGAGAGGATAAGGGAATTGTTACATGCCATTCAAGTGCCAGCTGAAGTTGCAGTGGTAAAGTGTAGTGCTCATACGAAAGGACAGGACTATGTGTCTCTGGGAAATGCATATGCGGATCAAGTCGCAAGATTTTGTGCCTTGAACTGTATATTACTAAGGGATGATTGGAATACGATAAATGAGCCAGAATTTGAACCGGCTGAAGCATTTGCCTTGAAGGTTGTAGATACGATAGATGAACTGAAAGCATTGCAAAATAATGTCAGGGACGATGAAAGAGATTCCTGGATTAAATCACAATGTATAAAGAGACAAGACGAGTTATGGGTATCACATGAGGGAAAATATGTTTTGCCAAATAGTCTCTTATCACAGCTTGCGCGGTTCTATCATGGGCAAGCTCACCTAGGGAGAGATGCCATGATAAGATTGTTCAAAACTGATTGGTTTAACCCCAGATTTCGTCAAGCTGCAGAAGCAGTTTGCCATCGATGTGTCACTTGCCAGCAGATGAACCCAGGAAAGGGAACAGTTGTGAACGCGAGTCACATTGGTAGGGCAAGCGGGCCTTTTAGTCGAATGCAGATGGACTTCATTGAGATGCCTGTGCATGGGGGTCTAAAATATGTGTTGGTGATTGTGTGCATTTTTAGTCACTGGATTGAGGCATACCCCACACGTAGAAATGACAGCCTTGCAGTTGCCAAGCTATTGTTGAGAGAGTTGATACCACGTTTCGGATTCCCGATCTCTTTAGAATCAGATAGGGGAAGTCACTTCATTAACGAGGTGATAAAGTTACTTTGCGAAGCGCTGAACATTGAGCAAAAGCTGCACTGTAGCTATCGCCCTGAAGCCTCAGGACTGGTGGAGCAGATGAATGGTACGCTGAAATCGAGAATGGCAAAAATATGTGCATCGACAAATTTGAAATGGCCTGACGCATTGCCCTTAGTGCTAATGTCAATGAGAAACACCCCTGATAGAAAGACTGGATTGTCTCCGCATGAAATTCTCAGGGGCAGAGCTATGAGACTTCCTGCAGTTCCCGCAAACATGCTTTTGAATATTACAGATGATATGGTGTTAGACTACTGCAAAGGACTGGCTGACGTGGTTCGCTCTTTCTCTCACCAGGTGGAAGCGACCACCTTGCCACCGATCCAAGGTCCAGGACACGCACTGAAAGCAGGTGATTGGGTCGTGGTAAAGAAGCACGTGAGAAAGTCGTGTCTGGAACCCCGTTGGAAAGGCCCTTTCCAAGTGATCCTGACGACAACTACCGCTGTGAAGTGTGCGGGGGTTCCCAACTGGATTCACGCCAGTCACACAAAGAAGGTGTTGTGTCCCACAGATGAGGAAGTTGAAGCGCTGAAACTACCAGTGCCTGATAAAGCAGTGTCGAGTGCTGAGACAGAACAAAAGCGAACTGAAAGCGAACAGGCAGAAGCAGGAGAGAAAGAGATATTCTCCGACGACGAAGACACCAACTCACTTGGGGGAGACCAAGGAGAAAGTTCAGATAGCGACGAAGAAGCTACAGGTGACAAAGAACCTGAAGCAGCTGAGGGTAGCAAAAAGCCTGAAGCAGCTGAAGGTGACAAGGAGCCTAAAGCAGCTGAAAGTGATAAAGAGCCTGACGAAAGTAACGGTGACGAAGGGCTCGAAAAAGGTGAAAAAGCAGGAGAGCCTGATCAGAGGAGGGCTTTCCCAGAAGCAGACGATACAGAAAAAGAAAAAGAGAACGTGATTGATTCCACAGAAGGAGGGAACGAGGCAGAACAGAACGAAAAGGTTCAAGCTTCCACAGAAAAGATTGCAGGCCCATCAAATGGACACGGTGCAAAGAGAAGACTAAGTATCTCACCAATAAAAGAAAGGGGTAAAGAAAGTTTGAACGAAGGAGGAAGGCCAAAAGTGAAAGAGAAAAGAAAGGAAGTGACTGTTGTGGAACAATCGTCAAGTGAGGAAAAAGACTTGACAAAAGAGGAAAGTGCCAGCGAGGCAGAGTCGAAAAGAGAAGCAAAACTGAAGAGGAAAAGGATACCAAACAGGAGATATTCCGGTCCTGAATGGGCATATGCAGTCAATGATGAGTGGACTGACGAGTTTGTATCTCTAAGCATCGAGAACGAAGAAGAAGAAGAGATACCAATAGAAAAGAAAAGTTTCATAGACTCTGTCGATTGAAAGAGTAGTAAAAGATATTGTTCGCTACAATCTAACGTGAAAGAAACAACCAGCTGAGACATTGCTAAACCGGATGAGACTTGCTAAACAGATAAAGACTGAGTTATTGCCGAATTGAGACAAATGCTGCTAACCGATAAGTGACTGGCCTTTTGAAGAAGACGGTGTGAACATTGGGCTTGTTCAGCTTTGTAACTGAATCGCTAAATAGTTTCTTTTATAGGTGCTTCTAGCTCTCTGATTCTATACAGATCATGACTAGGTACGCTACGCAAAATAATAGAAAGAAATATTGTAAATATGTGTGTATAGGCTTGGTAATTACATGTGTAATAATAATAATGGCAATTGTGTTTGGAATGCATGGAAAGGGTGAAAGTGAGAATATCGAGGCTTCTACTATTGCTCCTGTTACTGCCACTGAACTAACACCATTGAAAAGACTAGCATTGGATGAGAGGCCCTTGCACGATAAAAAAGAGCTTTCGTATAACGTTTTCTATCGCTTACTAACAGAGTATGTTGAGACTATGGATGCGAAGGATTGTTATGTGTGTACACAGATACCGACATCAGTAAAGGAAGGGGTAACTTATCACCACATGCCTCTTACATATGGGATTACATGTAGTATAGTAATGTCTAGGTTTTATGGTCAAACTAACATACAGTATTTTTACTCGAATTATGATGTTACCTTTGCTTATGTTCCTATAATAGCGCAGCTTAGTCAGATTGCTAAAGATTGGGATGCTAAAATAATGAGGGAATTTTTCGAGCCAATGCAACCTTTTGAAACGGCTCATGCTCATAGGGAGAACCTTACTTGCTCAGTCTCTGCTGTAGAAATAAGCTTTTTAGATCGCACAGATGATAGAAGGGCACAAATGAAGGCGAAATTAGAAAAAGAGCTACATAAGAGGACTTCAGTAGATAATTATGATTTTGCCGCTATAAAGACACAAGGGAAAATAGCTTTAGATGCTTGGCATGTAGGGAAATTTTGTATATATAGAGGAGAATCTTATTATGACAACATTTTTGTAGGAGCGAGTGAATGCAAACATACGTTTATTTTTAAGGCCAAATGGACATTCATGATGAACGGACTTGACCCTGTCATTCCAGGTGTATATTACATTTGTGGGCATAATGCCTATTATCGTCTTCCAAAGGGATGGTGGGGGAGATGTTATTTGGGTATAGTGTTCCCAAAGGTTTATCAGCTGGATGACGTATCGATGATTCAAAAGACATCTGGATCCCATCGTATCCAGAAAAGAGAGACCGCAGCTGCTGTGGTAGGTGATATATTTGGAGCCATGATTCCTTCATTAGGAGTTGTGTTGAATTCCATCAAGATACGAAAGTTGTCTACTATAGTGGATAACATGTTGACAAAGTTTTCAGGTGCCATAATCCTGATAGATGCTGAGCTTGCAGCGGAAAGAGCTATGACTCTTCAAAATAGGCTTGCTTTAGACATTCTTTTAGCAAAGGATGGAGGCGTTTGCAAAATGATTGGTGCACGTCACTGTTGTACCTATATACCTGATAATAGTGTGAAGATTAAAACTATGCTTGCTAATCTAACAAAAGAAAGTGCAGATTTGAAGGAATTGAAAGAACCAGGAGTGTGGGAGAAGGTTGGAAAAGGACCTGCTTCAGTGGGACATTGGATTGGGGGAATTTGGAATGGAATATTATTGAAAATAATAGAAGGAATATTAATAGTAATAATTTGTGTATTTGGAATTTGGGGAATAAAAAGGGGAATAATAATGATTATGGAAAGAATTAAAAGAAGAAAGGAGGAGAAAATTGTGAAAAGAATGGCAGAAGAATACAAAGCGCAAACTAGGGGTACTAAAAGGAAAAGGGAACTGACAGAATTTTAATGGAATAAAATTTGTGGGCATGATTTGTGTGATGACAAGTAGTCATCAGAGGAGGGATTGATGAAGCAGAAAATGAAGGTTTTGATTTATTAACGCTTAAACGTAGAGTGAAATAATCATGTGTGACATTAACCGAACTAATAAAGATTGTACGGGGACAAAATGTGCCCTCAGAGTAGTTTGCCAACATTTATACGCGTGCTTTATATAACGTGGTGTATTAGAATTGCACTAATCCGACATAATCATAAACGTGTGCTACGATTTGCTTGTTTGAAATGCTTTAGCTTAGCATTACTTTAGCGGAGGCTTTGGCCTAGTGGCCTGGTCTCACGGTTTAGATGTTCGTATTTTTCCACTGTGCTAATAAACGTGTATTTTTGCTTGAAGCTGTACTTTTCCACAGAAACTGTTCACATGCTTATCTTAAAGTTAGTGCCAGCCTGGCATATTTTCTCTTTAATTCAAGGTCGACTTGCAGGTGCGGACAATGGAGGCTCTGAAAGTGAGCTAATTGGGAGACAATGTTGCAACTTGCGTACCCATCTCCAAGGATAATGTATGCTTAAGTAAAAGCTTGAGAACTGTCGTTTTTGATTGGTCAATTTGAAGCTAACCTATGAACCCTCCAATGGAAGACCCTACTGGACTTGAACTATTGTCTATAAAAACCAGGTGCACGAGAGGAAGCTCTCTCTCATCGGACACCCCGCCATTTTGACTTCGTAGCTATTATGGCCCACTTTGCTGCGACGCCATATTGAAAGAGACTTTGATGCTTTCTCTAATCGAGAGAAAGAGACTTTAAATGATTCTTGCCCTAGAGACTGTAACTTTGATTTGATCCCTTTGCATGAAGTAATAGTTTTACCTTGCCGCCGTGAGGCATTTGCCCCGTCCACCCCTGCCCCTTTGTCCCGTCCCATGCCGATTGAAACGGTACCCATGCTGATCGAGAAACGGTACCTGTGAGACGAAGACTTCCTTGTATGCTGATCGTAATTGGTAAATATGAAAAGAAATTGTAAAATTGCATTGTGTTTCTTTTAGGTAACCAACTGCTGATTTTTGGTAAGATCCCTAGTTAAGAGTTTTCCTAAATTAATGTTGCTAAATTGTTTTTGCATGAAGTCCCACATGCCGATGCTAATTTGTGGTTAGATGAGGATTCCATATGTCGCACGATGCAATTTGAGATCTTGTTATGCTGACTAAATGTATGCCATTAGTTCATTACAGATTATCGTATTAGTGATTTGCATTGCCATTATCGAATGCCTCGTGATTCAAATGCTTCATAGATTGCACTTGTTTCGACGTTATGGACAGCTATTAATGTTCATATATGTTTATCATTTGGTGTTGAGACACATTTATATTGTGCTAGCTTTGTTAATATAGGGAAATAAATTCACTAACTTTGCAATAAACTGGTGTGGTTATTCCTGACTGAAAGGTCAGGGTTCGCCGAAATGTATTCTGGATTAATCATTAAGTGTTATGTTGATCAAGGTATTGCTTATGTACGTTATTGATTATTGATTTGATGCGACGGATCGATTAAGAGTACAGAGAGTTCCCACTTAGTCAAAAGATTCATCGGCCTAAAGAGCGTCCGAACACAGATAAAATTATTACTACGGACCGCTCTATCACATCGTATCACAATCTGGAAGCAATGAAATAATCTGCAAAGCAGAGCAAATGAGAAAAAAATGCGCCAGCTCAGGAAACTGCAGAATAATTAGCAAAAATGCACATCAGATCAACAGAAAATCTTAGCCAAATATTTGTGAAACTGCTGTTTAGTTCGAGCCTGTTTAGATCAATGTGCTGTCACTTGGCAACCTATTGTATCTAAAAAAATGTTTTTGAAAAACTCTAAAAAGGGATATTAGCATGCCTTTACATACAATTTGTTAGCATCATTACCACTCCTCTTTGTTGCCTTCTAATTTGCACATCACTTCCTGTCCCACTTAATTTTCTTTCTATGGTGCATGGACCAAGTACGGATTGATTGGGCTTAATAAGTGTTTGTTCGCTGCTCACACTATGATTGAGGTCCTATTTATTCTTTATTTTTTTGTGCATATTTATATAGTGCAAACTTGCTTGACCCAACAGTATTATTTGAGCACCAGGTACATTACACAATTTAACATTCATTTGGGCATATTTAAGAGCCCCTAGCGCCATTCTAATGCCTCATTAGCGTAATTTTTTTACGCTAATGTGACGTTAGAAGACCAAAATCATTGTGACATATTTACAAATGCATGGATTGCGCCACTTTGTAACCCTTTGTGCTACATTATGCCTGCGCCAGGCATAATGTTTTCAAAGGGGGCGTACTCCTGTTTTCCTTGCGTCATTTTTTTGGCACTTTTAATGCCTGCTCAGAGCAGGCGTTACAACGGGGCATGCCATTGAATACAATGAGCCCCTATGGCAATACTCCTGCAGAGCATATCAATAGCGTAAAAAAAAAAAAAGCACTATTGCCCCCTACGCTGCACCATGGTGCGCTGTAATTTAAATACAGCGCACACATGGTGGTGGTAGTAGGCACTAAAGGGCGGAAGAAAAGTGGCGCTGCACTATGGAAAGCGCCACTTTTCTGAAATATGCCCTATTGTGTTTTGACATGGAGGGGGGGGGGTTAAAGTGATTTGCCCAGAATCACAGGATGTTGACCAGACGCTGACTCGCCTTGTTTCCTTTAGTGTCGCTTGCACAGCAGCATTGCTAGTGCGTTAGAATATGGCCACTTCCCCTTGCCTTCAAACCTCTCTTCAGAGAGGAAGACAAAACAGAAGAAGGGGACATTTTGTGTTGCCTCGCCTGAGAATCGAGCTGTCACATGGACACTCATGCACATTCATCCGACCAGAGAGAGGCGTTTCAGAGAGAGCAGATCTGCTTTCCTAAGGCCGAGGGAGTCCCACAGCCCAACTTTAAACAGCTACTCCTTCTAGCCATGCTAATTGCCAAGGAAAACCTTGTGGGAGAATGAGTTACTTCACATGGTTTGTCTACTCACCCATGAATCTGAATAATGCATTTATTCAGATGCTGGCTGTAAAACACTTACTGAGAACTTCACCCTCATTTCACACTCATTATTTAAAGGAATTTTTTTTTTTTTTTTTTTTTTTTTTTTTAAATAACACATTTGGGGCCATATGTACCAACGAATTTTCCCAATTTCCCAGCTGCTATACAACATGGTGGAAAGTTAAAAAAAAACACTATGGTGTGGTCAGAGTTGACTGTGTCGCTGTTCTTTCATTTTGTTTGTTTTCAGCCATGTTGCACAGCGGTTGTGCTGCTCTGTGACATAGCTAAACCTAGACAAATTCAATAGATCTCGCACAGGTGAGACCTATTGGCTTTGCCAATGATTGTTTAAATATTCATGTGGTTCTTTTTCTCAGACGGTTGACACCAATTAATTAAATATAAGATTTCAGATCCCGTTTCCCACATACTTGTCTCCACCATCACACTAAGACATGTATGGCTTTTCTGAGGAAAGCATCTGGAGGTTCACAGTTTCCAGTGTCTGGTTGCACAGTTTTTGACAGTGGTGGATTTACAAAGTATTTCCTTTCCACCTTGTCAGTGATGATTTGGATAGAATAGGGGGTAGGGGCAGAGGCGGCTTCTCCACGAGAGCTGCGGAGCGTCGCCCAGCCAAATAAAATTCTGATGATCTACTATGAAGTTATGAAAAAGACAGAAGGTTTACTTACTAATGGTGAAAAGCATTTGTTTAAGCTGGCAGGCCCTTAGCTGTGCAATGTTGTTGCAGTAAATGTCCTATATTATCATAGTGAGAAAGCATGCTACTGTTGGTAAACCCCTCTGGCAAACCCAGGGGATAGAAGATTTTTCACTGTGAAAATCCTGGTTAGGTACTTTTGAGAAAGGTTAAATATTGTTTTGCCAACTATAGTTTTGCACATATTTTTAATTTTATGAGAAATAAAATAAAATGGATTGTTATCAGCTTATGAGCATTTTTAGAGCACTGTGTTCTTAATGGTGTCAAGCCTAATGGTAAGGGCTATATGTATTTTTGGTTCACTGAGATCAGTTATATCTTATTTCATATATGAAATATTATGATAAAGCCAGTAGGCCTGGCTTACTTGTTGTCAAAACAGAATAAGTCTTTAATTGTGGATTGCTACACTGCCTTAAAGCCTATAGGCACTATGTTGTTACACAGAATCCCACAGCCTACTGTAGTAGGCAAGTGTTTTGGTATTGGTGACCCACTAAACCAAACTGTGGGGATAGAAGATTTGCACTTTGATAACCCTAATTAAGCCCTTTCAGAAGGTAATTTATATTGTTTTGACCATGTAAGTGTACATAGTTGTAAATTACTTATGGTATACCCATTGGTTGCTATAAGAAACAAGGGGTATTGGTTAAGGAGGGTGGTGACCCACCTTAAACAATAAACACATTCCTTGTCATGGTAAAGCAATAAAGTCACTGAATCAACCTGAGCTCGAAGCCTTGGTTACAGACAGACTTAACATAGAGGCAAAGCATAAAGTTTTTATGCAGTATCAAAACATTTAAAAAGTGAAAAAACAAAACACAAGAAATAACCCAAACCTATTTTGAAAACAAAGGAAACTGAAGATATGGATATGGATTTTTATTGTTTAATGTTCAGAATAGCACCAACAATGTTCACACACCAACCCCAGTCATCTGGCTGTACTTGGCCGGTTCCTTGATTGGTTCTTAGGTGTGAGTGAAGTAGGAGTTGGCGGACTGTTTCATTCCACTCGTGGAACTGGCAACATTTTGGTCACTCCATCCTACTCTTTAACTCAGAGTTCCTGCCAAATTCTGCCAATCGCTGCATGCCAGAGCCCACTAGGTAGCAGAGAATTTGAGCTTGTTAGCACAATTTAGCATCCCCTATCACGATTTTCTAAGCAGTCGCAGTCAGAAGACTGCTGCTGGAGTGAATTTACTGCCGCTTGAGTAGATTGTCTACACAAGTTGCAGCAAAGTCAACTCAAATGGCTGCACCCTCTTGTGCACAGTATTGCACTGCATATTTCCAGCTCGTTGGTGGAACTCCATGGAATCTCACTGAGTGTTTATGCAACTCCACAGACTTCCACAGAGTGAGACTCTGTGAGTTCCACCCACAGAGTTAAGGCTGACATGATGGAGCACAGGTCAAATAGAGAATCCAGGTTCCTTCCTGGTCAGAAATGTTACCATTTCACTTAGCCTCTAGAATGGGAGTGAAAAATCCTCAGCAGGGCAAGGCAGCAAACTGTGGCAGAGCTGAACTCAATGTCATTGGGGGCATCCTCCCTTGGTGAGGGGTTCTAGATTCGCACGTAGTCACTTTTTTGGAGCTCCGATTCTTCTAGTTAAGCAAGGTTACAGACTGCATGAGGGGGGAACATGGCAGCTGCAAGATAGCTGCAGCGCGCTAGAACTTACTTGAGTTTTCGCCATGCAGTAATGTAGGAAGTTTACCGCCCGCCCTCCAGTGAAAAAACGTTGGCAGAGGATCCGCGCTCACCATGGAGGCTTCCTGTGGGGGCACAGACAGGCCCATTCAGGCCGCTGGCTGGACCCGAGCTGCTCTGGAGCTTCGTCGCGCCTATTGGGCTGTGGCGCAGGTTCCACTCCGGGGGAACAGTGGCAGAGCCAGTACAAGCTCAAGATATGGCGCGTTGTAGCAGGCTTTAGGAGAAGCAGACCTGGCAGGAGAGACGCAGAGGCAGCAGAGGTGACTACAAAGAAGGATAGGCCCTGAGAAAGGGAGTTGTGGCTCGGCCCTCTGGTCTGGGTTTGCAAAGGACTAATCACCATGTAGAGGTAGGATCTAATTGGGAAGGGGGCCTGAATGAAAGTGTTTTGAGGGAGAGTCCCAATGAGGCGTAGGAAGCCACAAGCAAGTAAAACGCCGGTAAACAGCTGTAAGTCTAGTGAGAAGAGCACTCATAAGGTTGCTAAAAAGCAGAAAAATAAGCACAGCCTCCCAACTTAATTAAAAAATCACCCTCTCGTTCAGGTCCTTTCTCAAGATAAGCTCACTAAAAAGAGCTCTTCCTGCCAAAATAATGGATAGCGAGCAAATAGCCCCATCAAGAATGGAGGGGACAGGAGACTTTTGCAATTGCCCCAGGCACCATCAGGCACCCCAGAGCTAGACGGAGGCAGAGAGTGCTTTTGTCCTCTGCAGTTGTGCAACGAAGTGTTCAGTCCACCTTCAGGTATTTCTGAAGCTGTTTTGAAGTCAGCGGGTATGTTAGAGCTTCCAGCCGGTGTCTTTACAATTCCACCAGGTGATGCTGTATCTCAAGTATTTTCTCATTCGCCCCCCATTCTGACTCTGACTCCTACCTCAGTCATTTCTCCTGCTCCAGATACACTAAATACGTCTTTGGAGAGGTTAGTCTTGGCTTTATCCAATGACATGAAAAGGGGCTTTGCAACCTCAGAAACTAATCAAGGGGAGATAAGAGGAACATGTGAGGCCCTGCTGAAGAAATTGGACGCTTTGATGGTAAGAGCCCATGGTTTAGAAGAGTCATTGGGTACAATGAAGGAGGAAATGAGGCTCCAAAAGGAAGAAATAAAACTCTTGAACAAAATGGACAAGAGCTACAAAATTCAGTGGAGCGGCTGGCAAACGACTCTATAAGAAATAATTTGATAATCTTAAATGTTCCGGAAGGAGTGGAGGGGGATAATGTTAAATTGTTTGTGGTCTCTCTTATAAAAAACATACTTTTATTGGTGGAGAGCACTGAAGAAATAGCGAGCGATAATCAGAGGGTACATAGAGATCCCTTCAAGAGAAGACCCAACAGTAAAGAGCCCCAGGAGAATTCGGATAAACTTTCAAACTTATTCATTGAAGGAAAATATACTGTCTACAGCGCTTGGTTTGAAAACTTTAGGAGGCGAGGACTTCTCATTTGAAATTAGGTCAGATTTGTCCAGGGTAACTATAAACAAACAGTGGGAGCTAGGGAGATGGGTGGAAGAATTTAAAATGTTAGGCGCCTCAGTGCAATTCAAATTTACAGCTACATTAAGAGTAATGTATAATAATAGAATTCACAATATAAGAGAAGTCACTGTGGCGGATGAATTGTTGGAAGCCATAAAAAGCTTAGGGGGTGAGTAAAGTTAAATTGGCCAGTTTGCTATGCCCGGGGTAAACTCAGGAGCGCCCTAGAACTGGACTTACGTCAGTCCATAATGCCGGGGGGGTTCTCCAAAGGAAGGGTAGGGGGGTTGTGGTGGGGGGGATCGGAGGGCACTGGGTGGGGAGCATGTGGGAGAAAATTAAAAAAACAACTTGTGCACTGTAGTTAGTTTTGAATTAACCGTAACTATTGGATAATATTCATACAGCCCAGGGGACCAGGTGCAGGGATGTGCTTGTTCTAACATGGAATGTCAATAGATTAAGGACTAGAGGTAGAAGGGATATGATTTTACAGAATTTGAGAGACTCCCCTGCTCAAGTGCTAATTTTGCAAGAGACTTACTTGACTAGAGATGAACGCTGAGAGTTGTTAAAGTCACAAAAGTGGGTTTACTACTGTGTATGTACTGAGCATAGTTTTAACACTAAGGGTGTGGCCACAGGCGAAGGCAGTGATACTGGGAGTGAAATCAGATACAGCAGATAGGTGGATAATAGTTAAGTCACAGATATTAGGTAGGAACTTTATGCTGGTGGGGTACTAAGGACCTAACTGCGATGAGTCAGAGCCGCTTCGAAGGTTGTGTTCTCAACTTATGGATTTTCCAGACCCAATTATTATGGTGGGAGATTTCAATGTAGTTTTGGATAGCAACCTGGATAGATCAACAAAAAGCAGATCAATAGCATCGCCAATGTCTCAGCGTTATTTGAGAGGAGTGATGAGGGACTTTGTGTTGTGGGATTTGTGGAGGCAGAGAGCAGATTTGGAACAGGTTTTTTCTTATAGCAATAAAAAATATGGTCATGCCTCATGTGTAGATTATTTTTTAGTAGATCAGGGATTGGTGTCATGCAGTAGAGGACATAGCATACTTGCCAGCCCAACTGTCAGACCACTCAGCAGTAGTGTTAAAAATTAAGATATTAAGGGATGTAAGAAGTAGAAGGTAAATGTTATATCACACGCTATTGCTAGATGTGGAGATCATATCTCAATTACGCACAGAGGCCGAGGAGTTTTCTAAGATGAACTCAGGATCTTCTCTGGCTAACGTGGTATGCAACACATTTAAAGCGGTCCTACGGGGATCAATTATGAGTATAGCCCGTTATAAAAATAAACAATACAGGAATGATATGGGTCTCCTGGAAGCTGAAATGGGAAAGTGCAGGAGTCAAATAACGTGCACCGAGGACAAGGAAAAGGAACTATTGGGTAGCAAGTTGAGTGATTTAAAACAGCAATTGGGGGATGTCTTACAAGCAAGAATTAAAAAAAGATGGGAGGTGAGCAAGGTAGCACATTTTGAATATGGAGAAAGCCCCGGGAACTTGTTAGCCTGGAAGATCAAAAAAGATTAAGTGAGGAATTGTATTAAGGAAATTGAGCTTGATATGTCGGGGATAGGACTGCAAGCAGAGAGTCTATAGAAAGAGTATTTTTGAAGTTTCTTTCACAGCTCTGTTCAAAAGAGCTAAGTATAAGAGAGGATGGTGTGTAATTTTGTTTAGACTCTGTCAGGAGGAGCAGCTCCTTCTGAACGAACCAATCTCTGTAGGGGAGGTAAGAGCTGCATTAAAGGATAGTAAAAGTGTGAAAGCAGCCAGTCCAGACGGGCTCCTGGTGGAGTTTTATAAAGCTCTTGGGGAAGTAATAGTACCAGTTATGTCAGAATTATTTACAGGGATTTTTGGGAACGGATCTCCCATACCGTCTTCTTGGAATGAGGCAACTATTTTATTGATTTGAAAGCCGGGCAAGAGTTTGGTTAAGTGCGAGTCACATAGACCCATGTCATTGCTGAATAGCGACTACAAGCTATTCGCAAAAATACTGGCGGATAGGCTGAATGGTGTAGTGAAGGGCTTGATTCATGAAGACCAGAAAGGTTTTATTTGGGGTAGGCACCTACATGAACTGACTTTTAATCTGGTCAGGGCGATAAATGTGGCCACTACCCAAAAGTTCCCTTTAGGTATTATAACTCTGGATGCATTGAAAGCCTTTGACAGGGTTAGTTGGATGTACTTGAGCTTGGTTTTAAGTTATTTTAAAATAGGTGAGAAATGTTGCAGGGCTATTGGGTTGATATACCAGGCTCCTTTGGCAAGGAATCTGGTAAATGGGAACCTCACAGAGTCTTTCAGGATATCTAGAGGTACCAGACAGGGTTGTCCTTTGTATCCATTGTTATTTGATTTATACATAGAACCTCGAGCTAGGAAAATTAGGCAAGATCCCACAATAGCTCCGTTCAGATGGATGGGCTGGGAAAAAAAGGTATCAATGTATGCGGACGATCTAATGGTGTACACTGCAGATCTGGTAACCGCTGTTCCAGGGCTGTTGAGATTAGCAGAGGATTTTGGTAAGGTATCCGGATATTACGCCAATGCAGCAATAAATGAAATAATGTCCTGGAATCAGTAGAGTGGTACGTGGCAAGGGAAGTTGGAAATGAGATGCCTAGGACTAGTGATCACACAGGACGTTGATCAACTTGTTTTAAGGAACCAGAAAAAACTTATGGGGGTCTGTAATAAATTAATACAGGAATGGGCACATCTCCCCCTGACGGTACTGGGCAGAGTTAGCCTGGTTAAGATTGTAATCCTACCCAAGATAAATTTTGTGTATAATTCTATTCCTCTTCAAATGAACAAAGGATACTTGGACAAAATGCAACAGGCTATAAACTCATTTATGTGAGCCCATAAGGGTGTCAGGATCTCCTGGAAGAAGTTGCGAGGGAGGAGAGAGAAGGGGGGCTTGACGTTGCCAGATCCACAACTTTACGTGTGGTCCTTTTAACTTAGAAACGGAAGATGTTGTTTGCCTCCCTGGATGCTACAGATATTGGGGTCATGTTTAAAGTCATGACGGATACTGTGAAATGGGCTGCAAAACATTTTTTATACAAGTTTGGAGATCCAAAGTTCTTCAAAAAAGTAAAATTGCGAGATCTGGCGAAAAGCTGGTACCAGCTAACATTGGCAACAAAGGTCACATACTATAGTCAGGATGCCCCTATTTGGGATTCCCCGGGTACCCAAGAGTGTTTAAAGGATGTGTTAGCAATACCCATTAGGGAGGCCGGCATAGATTTTTGGAGTGATCTCTTTAAGGAAGGATCCCTCCTCCCGTGTGAAGAGCTATTGGATAGAACTCGGGGGACCTTATCTAGACTAAAGTATATACAGCTGAAAGGCTAGTCACAGAAGAGTCCAGTGAGTTTGAGGGTGACAAATTGTTTGGAAAACATTTTGCTTGGTGATTCCCCCAACACAAGCAAGGTGTCAGTCTGGTACTGGGGAATGCTTGAGTTATTGGATGGTGAATTTAAACTGCCAATAAGCCTCTGGGGAGAAAATGTGCCTCGGGATCAGCTACAAAGGTGGTGGCAAGAATCATTAAAGACCCTATTTGATGTTGTTAAGCCCGCCCCACTAAGGAAAAATCACTTTTTCTCAGTACATAGAGCATACATCTCTCCGGCGATGCTTTCCAAAATGAAGAATGGGGGGACAGTAGCCTGTGCCAAATGCAGAATGCAGAGTGCAATGGATATACACATGTTTATGAGATGCCCAAATGTGTTTTCTTTTTGGGGAGAAGTATGTGAAACATTCTCAAATATTTTGGGGTGAGAAATCGTGGTAAGCCTCCCTTTGATTATTTTTGGGCGACCCCGGTGCTCTGATGGGTGGAGTAGGGTAAGGAGGAACTTGCTGTTCTACGCTATCCTTCTAGCGAGAAGAGAAATATGTTTGATTTGGGTGATGGTGGGCCCCACCCCCGGTACATAGGAATTGTCTTAATGCCTTATTCCATATGGCAAAAATTGACAAACCTGCGGGGCATGTTAAGCAGAATAAGCAGAAAAGGGAAAATCTATGGGCCCCCCTGCTAGAGTTGGAGGGTGGCCAGAAGGTGAGGTCAGAAGTGGGCGAGTGATGAAGTCCAATGACTAAACACCTTTTCTTTACACTCTCCAGCCACGTTGGTTTTCCTCCAGAGTAGGCTGAGTGAGAGAGGTTTAGTCTCCCTGGCATTGGTCATCTCCATATACATTAGAGGGTGAGACAGCTGCGGTATGGAGTTATGACTTGGAGTCTGAGGTGCATGAGGGCAAAAAAAAAAAAAAAGGTTACAGACTGTAAGGTGAAGAGGGCTTCACAAGGCTTAGGGCCAGATGTATGAAGAATGCATTTTGCGAATCGGAAATAGCGATTTTTAAGAAATCGCTATTTCTGAGTCGCAAAATGCAATGTATCAAATTTGCGATTCGGTAATAGCGATTTCTTAAAAATCCCAAATGTTATTATCGAATCGCAAATTGCGATACAGCCCCCATTCGCATCTATGGGCCTGTAGGCCCATAGATGCGAATATTTTGCATATCCCAAATTGCAAATTCCTAACTGGAATTTGCAATTTTGGAAAATGAAAAGTCCAGGGTGCTGGGGGCGTAAGGCCCCCTCTGCTGCACCCCAAAACATTTTTTAACAACATGTAAGGTGCACACATGCCAAAAGGGCATGTGTGCTTTACATGTAATTTTTAAAAATGCATTTTAAATGCATTTTTTAAATTTTCACATAGTTACCACCAAGTTGAACTTGGTGGTATTTGCGATTCCTTAATGCCCAATTCGCTTTAAGGAATTGCTTCATACATGTGCTTTAGAAATGGCAAATAAGGATTCCTTATTTGCAATTTCTTATTTAGAGAGTCACAATTTGCGACTCTCTAAACAGGGTCGCAATTTTAAGGAATCGCTATTTTAGTGATTCCTTAAAATTGCATTCAGAATGCCTTTGATACATTCTGAAAGGGCTTTTTGCATTCGCAAACGGGCATTCGCACCGTTTGCGAATGCAAAAAGCTTTGATACATCTGGCCCCAGATTACTTCTCCACGTGGTTAAGCTGAATCGAATTTGCTGCTGCGAAAACGCTTTAAGTAGGAGCAACATTAATCTTCAGCCCAGAGCCAATGCACCTTTGTTGGATAAGCTGACAG
Source organism: Pleurodeles waltl (assembly GCF_031143425.1). Classification (NCBI taxonomy): domain Eukaryota; kingdom Metazoa; phylum Chordata; class Amphibia; order Caudata; family Salamandridae; genus Pleurodeles; species Pleurodeles waltl. The sequence continues at coordinate 73,829,818 of NC_090446.1, forward strand.
GTGCATCCTGGTCCTCCAGAGGCTTTTGCAGCCAAAAACTCTTCAGGCAATGTTCTGAGGAGTACACTTTGACACAACCAAGGGTCCTATAACCTTGGGGACAGCATGTGAGGGTCAAAACTCACTCCAGCAGAGGACAGCAGAAGGGTCCATGGTAGGTCCAGTTGGAACTAGTCAGCTGGCCAATTGCAGGAAAGGCCTCTTGTAGCTTGTTGAGTCCAAGTAGCATGAACTGGAGGCCAGCCCGATGACCCTTGAAGTCCACTTCTGTGTACTGGGTACAAGAGGGAGAGCAGCTCTGTTAGACATTGGGTCTCTAGTTGGCAGAGGTATGCACCATGTCCAAGTCAGATACACACCCTAAATTAACCTTAGCTGACCCTCTGGTAGCATGGCACAGAGCAGTCAGGCTTAACTTAAAAGCAAATGTGTAAAGTATTTGTGCCACACTTAATAAAGTAACACAGTGAAAACACCACAAAAAGATGCTACACCAGTTTAGATGAATAGAGAATATTTATCTGAGTAAGACAAGACCAAAATGACAAAAATCCAATAAGTAGCAGTCAAGATATTAATTTTTAAAAATAAAATACAAAATAGCGCTTAGAAGTCAAAAGTGCCAAGTGTGGCTATCTGGTCACGCTGGACCAGGTCAAATACACGAGTTCAAGTCGACCGTGATGGAGCGCGGGTCAGACACAGTTCCAGGTAAGTCATCTTGAAGCTTTGCCTTCTCAGTTTGGTGTCAAGTGTCCGTTTGCGGGCACGAATCGCTACAGGGCGTCACAGATGGACGAGCTGCAGTCTCGCTGTTGTTTTCTATTGAGCAATGTCGCCTCGTTTAGTGGAGAAGCACAAAAAATTCAGCATTGGTCAGCAGTGGTAAAGTGCTCAGAGTCCTAAGGCCAACAAAAACAAACTCAACAAAAAGTGGAGGGTAAAAGGAAAAATGTTTGGGGGTGACCCTGCAGAAAGGGCCATTTCCAACAAGCTCCAAGCTCTTAGGCTCTTGTTAGTCCTCTTCTGATCTTCTTTATGTCCAGAAGTGTTCTAAGAAGGGCGCTCTGTGTGCTACATTTTTTCCTGGTACCAGCTTATGGGTAGGAGTGACTCCTGTCTCCTCTCTAACCAATGTACTATAACCTCGTCCCCCCCAAGGACATATCAGTTACGTCCTTGGATGCTGCACTGAGGCGCCAGGGATGTAACCGTTATGTCCTGGTAGAGGACCTCGGGGAAGCGCTAGTGCTCCCCCCGAGGGCCTCCCCGCAACCCCCAAGAGCAGGGCTGGAAGGGGAATCGCTTCCCTTTCCAACCCTGCTCCCCCTTCTACCCTCCCAGTGATGACATCTGATGACATTAGCGTGCTTTCGCTTGCTGACCTCATCAGAGGTTGCCCCGACAGCGCTGGAAGCTCAGCTTCCAGCGCGGATCGGAAGAGAAATGGAAACGCATTTCTCTTCCGATCACGTGCGGGGGCGGGGAGAGGCATCAAAGGCAAGGCCTTTCCTTTCCTTTAATGTCTCTGAGCATTTCTGCAGCCCGATTGTGAAGCTATTGGGCTGCAGAAATGCTCAAGAGACACCAGGGATGTTTTTATTTTTTTGTTTATGCTTGGTTTACTTATAAGGGGAGTGGTCCCTTAGGCAAGGGCCGCTCCCCAGGGGGGCAATTCATTATTATGTCTTTTCTGCCCCCCCGGGGGCAGATCGGTCTATTTTAATTAGGCTGATCTGCCCCCAGGAAGAGCAGAACCCACTAGATGCCAGGGATGTTTATTTTTTTTTATGCTGTGTTTACTTAGAAGGGGTGCAGTCCTTAGGCAAGGATCACTCCCCTAGGGGGCAAATTATCTTTAGGCCATTTCTGCCCCCCTTGGAGGCAGATCGGCCTATTTTTATTAGGCACCAGGGATTTTTTTTTTTTTGATTTTTTTTTACAGATGGGGAGCAACTCTTTAGACAAGGGTCGCTCCCTTAGGGGCAAATTTATTTTAGGACATTTATGGACCTATTTTTAGTAGGCCGATCTGCCCCCAAGGGGGGCAGAAACCCCTAGGCACCAGGATTTTTTTTACAGATGGGGAGCGACCCGCTTAGGCAAGGGTCGCCTTCTGGGGGGCAAATTCATTTTAGGCCATTTCTGCCCCCGTTAGGGGCAGATCGGCCTATTTCTATTAGGCCGATCTGCCCCCGCAGGGATTGGTGTGTGTGTGTTTTGTTTGGGGGGGCAACACCTTGGGCAAGGATCGCTCCCCATGGGGGCACATTACTGTTGGCCATTTCTGCCCCCATTGGGGGCAGAACGGCCTATTTTTGAAGCCCACCTGAGACGATTTTCTGTCAAAAAAAGAGAGTGGGAGTATGGGCAAACCCCCACCCCAAATAAATGGGGACAAAGTTGTTCTGCTGACCGGTGGGCAGATGGGGCAATTACCCCTGATCCACTCCCCAGGGGGGCAGAAAGCCTGCTAGATGTCAGGGAATTAAAAAAAAAATTGTGGGGTGGTGGCTACCAAACAGTATGGGCATGGTTATGCCCCCACCCCAACTAAAGGGGGTAACGGTTATAGCTCTCCCCCGCACACAAAAATATCTTATCCCACGCAAGCAAGAGGACATTTGATTATTTTGGGTTTTGGTTTTACATTTGGGCCATGAGAGATTGTCTAACTCTCAAAATAGTCCCACTTGGAATGGTGAGGGCAGCACTTTTTGGACTTTGGGGCGCAGCCATTTCGAAAAATCTATGAGATCTAGACACATCTCAAAACTAAACATCTGGGTGAATCCAGGTTGGTGTGCTTCACATGGACCCCGCACCATTTTCTTACCCACAATGCCCTGCAAACCTCCAACTTTGCTTTAAGTCACACATGTTTCCCATATTTTTACGATGGAACCTTCCGGAATCTGCAGGAATCCACAAAATTACTACCACCCAACACTGTTGGATCTATACTGATAAAAATTCTGCCCCACTTGTCAGCCCAAAAACGTTTTCTTTCAAACTGCCCTTTTGGACCGGCTTTGGTTCCCCCTCATTTGCGACGGGTTTTTGGCTCTTCCCTGTCACAGGCACTTGGCCCACCTACACAAGTGAGGTATCATTTTTACCAGGAGGCTAAGGGGAACGTTGGGTGGATGCCAGTGCGGTGATCCCACACAGAAATGTGGGAAAAATGTTATTTTTCAGCTACATTTTAGGTTTGCTGAGGTTTCTGGGTAAGAAAACACTGGGGAATCCACACAAGTCACACCTCCGTGGACTCCCTCGGGTGTCTAGTTTTCAGAAATGTTTGGGTTTCGTAGGTTTCCCCAGGAACAAAAACGCAGTGACTCCTTGCAAAACAGGTAGTTTTGTATTTGATAATTTTGAAGTGTCCCCATACTGTTTTGGGGCATTTCCTGTTGTGGGCCCTAGGCATACCCACACAAGTGAGGTACCATTTTTATCGGGATACATGGGGGAACGCTGGGTAGATGGAAGTTTGTGGCTACCCTCAGATTCCAGAACTTTCAAGCACCGAAATGTGAGGAAAAAGTGTTTTTTGCCAATTTTTGAGGTTTGCTAAGGATTCTGGGTAACAGAACCTGGTAAGAGCACCACAAGTTACCCCATCCTTGGTTCCCCTAGTTGTCTAGTTTTCAGAAATGTCCAAGTTTTCTTGTTTTCCTAGGTGCCGTGTGAGTAAGAAGCAAAAATCCACAGCTGGGTACTTTGCAAAAAACAGGTCAGTTTTCTTTGGGAAAATGTGATGTGTTCATACTGTGTTTTGGGGCATTTCCTGTCACGGGCACTAGGCCTACCCACACAAGTGAAGTACCATTTTTATCAGGAGATTTGGGGAAATGATGGGTGGAAGGAAATTTGTGCCTCTTCTCAGATTCCAGAACTTTCTGTCACTGAAATGTGGGGAAAAGGTGTTTTTTTTGCCAACTTTTGAGGTTTGCAAAGGATTCTGGGTAACAGAACCTGGAGAGAGTCCCACAAGTAACCTCATCTTGGATTTATCCTAGGTGTCTAGTTTTCAAAAAAGCACAGGTTTGGTAGGTTTCCCTAGGTGCCGCCTGAGCTAGAGGCCAAAATCCACAGCTAGGCACTTTCCAAAAAACACGTCCAATTTCAATGTAAAATTGTGATGTGTCAATGTTGCGTTTCCTGTTGCGGGTATTAGACCTACCCACGCAAGTGAGGTACTATTTTTATCAAGAGACTTGGGGGAAGACAGAATAGAAGAACAAGTGTTATTGCCCCTCTACATGTTTTTCTTTCAAATGTCACACAGGGGGTCATTCTGACCCTGGCGGTAATTACCGCCATGGCGGAGGTCGGCGGTAGCACTGCCAACAGGCTGGCGGTGCACCGCTGGGCATTCTGACCGCGGCGGTTCAGCCGCGGCCAGAAACGGAAAGTCGGCGGTGTACCGCCGACTTCCCGCTGCCCTTGAGAATCCTCCATGGCGGCGGAGCGCGCTCCGCCGCCATGGGGATTCTGACACCCCCTACCGCCATCCTGTTCCTGGCGGGTCTCCCGCCAGGAACAGGATGGCGGTAGGGGGTGCCGCGGGGCCCCTGGGGGCCCCTGCAGTGCCCATGCCAATGGCATGGGCACTGCAGGGGCCCCCCTAAGAGGGCCCCACGAAGAATTTCAGTGTCTGCTTTGCAGACACTGAAATTCGCGACGGGTGCAACTGCACCCGTCGCACCTTCCCACTCCGCCGGCTCCATTCTGAGCCGGCGTCCTCGTGGGAAGGGTGTTTCCCGCTGGGCTGGCAGGCGGACTTTCGGCGGTCGCCTGCCAGCCCAGTGCGAAACCCAGAATGACCGCCGCGGTCTTTTGACCGCGGTACGGTCTTCTGGCGGTTCCCGCTTGGCGGGCGGCTACCGCCGCCCGCCAAGCTTAGAATCACCCCCACAGTGTGTTATAAAGACGACTATTTGAGAATTGCCCTGTAATTCACATGCTAGTATGGGGACCCCGGAATTCAGAGATGTGCAAATAACCACAGCTTCTCAACACCCTATCTTGTGCCCATTTTGGAAATATAAAGGTTTCCTTGATACCTATTTTTGACTCTTTATATTTCACCAAATGAATTGTTGTATACCTGTTATACATTGAAAACTAATTGCAAGTTGCAGATTTTTTATTGACTCTGGGTACCTAAGGTTCTTGATAAACCTACAAGTCCTATATATCCCCACAACCATAAGAGTCCAGCAGATGTAACAGTATATTGCTTTTGAAAATCTGACATTGCAGGAAGAAGTCACAGCGTAAAATGTGGAGAAAAATTGCGTTTTTTTTTTCTCAATTCAGAATTTTGTGTGCTTTTCAGAAATGTTTAGCTGTCCGGGATCCAGCATTGGTTTCACACCCATTTTTGTCAATAACTGGAAGGAGGCTGAAAGCACAAAAAGTAGTAAAAATGGGGTATGTCCCAATAAAATGCCAAAATTGTGTTGAAAAATTTGGTTTTCTTATTCAAGTCTTCCTGTTCCTGAAAGCTGGGAAGATGGTGATTTTAGCACCGTAAACCCTTTGTTGATGCCATATATTCAGTGAAAAAACCACAAGCCTTCTTCTGTAGCCCTTTTTCCCCATTTTAAAAAAAAACAACCAAAATGTTTGCTGTATTTTGGCTAATTTCTTGGTCTCCTCCAGGGGACCCCACAAACTCTGGGTACCTTTAGAATCCCTATGATGTTGGAAAAAAGGACACAAATTTGGTGTGGGTAGCTTATGTGGACAAAGAGTTATGTGGGCCTAAGGGTGAACTGACCCAAATAGCCAAAAAAAGGCCTGGCACCTGAGGGGGAAAAGGCCTGGCAGCGAGTGATTAAGTTCCGAGTGGTTATCCTACTCACTTTCGCAGCATTTCTTCTATGCCCTACTGAAAATAATCTGTCACTGCCCATCTATGCCTAAAACCAAGATGGCAAAACACTTCTTCCCTTCTCAGAGCCTTTGTGCCCACCCAGAGGTGTGACCAGGGAAATGAGCAAACCCTCCTCTGTGGATGCTCTTAACTAGTCCTGTGGGTAGCTCTTCTGCTACTGTGGTTGGAGCCTGCCTGGCTTGGGCAACAAAGAAGTGCCCTGCCCAGGTGTCAGCTAACATTTGCCTATGACTGGTAGGGCCTCTTTGAAGTTAATCAACTCCCCGGCCCAGCAGGTCATATTGCTGGAGAAACAGAAACACCTCCTCACACCTAAGCCTTTGTCCTGCTGTAGGAGCACTTTTCACACATTATCAAGGGAGACATTCAGCTGCCAGTGGACAGTTAGAGCTCATGCAAATGGGCCCTCACAGGCTTTAGGCAGGGATAAGGTAGCGTACTAAAGGTACTTTTTCCTTAATAGTTATAAAAAATGATTTTACCATTACATGGAGGTTTGGATAAGTATCAAAAGAGTCTATTAATCATATTTCTAGCAGTTTCCTAACCAAAATTACTGGGGGCATTTGTCCATGCCCCTTGGCAGCTCAGAACTTCATTACATAACCTGGCTATTATGGGCCAAAATTATGTAAGGATTGTGTGTGACCTCTTGTTTCGCAAGGTGAGATTTACTATGTCATGCAGAGTCACGTTGCATGGCTCTTAGTAGTATAGTAAAACTGGAGTAATGCAAGACAGTGCAAGTCACTGCCTTGTATTACTCTGTCCTGGGAAGGCATTCAATGGGTGGAACGTAGGTGTTTTCAGGCATCGACCCTTGGATTTTGGCTCATTCACCGAGTTACTACCTGTAGTAAACCTGAGAATGCATCAAAAAGGTGCGCGACATCCCAGAAGAGATGCAACAAGATAAACAACTTTATTTCTTTCTGCTTTTTCCTGTTTCCATGTGTGCTGCATTCTGCAGCATGCATAGAAAGAGGAAACAAACTCTAAGGATTGTTTTTGTACAGAAAAGTGTCCATTCCTGCTAAAAAAAGACCTGCTTGCAAGGCAGGCACGGTTGCACCATGGTGCAGGTTTGCCTGCCATGATGTTAGGCAGCAATGTGTGCGCCAGCGCATTGAGAGAGGGAGAGGGCAGCAAAGTCATCATATCTTCATAAATATGGTGTATTCCTGCCTTCTCCATGTGATGGGGCACAGCAAATTTCCTTGCTGCATTGTGCTGCGTCATATCTTTGTAAATCTGGTTCTAACTGTTTTTTACAGGGGTTGGCTATCCCAATACTTTGTATTGTCATTCTTGTTGCTCTCATAACAATGTACCATACACTTCCCTCACTTCGCCCTGGGGGGCTATAGTATAATAATGTGTAAAAGGAGATTATCCAGCCCAGTGCCTTATAGTCTTGTAGCGTAATAAATATGTTGTTTGGGATGAAATCTCCCAATGTGTGTAGTTTTTGAACAGTGAATCTGTTTATTGCCAATGGTTCTTGCATCAACTTTAATCTTGGGCTGTTCTTGAGCAGCATTTATGATGATTATGAACTCACAACTGCACATATCATAGCTAGACTGGACCAGCCCCAAACACTGCAATGACACTGTATGTATTTCTTTTGGTGGGTTACTGGGTTCCCAGGTTATGACAGTGTTCAATGAGCTAGGGTGGGCCAGGTACTTCTCGATTTTATAGGGTGGGACATTTTGCACATTACCAATGGTCTATTTAATCTCCTCAGATGTGATTGGATGACAGAGTGGCATACGTTCTTCTTCCTCGAGCCACACAGCATGGCTTCATCTGAGTAGGTATCAATGCCTATAGTGTCTGGCTGGTTTATAGATTAATATAGCGTAATAGTGAGTGAATGTTGCCACAATGTCTTTTGCTTGGTGTACCACAGTACCATTGACCTCGCCTATCTGTATTACTTCATTTGGCACCAGTCGTGGCTCACACTAAGCAGAAGGAGCGGGCGTTGCATGCGGGCGCGTGGGGGAGATTAATTAAATTAAATTTAAAATCATTTTTAAAAAACCACTTACCTTACCGCTGTGCGCCGCTCCGCTCCTCCGTTTCCTCGCTGCAGCCAGGCACAGGCTCCCAGCCTGCCCTGCGCTAATCCTCCTCGCCGCAGCCAGGCACAGGCTCCCAGCCTGCCCTGAGCCAATCCTGACGCTGCTTAGAGCGGCATTAGGATTGGCTGGGAGTGCTGTGCAGGCTCTCTTCAGCCCAGCAATTGTGTTCCTGGGCTGGAGAGAGACCTGTGTGCATGTGTGTTTGGCCAGCCGCTCCTCCATCCTTATGGAGGAACCACCCCTGTTTGCCACCCACTGCAGACAGAGAAGGCTAGCCATTGTGTTCCCCGGTTTATCTCCCTCCTTGTACCTTATATATATATATATATATATATATATATATATATATATATATATATATATATATATATATATATATATATATATATATATTACCTAGGTATCTGTTTTTTTCTCTCTACCTCCTGCTGGTACTTACACCTTTTATTGTACATGTTTAATTGTGTTCTTGGATCATGGGAATTCGCACAGTTTTCTTCAAGTGTTTGTTTCTTTGTCTACAACACAGTGAGCCTATTACGGATGGACATTAATATGCCATTGCTTTTAGCAATTCCCTACCCCCGAATAACCACTTTAAATGCTTTCCGGAGTGTTGAAGAGGTGTCCACAGAACCCCAGCTAATCTAAAAGTATGTCTGTGTGGATTGAGAGACTGCCACATGGTGGCGCTATCTGTCTAATTTCTAGATGAACACAAGACCAGTTGTTCATTAATTAAATATACCTTACAAATAGCTAATACCTGCTGACCAAGTCATTCTTATAGCTTTGAGACCCTGGAGTAGCCTGAATTTTCAGACTTGTAGTGAGTGTGATTCTCACTAGTGGGGCATTGGCAGTGCTGGCAGGGGCGGTGGGTGGTGCAAGCTGCAGTGGCCGCCTGACAAAGCACTTAGGGGCATATTTATACTCCGTTTGCGCCGAATGTGCATCAAAAATTTTGACGCACAATCAGCGCAAACGTTGCCCCATATTTAAACCCTGACGCCCGAGGCCGCGAACAAGAAAAATCCGCAGTGTGCGCCGTTTACTGGAAGCGGCACCCCGCCCTGCGTTAATGACATGCAGGGTAGGCGTTCCCGTCCAAAAAACGACACACACTGCTGCGCGTCATATTTATGCTTCCGGGCAAAAATGACTCCCGGCCGGTAGGCGGAGCAAAAATATGGCGCAAAACCCGATGTGCGTCAAAATTTAACGCCTGGGTCAGGGCAGGCGTTAAAATGGGGCAAACACACCTGTATTTAATCAGAACACACAGAACAAACAGCAGAGCAGCAGAGCAGCAGAGCAGCAACAGGGAGACATGGAGGTGATTTTTCTTCAACGTGCATGTAGACGCAGAGCCCTGCAGCAACAACAGCAGCCACTACAACAACAGCAGGGACCCCAAAGACAGCGCAGAAGGCAGGAGAGGATCTTCCGCCCAAGAACAACCCTGCATGGCCTCAGGGAACACGACATCATCCAGAGGTACCGGTTGAACTGGCAGGCCATTCAGCAGCTGCTAAGAAATATCGAACAGCAGTTGGCCCCCACTTTGGTGACACCCTGCACCATACCAACAGAAACAAAGCTGCTTGCCGTACTTCACCTGCTGGCAAGTGGCTCGTTTCAGACAACTGGTGCCCTGGTTGGTGGAATATCCCAACCATCATTCTCTGCATTCCTGCCAAAAGTACTGGATGCCATCATTCGCCTGACACCCCGCCACATCTGCTTCCCTAACACACTGCAGAAGCAGCAGGAAACTAAACAGGGGTTCTACGCCATCAGTGGCTTCCCACACGTCCTTGGTGCAACCGACTACACACACGTACGCCTTGTGCCACCTGCTGCGACTGAACACCTCTACCGCAACAGGAAGCACACACATTCAATCAACGTGCAGGCCATAGTCGATCAGCATGGACGTCATATTTTTTTCACGTACAGGAGTGCACAGAATGCAGAGTCAAAAAATATGATATGAAAAATTATAATTTCATGGCAAAATAGGAGAAACATATTTGAAAATATATATTTGACTCTGCATCCTGTGCACTCCTGTACGTGAAAAAATTATGACGCCCATGCTGTATGCGTGGAAATTTGACGCTACATGGACAATATGGTGGACATGTAATGTAGCTTATTAATTTATGAATTTTCATATCATATTTTTCGACTCTGCATTCTGTGCACTCCTGTACGTGAAAAAATTATGACGCCCATGCTGTATGCGTGGAAATTTGACACTATGTGGACAATATGGTGGACATGTAATGTAGCTTATTAATTTATTAATTTTCATATCATATTTTTTGACTCTGCATTCTGTGCACTCCTGTACGTGAAAAAATTATGATGCCCATGCTGTATGCGTTGAAATTTGACGCTACATGGACAATATGGTGGACATGTCATGTACCTTATTAATTTATTAATTCTACACTAGAACTGTAAAATCTGCCTCACACTAATGTAAGGGAACAATGAAGAAATTAATTTTGACTCTGCATTATGTGCAATGTTATGCGTCAAAAAATATGACGCACAATGTGTATGCGTGAAAATATAACGCATAACGGGAAAATAAAAACGGCGGCCATTTTATGCAGGAAGTGATGTAATAGGATATCCTGTTTACAAAATCTGTACTGTGAGTTAACTTTCACTTTCACTTTGCAGTCTCAGATTTATCTAGACTGTGTGGTTGTGTCA